>NW_022170249.1:24256410-24532383 GCF_008802855.1 Photinus pyralis
ACGTTGGGTACGCCAAAAAAAAACTGCACTTTTTGATTGGAATATGCCACTTTCTGTGCCAAAAGGCAACTTTTGAGATAGGGAGCCACTCGAAAATCCGTGCAGGAAACCAATATGATGGCCATCAAAATGGCGCCATTAGCCGCAATATATTTTTTTGTATCTCTGCTCCTAATAGTCCGATTTTAATTTTCTTTTTTTTATTGAAAGCTCTTGTGACGAGGAAACTTTTTTGTTATATAACATTTATCTCTAAAACTTAAGGATTTAGCACAATTTTAAAAAAGTGTTTTTTTTTACGAATTTGAATCACAAGTAAGCTCAACCCGATTTTTATGTGTAACTTGTCCACGTCAAATGTTAATATGTAAGGATTTGTATTATTCAGCACAATATTCTGACTCTTAAGGTCTGATGATGAATCGGTCTATACGATTCGAAGTCGATTAGCTAAAGAAATATTAAAATTCAATTATTTGAAAAACGAGTTTTATTTATTTATTTATTGTTACAAACTACACAGGGCACAGCCCTAATTACGTAGCAGGTATCTATTATCTATTAATGAAGGGTTGCTGAATAATAAGTATATAATCTAATAATGACATTCAACTAAAAAATGATACAAACTTTCGCATACAAAAAATTAAAAAAATATGATATTGTTGGGGTGTAAGAAGCCCTACTAATTTTTTTCTTTTATCCTTAATTGAAATCATAATGTTTTATTAATTGTTTGGAAAAAATGTTAAATATTACAGTATATTTCTCCTATTCACTAAGCTTTGGATTTCAAAAACTTTCCTTAGATCAACCGATCTAACACTGTTATAGTTAGGATAAGTGCCAAATTTTTTATAATAGAGAAATCGTAAAAACTTATTTTGGACTTTTTCAATTGCTTTTATTGAATTACACGTGTTTGGATGCCAAACTGTGCTAGCATATTCAAGCTTTGGTCTAACTAATGTAAAATAAAGTCGTTTAACTGTACTTATGTTTTTGAAATTCTTGGTTTGCCTCACAATAAAACCCAAAGTTTTGTATGCACCAGCCACTGTAATATTTATGTGTTTATTAAAGTTCATTTTATCATCGTAAGTTACTCCAAGATCCTTTATGGAAGTTACACGTTCCAAACTTAACCCGTTAATTTCATAATTAAAAAAGAGTGTACTCTTCTTGCGCTAAAACGATAATACATTGCACTTTTTTATGTTTAGAGGTAATTTATTCAAACGGCGCCACTGATACAATTTATTAAGATCATTTTGAAGATTTAAACAATCAGAAATACTGGTTATAGGCATAAATATTTTTTGGTCATCCGCGAAAAGTAAAGATTGACAGTTACTAAACTGAGAAGGCAGATCATTTATAAAAATCAGAAACAGCAAAGGTCCCAAAATAGAATATTTGTATCGACAAATAATTCACTACGTCAAGAAAATAGTGGTTGCTATTTAAAAACAGTATGTCCCCTTTGACTGTGTAGAAGTATGCTACTGACCCCAAATTGAATGTACGTGGATTGGTAGCAAACTTTTTATAATTATGGATGTCATAAAAAGCTTCTTTAAAAAATGATTTGAAGATAAAATTTTTACCCTGTATAAAAAGCATATCCGGAAAACGGTTAGCCTCGCGGTTAGCATTACGAAAAAAAAACCGATAAGACCTACAAAAATAATTCTTTTGTTAAGGGATACCCGGGGATACCTATAAAAAATATCAAAATGTATAGGCTGCCCTCGAGAACACCCTATATACCTAAAAATACGTTTTAGGCTTCCCCTCAGGCTTCTCGTACCAACAAACCGTTACCATTAATCTCAACCATTGAGGCTCTATCGTCCGCTTACAGAAGGTGGATTCCCTGTATAATAAAAATGATTCAACTTATATGAATAGGTATCTAAAACTTGGAAATCATAATATTCCGTTAATATTCTTAAAGAAAACCCGAGAGAAAACCATCGAAAAAACCCATGATCTGATAAATAAGCACTCCAATTTTCACATTCGTTGTAGCTTAAACCAACTAGTTAAGTAAAATAAGAGCGAGAGTAAGAGTTAAAGTTGCTATACTGCCAGCTATACTGAGTGTTTCTTTAAAAGCAGAGTGTATTTTCTGTTTTTCAGAGAAAAAAATTGACGAGGCTTTTCCTTTCAATTTTCAGAATGCTTGATTTCGTGCCTGATGAAACAAATATTGCGCATTTTTTCAAAAAAAAACATGGCGGATTGAAATTTTCCGAACTTGCAGGGTAGATACAAGGAGTTTTGGGGTTGTATCGATTGAATTTCTAAAAGATAGCCTTTTTTGTCGAAAAGACCGGGATATTGCACAATTAAAAGCTTACTTGTGATTCAAATTCGTAAAAAAACACTTTTTTAAAAATTGTGCTAAATCCTTAAGTTTTAGAGATAAATGTTATATAGCAAAAAAGTTTCCTCGTCACAAGAGCTTTCAATAAAAAAAAGAAAATTAAGATCGGACTATTAGGAGCAGAGATACAGAAAAATATATTGCGGGTAATGGCGCCATTTTGACGGCCACCATTTTGGTTTCCTGCACGGATTTTCGAGTGGCTCCCTATCTCAAAAGTTGCCTTTTGGTATTAACTATTACCACAGAAAGTGGCATATTCCAATCAAAAAGTGCAGTATTTTCCCCATTCTAGCCATGTACCCGACGTACTACAGTGCCCTTTTCGCAGCGACGTGTAAATAAATATAGAAAACGAGCTCCTGGGTAAGGCTACAGCATGTGCAAAACCAAATTTTGAACTTGGTGTTAGTTTTGCTTTTATTTAAAGTGTATATGTATGAAATTTCATTTAATTGCTTCCATAAATAAGAAAATTGGCACCACACATCATGCACAAAACCAAATTTTGAAACTGGGGTTAAATTTGCTTTTATTCCAAGTGGCTATGTATCAAATTTCTTTTAAATGCTTCCATAAATAAGTAAGTTTTCAATCCGGTTTGTAAATGGTCGAGATGCGAAAAGAGCACTGTGAATGTTGATCGATTAAGCTCAACTTTTGGAATTGCGTTTTATATGGCTAAAGCTATACACATATTGAATTTCATACAATTCGGTTCAGAGATGTCAAAAGTGCTTACTTTATTTTTTGGTCTACATTACCAATTCACGAACTCCGATCTACAAATTTGATAAAGAGTCCATCTACAGAATTTCATCGTAAACGGTCAATTCGTTATCGTTATCAAGATATCGTGCTAACGAACAGACGGGCAGACACCGCAAAATTATAAACTCGGATTTATAATTGCGCTAGGTTAACTTGAGCGCTAGGTCTACAGAACAGAAAACATTACATTTTTACCCGAAAAGACAAAATTGTGGTACCCCCTCCCCCCACACTATTGGAGGGTGATGGCAGCTCTAAAATTTGTGGCGCTAGCTGGCGCTAGGTCAGCAAAACACAAAACGTCAAAATTTTACCCGAAAAAACAAAATGGTGGTGCTAGGAAAAAATGCCCCCCGCACTATTGGGGGGTGGCGCTAGCTCTAAAATTTGTGGCGCTAGCTGGCGCTAGCTCTGACGAACACAGCGCTTGCTTTTGGAAATGATCGGACGCAATGGTGGTGCTAGCGTTAATATAGCACCCCCCGAAAGTCAAAGGCTTTTTTGTAAAATCTATAATGGCGCTAGCTGAACTCAAAGTGGCGCTAGCTGGCGCTAGGTCAGCAGAACACAAAACGTCAAAATTTTACATGAAAAGACAAAATGGTGGTGCTAGGAAAAATTGCTCCCCTCACTATTGGGGGGTGGCGCTAGCTCTAAAATTTGTGGCGCTAGCTGGCGCTAGGTCTGACGAACACAGCGCTTGCTTTTGGAAATGATCGGACGCAATGGTGGTGCTAGCGTTAACATAGCACCCCCCGAAAGTCAAGGGCTTTTCTGCAAAATCTATAATGGCGCTAGCTGAACTCAAAGTGGCGCTAGCTGGCGCTAGCCATAGAGATTCTAGCGCAATCTGTCTTTAGTCAAAAATTTGAAATGGTGGTGCTAAGTTAACGGAGAGCCCAACGGAGCCGCCTCATGTTATGTTAATGTCGTGTTATCAAGATGAATTTTGTTGACATCTACATTTCAAGTACCTACATAGGTATGAATTCCTAGAATATGCCAAAGGCGATAGAAAGAAACTATTTCTGTAAGTACTGTAACAGTTAATTAGAAATAGTTAATGAAATCTACTTAAAGCAATAACATTGGAGACCAATATTGACTTACGGAAGAGAAACAGTTGGGTGCTGAACGAATCACAAAAATCCACACATATGGAACACCAGAATTCAAAATAGGAAGAAAAGGGGAAGCATAAAGACAACATAGGATATGTACCTAAGTAGCAAGAATACTTCGAGATCAAGGCATGGAATGGGAGGAGGCTAAAGGCGCCTTTAGACTAGAAAGAAAACTCGCGCGATTTACTGTCGGACACTACTGTCTTAAGTGTAAATAGCATTGCGAGTCCATTTGACAGAACTCGCGAAAGAATTCTTGCGACACTTTTCTTGCCAGTCTAAACAGGCAAACGTGCAGCTCGCCAAGTTCTCGCAAACTTTCCATTTCGTTTCGATATTTTGACGAGTAAACGTGCGAGTTTTATTATATTGTGGCACATAAATGAGTATCCTGCTTTTTAATTTTGTAATAACAGTTCCTGAAGGTGTACCACTAACATACGAATACAATTTTTAAATTGGTGGGATTGATTCTCAGATTCTCAGCTCATCAATTAATTTATGGTAGGCCCCATACTTTTCTCTTCTAGAAATCCATTCTCTCACCCAACACTTCTTTTGTGCTTCACATTATTGCATAAACTGATAGCATTTTCGGAAGCTAAAAGTCCTGCTAGTGTAAACAGTTTTGTGAGAACTTGCGACAGCAATGGCTCACCTAACTTGCCCGACAGTTTATCGCCACACTCCGACACTTATTGCGCACAGTTTAAATATATGTGGAAGTTTCTCCCGCGAGATTCAAGTAACTTGCTAGTCTATCTACGCTTTAAGAAGTTAACGCGAGATAGGAAAAAATGGAGCACAATAGTTTACAGCTTGGTTTATAGTGACTTATCTGGTAGAATATGTTAATTTATTTTCCGTACACCATGATGGTAGAAGGGTTTTGATTATAATAAATACGTAATAACGTTACAATTCTTGTTGTTTATTCCATATTATGCTGTAAAGGATCATGACGGTTGCTTTCAAGTTGGGGCTATAATGTAACTGGAATTCACAGTGATGACGGAAGGCTTTACTAATTCGAGCGCGTTAAAGCAAATTCAAATTTAAGCGCGCTTGCGTTTGCGCAGTACAGGGAGTCAGTGTGGAACACATCTGCAAGTGCTCATCAACTGGATCGAACTGCCTTAATTAAAGTTTTCCTCAAGAGAAAAAACGAAATATTTTCGCGTTTGGACAATAAACTGTGCATACCTTCAAGTATTCAGCAATATAGTTGGAGATACGATAAAGTACATTGCCTCCATGGGAAGAAACAACGTGTTGTTATAGTTGTGTTCATCGTTACGGAGAGGAGGTAGCTTAGAATCTGCAATTACAGAATTAGTAGGTATCTAGTAGGTATTTAGACAAAAGTTATTAAATGGGGATTGCCTCTATTTTAATTTTCGTACTCGAGTGTTGCTCTTAGATTTCATTAATAATTAAAAAATTTAGAAAAAGAATTTGTCTGTTTGGAGAACTGTAATGCTCGCTATCCCACAATTACCATCTGCGAGATAAGAATTTTTAATCGACCAAAAATGGCTGAGCTAGCTTCTTTTTAACGTTTGACCGTAACGTAACGTTTTAAGTTTACGTATAAATAAAATATATCAACTCAAATTAAACTAAATAAATAAACAGGTAGTCTGTATGCTCGTTTGGATGTAAGTACAGAGGAATAGATTAAGATTATAAAATAATGTAATAATTAGTAAAAGGGGGCAACTATGAAAATTATGTGAATTCTAATTATCAATCGTTAGGTTGCGCATGCATAAATTCAAATTTTAACAAAAGGTGCTTCTTATAAGAGAAAATTGAAAAAATGTCACAAAATGGATTGCGTGTACGCATTTCCATAAAAATAAAAAATGTTCTAAATTGTGGACACTTTGTGCGCCTGTCTGTGTGCCGTTCGTCCATCTGTCCGTCCCTACGGCTGTCATCATTTATTATGTACACTTTTTGAACAAATAGACTGTGCATTCGCAGACTAAAAGGCACGATACAATTTATTACCTACGCATCCACAGACATACATTGTTTATTTGTGATGTGACCGAATTCTCGTTTCACTTCTGCGGAAGATACTATTATAAAAGCAAACTAAAATCAGGTGTCAAAGAGTAACTAGTTTTTTTCTGACAAACACTGTTAATGTGCAAATGCTCTTTTTGTACATCGTTTACGATTATTATTTTAACTTGTTAACATTTTACCTGTTAATAAATTTTCTGCGCAAATTTCCACTACTCCCAATGTCCGCTAAAATAATGATTCAATTGGCTCTTAATTTAAAAATGAAACCCTATAATAAATGTGTGGAATTTCCAACGACGACTCTTGGACCGACAACGAAAAAATCGTAAGATTGGCACCTTTACCCAAGGTGAGCGCCTTTCTGAATAGACTTCACAGACGGTATACGGTCATTTGCCTGCTGCAAAAATTCCTAGGGTCAGTTGCCCATGGTTAATATTTATATTTAAACGATGCCTACGCCTACCTAAATCTCGTAACGCCGCTGTGAGTAAAATGAGACGAGCACATTCAGCATGCATTCGGAATCTTTCGTTATTGACATTATTTCAACCCCATAATTAAAAATTCCGTACCACTGTTAATTCTAACCTACCACACTTAAGAGTTGCGCACAAATCAGCACAAACGAATGGGTTGAGCACATTTTGGTTCGCTCAAGACTTATTTTGGGCCGGCCCTGTAGGTATATAAAAGTAAGGTTGAAGATCACGTATTTATAATTTCTTTCAGTAATCAAGATGTGGCGGAAAAAAATTGATTACAAATTATCTTTAAAAATTCTACTGATGTGTAAGCTTTCCCACCCATTTTTACCAAACTTTAAAAAACGATCGTAGTCATTTAGTTCCTAATTTTTTATCGAGCGAGGTTATTCTTCAGAACATCGTGCTAATAATGCAACTGCAACTGAAGACACTGCTGCACCAGAGTAAGTATACGTTCGCAGTCTACCACCAACCGCAAGTTTGTAAGAAAACTAACTGCAACTGTTCCATTATCGTAAAGATCCCGTTAAAGAACTACGCAAGTTCAATGAACGTAAACAATTAGTGAATTACGTTTAATAGTCTTAATATCTTATAAAAATTGATAAAAATTGACTACAATTTTTAAGGAACCCTCCACCAAACTGACCAAATCATTGGTTGCGCGTCGGGCAACAGAAGGACCATATAAAATTTGGTTAGGGATCGTACGAAACCGTTCAACTGAAGGACAACCACAATGTACATGCGTAACGTAAGTAAATTAATTTACAATTAACGTCAAAACTTTAATGATAGCAAACACTTACTTGATTATTTAATAATCCGTGCGTACTCGTCACAGAGAGGTTAAACTGCATACGTTCAAACAATTTCTATTGCATCCTGGTATCCAATGGCGCATGTTGATCGAATAATAGCGGTGTATTCCAGTTGCAATTTAATGCACTTGCTTTCTTACATTGTCAGGTATTGTGCTAATTTTTGCACCCCAAAGTCGGATAGTCTTAAAAAATTGATCCGGGGTCGTTTACATACAAGCATTGCAGGCACTGACCTGAAAGGCTGTAGAAGTTTAATTTACTTCATACAAATTCCAGTATTAGAAAAAAATCTTTTCTTTAGTAGTCTTCTTTGTTCACTACACGAATAAATTATTTCTTTGTAATTTTTTGTCGCCTTTTTTATCATTCCATAGGAATTTGGGAATCCCTAACGTGTTTGCAACATCCTCTCCATGGATTATTTCACAAGGTAACTGATGGTTCCGTCTTATACGTCAATTAGATCCGGAAACTGTTTGGTTCATATATACGCGATATGTATTATATTCATAAATAAATTACCTATATATTATAATAAGTTATATATTATATTAGGTATATGTATAAATATATTCATTTCGAAAATGCGCAATGAAATTGTAAATTTATTACAAGAGGAATTCAATTGACAAATAAAATGACTTTTGATACGTTTATCATTGTATGAGGCTCTAAAACCAACTATTCGAACTAAACATGAAACGGGCATGTTAGTACCGACCTTGTTTAGAATAAAGCTCTAAACTGAACAATGCAGCACTAAACGCGCTTTTGTTAGACACCAAGTCCATTCAAGCGGCCTCTCCCAGAATTTTTATTTATTTATTATTTTTTTTATTGCCTTTATTTTATAGTGGGCAGAGTGTTAGCAATTTGCTACTCTTCCCACTCAACCCATTACACAATCACAAACAGCCATGCCTTACTTGGGATTCGAACCCAGGACCCTTGTAGCCAAAGTTAGAGTTACTAACGTAAGCTCATCTAAGCTACGCAGGCCAACTGACTGTCGTGGAGATGTGCTCCTGGTAGGAACTAACAGGGGACGGCGGCTCACTGGGTGGTGTCCGACCCGAAAAGGTATGGCCGCAGCTTCGTCACTGGACTCACTGGAATATCTGCATTAGAGGGAACTTGGTTCTTGGTGATGGCTCCTCCCCCGCACGTTCCATTAGTATCCGATGCCTCCCTGCTTTGTTATCGTTTCCTTCCTTCCTGTTTATCCCTTTGTTATTGTTGTCCTCCCCGTGCCTCTCTTTTTGTCTCTGTCTGACTCTTCCTCCAACTCCAGTACTCTTCTGTTTTCTTTCTTCGTTTTGTGTTTGTCTCTGCTCCACTCTTCCTATTTTTCTATGGGAATCTCCGAAGCCGCCACGTTTGGTCTATAGTGGTGTTCCATGTGAAGCAGGGCAGGCCTACTTTCCATTCCGAGGCACGTAGAATCTTCTCAAATTCAGTCTTACGTCCTAAGTTGACCACGGCAACGAATTATTGTAGTTGCCGATCAGCATTTAATTTGGAATCTGAATTTAAACTGCAATAGGAGCTTGTTTTCCGAGACACTTGCAAATAATGACACTATTTCAAAGACAATAGACTATACGTATTTTTGCGTAAACTACATGGGGCTGTCGGTTCCCTCGGTTGAAACAATTGCCAAAGGTGGAAGCGAACTACCTTGTAGTGTTGTTTTATCTGAATATCGAAAATGTTAGTCGGGACATCCTGTATGTAACATAATTCTAGTTATTACCTAAGAACCTGGTGATTTTTTAAATTTTAAATGGACACAGAATATTGGAAAATTTTGTTTAATTGTCATTTTAAAGTCAAGTTTCTTATTGTAAATTTAGTCGTAAGTGTTGAGTTCATTTACTTCTATTTCTTGTACTTATTTGGTTTGTATCATAAATGTAAAACGAGACACTTAGGGAACTTTTATTTGAAATTTTTACGTGAGAAAGTTTTATCTGGTCAGATGTTGATAAACAGTTCTTATCGGGCAAGAATTGATTGGTTTCTCGACAATGTCACGTGAGAGATAAGCGATGCAGGTGGTTATCAGTTCTGGCCGCGTAGATGTAATTTCGAGTATCGTCGGGATAACGATGTTGATTTAATTAGAGGAGGTGGTTTTTGCTTAATTATGGTGAGTTATGGTGTTTTAGAAGTTGAATGGCCAACTGAGTTACTCCAAAGGTCTTTTTTTAGTATAATTTCGTAAAAGTTTTATTTTCACGTAAGATGCTTTAGCTAATCCTCAGGCATATTTACATTGCAACCGCACATTTATCTAATTTAGATTTGTTGTACATTTCGTAACTGGAGTGAACTACAGTGACTTTATAGGGACAGTGGCGACAACTTATCATAAATCGGCCATATTGGAGCAAACTAATAATAACAATCATAACTAATAGATGGCGCCAACCATTTATCCGATTTAAAGTCACTAGATATAGAAAGTACCGCAATCATCCGCCATTTTTGGGCAAATTTGCTGCCAACTTAAAAAAATTGACAAATAAAATCTGAATAGCTGTCATTTTTTATAACCTAACTTCATAGTACTGTCATGTTTTATAAAAATATATACAGATATCTCCAAACAGGTGGAACAATCCGTAACATTAAAGTTACTAGAATCTGGTAATTTCCGCCATTTTTGGGCAAAAATCATGCGTTCTCTCTCTAACACACGAGCCTAATGGATTGCGGTACTTTCTATATTTAGTGACTTTAATCCGATTTACAGCGACTGTAGTAAGTACTGGTTACACCTCTGAGGTTTACACTAACTGATTGTGACGAAACTCTGGGGAATGGTTAGACGCTATAGTTGGACGTACAGTGACTGTGTTAGGGACATGACAACAGTTCTCAGAGATTTAGAAATAGGTAAAGACAAAATTCACAGGTAGAAAAATGTGTTTATTTACAATGGCCAGCAACTGATTTGCTGGCGTATATTGCACTTGAGGCCTTGCGTTTCATTGATCTTATTTTTAACCTGAATGTTACAAATCTATTAATAAATTTATATTTTAACCGGTGACATTCGGGGATTGAAACATCTTTGGAGTTCATTTTCTCCAAGTAAAACTCCTTTAAATTAATATTTTGAGTTGAAACTATGGGAAAAAACTTTTTAAATATCCATTCTAATTGCAAAACAAAATGAAAAAATTCTTCTGTACAGAAGAAAAGTGTATTTTCTTTGAATCTTTTAAGATTAGTAAACTTAGAAAACACATTTTTTATCGGTTTTTTGGAACCCACAGCCGCCAAACATCGTGGACATGTTTTTGAAGTTTTCATTATACTGTGGACTAAATATCCACAAACGTTGTACAAAGAATTTAGTTCACTAAAATTTAAATTATATCCATCGTAATTTACTTGTTCTGGAATCTTTACTTCATCATATTTTCGGATAAGATGAGGTAAGGTGTCTAAAAAACCTGACAAAAATTCTCTATCATCTTCATCGTAGCTGCCTCTGATGGGGTTTTTTAAATACTGCGCGACACAAATCAACTTTAAATGGTTTTTGACTTGTAAAGCATTTGGTACTACTTGTTTGCTTCTTAAAACACAAAACAGATTTTCCAAGCAGTCCTGAGTAAACCTACTAGTCAGAATAAACTTATATTGTTTGTTTTCTAGAAGATGTTCTTGGAGTTCTAACAGTGACTGCGTTGTAATTAACACACCTGTCTGCGAAGGTTTCCAAACTTTCTTCACTCCAACTTCTAAAGATTTAAAAATGTGCATAAAATCCTTTAAAAAGGTTATGGAATCCGTATATGCACATTTATTATACTTGCTTAATGCACTCGATGGATGTCGGGATGTCATTAAATAAAACCATTGTTCGACTTGATCCAAAAACCAAGCAGTTGTCAAGTACTCGGGTTTTTTCATTTCTTCTGCAAGAAACTTGAGGGCACTGCTAACATTGTGGCTAATTATGTTGGTAGAAGTAGATACCTTCATCTTATTAAAATGTGATGGCAGCAAATCAGCTTCTGACAATCTTGGTGCCAATTTAAATTCGTGTTCTTCTTGGTATGCCGCAATTTCCGAAATATGATTTGCTCTTATTTCATTGGTGGGCAATTTATATTTTTCTTTTAGCGTGTCGGGTATTCTTATTATTTTATTTGACAAAAGCATAGATTTAATATTCTTAAAAAGATGTGGTGCATCAGCAAACATATATACATACTCATTGTTATTTATTGGGTGGGGAATTTTGCATTTAGTTTCAGAATGCCTTCCTGCCATAACACCCAATGCTTTCCACAATGCTTGATTAGAAGCACCCATATCTGATGTTACGCTTAGAATGTTCAGTTTTAATTCTTCCGCTCTTTTAAGGATTTCCATTATAATGTCTTTAAAAACTGTACCATTCACCGAATTGCTAGTATAATAGTAAGCAACGACCTGTTTCCAACGCACAGTAATTCCACCCAACATAAAAACTAGCACATGAGTTGCTATTCCAGTATGCTCTGGTAAAGTCACATCACCAAAATATTTGGAAAGAGATGAATCGTACGTGTTGCCTGGAGTGATGGCCATTTCGTCTAACACTAAAACACAATCTTTTTCAAATTCACAAAATGATTCAACTTTTGTTTGTAAAAACTCGAAAACTTCAATTAAAATCCCACTATCAAATGTTAGATTCTGTAGTCTTCTTTGCAGGGTTCGTTTTGAAGGAAGAGGATGGCCTTGTTTTAGCAGCTCCTCATAGCCATTACCTCCACAACTGAATTTGAGTTTGAGCGATTTAGTAATTGTAGAATTTGACCACTTCAAGCCCTTACTTGATCGGTTGCTTTTTCGTTTCTTCAAAACCTCTACTTGATCCTCATTAAAAATATTTCTTAATATAGGATATTCATCTGGAATATTGCTTGCCTTATCTTTTAAGGTTTTGTTTTCCTTCTTAATGTTACATAACATTTGTTTGTACCGTCTGGCCTTTTGTCTTTCTCTTATATACATTTTTTCATATCGCAAAAATTTAGATTTGCAGTCTTTATGAACATCAATGAATGAAGTCGAAGCTGTTAAGGTTGACGGTGACGATTCTCGAATATTTTCATCTAACGTGACAGAAAGGATGTCTGATGATGCCGCTGATGTTGAAGGTTCTGGATCACTGATACCATAATCCGTGGTTTGATCTAAGACATAAAAAATGTATTTTACATCTGCTAGTAGGTATACTACTATACACATTTTGCAATTTTAGAATAGCAATTTATATAACCAGTTTTGATGTTTGTTTACGGAAATTGTCAATGAAAAAGGTATAGGTACAGTAATTATTTTTAAGCAATTGAGTATAAACTTACTTAATTCTTGGACTGACGTATTTTCTGGTGTAGGTGCTTTTCTTGTTAATGTTGATTTGGAGAAAGCAAACATTGTCGGAACAGCATTACATTTTAGTACACGCTTTCCATCTACGCGGGTCTTTTCCCACATCTCGGGACCAAAGTGGACCTACAGAAATAACTAGTTATTTAATAATATATGTACTCCATGTTAATTAAGAAGTGTAAAAGTTATCTCGTAGGACATGATTAAATAAACTTAGAATAAACTTACTTCGCATAAGCGCATTGCATCAGTTGGTTGCCAGTTGCCTTTTTTCATTTTGATTATCCATTCCATCCATTCCTGCTTTCTTTTTGGGTCCCTCGGAAATCGTTTCATCAAGAAACCTTTCTTTGCGGAATTGCTGCATCCTTCAGCGGCACACCCACCCATTATATCTAAAAACTAGACACATGTCCTTCGTCAAACAAACAAAATTGTATTACCCAATTAAGAAAATACTTACATTTCTATTAACTTTTAACACACTAAACTACGTCTTTACGTAGAACCGATTATTTGCAATACAAATTTTAGTTTAAACAGCACCTTTAATGACAAATTTCGTAAAACAAAAAACACGTGTAAAAATATTAGCGATTTACAAATTGTGAGGCGCCCTCTCCCGACAGTTATTTGAGTTAGTATTGTGCTGTCAGCGTATTATCTGAACGTCAAAAACAGTTTCAAACGGTAATGTAAATCACGAATAGCCATGATTTTGCTCCAATATGGCGATCGGAACCAACTTCCAATCAAAAACGAGTACCGGGTTGTCGCCACTGTGCCTATAAAGTCACTGTAGAGTGAACTAAATACCCCGCTTGGTGTCCCACGTAATCAAATTGTGCCGAGCTAAAAACTGAGTCAGAACCGAAATCGATCTCATCGAACGGACTTGGTTTCTACAATAACCTCCGCGGTCCACTTTGGAGATCAGTGGGCGACGTGGGGGCGGGAGGGGGGTGAATTGGTTTTATCTTTCAACGAAAGCATGCTATACATACTTATTTATGGTTTCTTTCTTAGTAGATGATTAATGAGGAGGGGGCTCTTTACATATAGACATTTAAAGATCGCCTGGCAAACATCAAAATCTACGCTATATAATGCAAGAAGAATAAACAACCCCCTAAAGAAATTCTCCGAAATATTGCATTTTCCCTTTATACTCTAACTTTTTCGAGATATTCACAATTCACATCTCTGGTAGTTGTGCCTTTTGAGTGTATCCTCCTCCGACACTCCATTCTGCGGATATTTGCAGTGAAAGTTTTGACATCTCCAATGGATATGTCCCGTCTTGACGTTTCACTTGCGCTTTATGAGTACCTCTTTCCGACCGACACTCACTTCGTTTTGAAGTTATTCGCTTCGACTTCACCAATAGATGTCTCGTCCAGACAATTCATTTTTACTTGTTTCCGACAAACCGTTTTTGAGATATTCGCTCTTAAGGTTAGATTAGACCAATAGATATCTTTCTTCCAGACATTCCACTCGCCCTCAGACAATCTGTTCTTGAGATATAAGGAATTATTTATAGGTAACGATAAGAGGTCGAGGAGGACCTTTCGTTGACGCCTTTTATTAGAGTATCATGCAGGATACCCCCCCCCCCCTCTTTTATTAAGGAGTCAGAAAGAAGGGCGGTATTTGGCAGAAAATAGTTCCTTTGGTTGAGACCTTTAATTAGAATACCATGAAAGATAAAATTAATTTTTAAAGAATGGGCTAAAAAGTGTAAGTAGAACTAGAACAGTGTGTGGATTTTCATCTCGAAATCTATGAATTAGAAATTCCAGAAGGAATGGGTACCAAATCTAATAGCAGAAATCAAGCACAAAAAGAGATATATAAGTAACATAAAGCAAAGCTAGTTTGTGGGCGTCACTTCAGAGATTTTTGTTTTCTTTGTCACGTTATTATATCGGTTTATAGAAGTTAGGGATTTTCCCGTAGATTTCTAGCGCATTTTCCAACTCCTGTTTGAAGGTACTATAATGGCCACTTTCTGCGTTCGTCCGTCCGTGCGTACATCCGAGGTTTTAACCACTACAGTTTTCAATATATTTACTTCGTTCTTTTAAATTTGGTAGCTTATAGCTCTGGCACATGAACCAAAAAAAATCTGGCGGATTAATGTGCACATACGCGGGCTGCGCAATATCAACTTCCTTATTTATTAATATATTTTGTTAAAATTTTAAACACAGATGTTTCTAGTAAAGGCGAACATAATGCAAAAGAAAATGCGCATGTGCAGACTGCGCAATGCCAACTTTCTTATTTAACGAAACATTTCTTTGAAATTTTAACGATAGGTGCTTCTAGTAAAGATAAAGATAGTTCGCATAGCTATAGTCCAGTCAAATTACGGTTTGGGTCGGATGTTGTCATTTCACTCAACGAAACCAATTATTATTCTAGGTAAAAAAGTCCGCTGAATCCGAAAATCATAGTCCTCTGGCCGGAAACTCCTAGAACATATTGTTATAACCAAAAAAACGAAGAAAAAATGGCAAAAGGTCGTTTCTGTTCGCATTTGACTTCAATTATCTCGTGAACTATTGCTTTGAGGGAAAAAATGAATCTACCTACCTACATGTTGTGTGTCTTATGCTGACTGAAAAAAAAAGATTATGTAAGAACCAAAGATCTAGAGCTTTTGGTATCGGCATATGCGCCCTCTGGGTTATTTCAAAGTAAACCTTGTTGAGACACAATTTTTTGTAAGTTTTCATGTAGACGTGCCACTTTGTAAAAGTAGGTTAGGGATGAGACTATTTCTAGCGCAATATATTGAAAGGATACTCGAATGGACTTAAAAAACTTGTCAAATTACGTTACTATCACTGAGGTGCTGCATTGCCTTTCTGAACATTCACCAAAATGACGAGAATAACAAAAAAAAAAACAAATTGAATGCATCAAACAGCGACTATATTAACTAAGCAACAAAAAGTAAGACATAAATAAGTATTACATAATTATTCAAAATCACTTGAATGCCAGAGATCGCAAAGCATTCCTAAGGAATAAATTAATAGTTAATTAGATTTAAAAACGTGATATTTTAAACGAGCATTACAAGTTCATTCGCACTAAATGCTTGGTGTGTAACAAGCTAATACCTACTGCTAAATTTTAATAGAAATATTCAACGTTTACGAGGTCATATTTTGATTGGATAGGTACCAAGCAAGCCATATAATGCGTTCCGAAGTGTTACTTCAACAGCCAATTCAAGCTTAGGAATAGGAATAAATAGACAAAAAAGTTCCCGATGACTAAACCGTTGGACGATCTTATTTGCTTGAATAGGTCATGGTGTCGCCCCAATATGAAAATACTAAGGCCTCATTGCTAACACAAAGAGCTAGGGGGTGACCTTGTCTTGGATTGGTTCAGCCTTTCTCAATTAGGTATGAGGTACAACCCTTTAGCATGTCATCTCCAACGATGCAGTTTACCCCATTTGGAGTGTTTGGACATCTAGGTCAGCTCAGCGCTAGCCACCATTTAATCCTAACTAAAAATACCCCCTTCCTTATTGACGTCATTACGGCACACCTGTTATTTATGTTTAGTTGTTGATCTACTTTTTGTGATTCGTGTTGTTGGAGATAAAGATTATTTGTGCTGCTATATTTATCCGACATTATTACTTCATCGTCTGCGTATCTCAAATGGTTCAGTCTTCATTCATTTATGTTAATTCCTTTGTTTTCCTATCTAATTTCTTGAACACTTCATCGAATTTCGAAAGCAACATTAAACAATTATTTAGAACCCGTTGCATCATCTTGTCTGATGTTCCTTTTAGGTTTCGTTGTGTCTTGTGCATGTCAGTCCTTTTGACTATTTGAGCGATAACGTAGATTTTAGTGCTTTCTCTACCTAAGGTATATTCTGTGGCTTTTTCAATTAGGGTACGGATATAGTAAGGATGTGGTCGCATATGGCAAAGTCTTGAATCCTGCTTACTCTATAGCTTATTAACTAACTCCTAGCGAGTTCATACTTTTGCGGTGACTGTCCGTCTGTCCGTTAGCTCGATATCTTGAAAACGAATGGACCGATTACGATGAAAGTTTGCAGTGTAATTTGGCAATGTTAATTATGAACCGAATTGCACGAAATTCAAAATGAGCATAGCTTTAGTCATATAATACGCAATGTAAAGTTATAGTCATACACAGGAGCTCGCTTGCTATATTTGTTAAATTTTTATACCTATTGTACCTACAGTGTTTTTCTGACTACCTCGCCCATTCCATTATTATTAGTTCGGTTAGCACACTGTTCCTTTCTGGCATTTTGCTATTTTCATCCTTTTGTGGTGTTTATTGAGTATATAAATAAAGGTAGAGAGATGCTATTAAAGTGAAGAGTCGCGGAAAACTGATGCAAGGTGTCTTGTTGCTCCACGGCAATGCACCCGTGCACAAGTCCAAACTTTCAAAGGCTGTTGTAGCTGATTGTGGTGGACGTAATAGGAAAATGGCACAAGGAACGACTGTAATGAGTCTAAAAAAATGGAGGCCAAATGACGTCACAAGCAGTGCAGATCACGATACAGTCACAGTCATTTACTGATGGATGTTAAAATTTTTTGTACTGGTCCCATTAGTTTTAATCTACATTTTAATGCCTTAGGTTTATAGTGTTGTTAATTATGAAACTTCTTCTATAGGTATTATTATCGGTATTACGAGAGTCACGTGAATTAGAAAAAAATTGGATTATGATCATGCGCATGCTTTAAATCTATGATACACTTCATTAATTTATACCAGGTCATTGATTTGGAGGCGGAGGTCGGTGTAGCACACCAAACTGTCTGCAATTTGGTTAATGGTTTCGGAGTAGCGAAGTTTCCTTTTTTTTATGATGATAATTATATCTATTGTAACATTTATGATAATAAATAAAATGAGTAATCTGCTCCGAGATATAAAATAGTGGGTTTCTATATACAATCATTATCATTATTGGTACATGATTAAGAAATGACCAATAGAAAAAAACGTACGGTTTCGTTGGTTACCGACGCACAATAAACTTTTCTTTCTATTGGCTATTTCGTAATGATCATGATAATGATTGTAATTTGTATAAACCCACTGTAAGTCAATGAATTAAAGCTACTCTGCATGGTTTCACGAGACGTGTCAGCTTTTAAAGCAACAAAATGAGCATGAACCGCAGTAATACATCCACCAGTAATACATTGCCTGAAAGAACAACTGGGTGTTGACGAACAAAAGAGAAGAACAGAGTCCTCAATTGAATAATAAAACTTGAATGTTGCTGTATACTTATAATTGTAATATGTTTTCTTTAGGTAATCGATTTCGGCCCTAGGCCATCTTCAGACCTTGCGTCATAAAATACATGTAATATTGAAATATACTCGGAAACATATGTAAAATTGTTAAGGTGCAAGGAGAAATTGACAACTTCTCTACAACCTAGGCAGCTAGGCACAACATAAAGCATGTATATTCCAAGGAATGCAAGGTACTATCCTTAAACATCTGTTCCAGACAGTGATTCATATCACTACAGCGGTAGGTACTCATTCGAAGAAAAGAACGAAAGGCCTACATGAGTGATAATTTGAAGTTCAGTTTTGCAATACGGATGACACCACCCTTAAGCTCCAAGGCACAGATCTTAAATATAACTAATGCATTATGAGTGTGACTATTCATTTTATAAATTTCCTGTTTTTAGCTTATTTTCCTCAATATGAAAAATCGCTATTGGCTGCACTTTGTCATCCGTCCGTCCATCACACGTACTCCTTCTACACCACTGAACCGATTTGGGCCATATGGGGCTCATTTGAAAGGGGTTAGTCCAAGGTTTCCGTGCATACTGATATTTTTTGGTTTTGCGAATTTAAATGAAACTTTGTATGTAAACACTACGAATATAAGTAAAATTAACGACGTTTTCAAAATGTTGTTTTGCGCATGCGCAATGCCAACTTTCTTATTTATGAAAGCAGTTAACTGAAATCATATGTAGGCACTTCGAATAAAACTGCCCATTTCAAAATATGTTTGTATTTGTATACGCTCCACTATTTTTCATTATACTGTATAGACTTTGACAATAGGCAAGAGAATGGGATCTCGTGTCTACCGGTATTTTTTCCCGGTCCTAGCATTAAAATTATTAGGGGGAAAATACGCTCGCGTCATTAATTATGTTTGCATAATGACTGTTTAACTTGTTTTTTATTTGGTGGATGAGGAATAAAAGGCCATTACTTTTATGATTTACATTTTTTAATTGACAATAAACTGAAATGAACCTCTTGTTTTAATAATAACTTTATAGGTTTGCTACATATTCTGGCGTAAACATAGAATATTTACACCTTTCAGATAATTAGTAATTATTGTTTAATAATTACAATTGGCATCAATGCGTTACAAATTTATAAATTGAAATTATTATTACACCAATAAGTGAAGAGTGTTTTAATTAATAGGGCAGATCCTTACGTAAGTACAGCATTGGAAACTGAAGGAAACGCGAGAAAATATACTTATTGCTTGCAAGTAAACGACATGTGCAATTACATTTTTATAATTCACTATTCGACTTACCGTAAAATCTCAACACATAGTAGCATAGTGTAAAGAATTAAGAATTATTTTTTAACATTTCGCGGAGCCGCATTCTACATTGAATATGTTTTAACTTTTTCGCGGATTTGGAGATTTTTTTTACATTTTGACAGTAAAGTGAGGTTACTTATAGATTTGTTGGTCATATGTTTTGTTTACACTTCACTATAACATTTCAACAAAAAGATGAACTCTGACGAACAAGTAATTTTTTACTAGCTTTTATGTAATTGTTGCATTTTTTAATTTATAGTTCGTGGTTTGCGACAGTTGCGGAATTATAACCGGGTGTGAGCACTATATGTTAGCGGAAATAGTTAATTCGATAGCCGAGCCCTTCCCCATTTCCCAAGAAAATGTACAAACTGAGTTAGATACTTTTTATTAATTGAATCTTGCATTATAACATCTATTTTTAGCTTCACAGAGGAGACAATTTCGGAGATGTTAATCTCATTTGTATCTTACGTCCAGCTCTTTGGGATCATAGACTGCCATTTATTCAAAGAACAAAAACAATAAAGGATCAGTTGTGTGTCGAAATATTAAGTGAATTTCGATTTTCTTTCGTTGCCGTGTTCTTTTTATTTTGTAAAATAAATAAAGTAGATAATGCAATCAAACAAATTTTGCAAGTTCTAATGTACATGTTTATCGTGACTACTGATCTGTGATGTTAAAATGAACACGAAAGACCAAAGGATTATTAAGGATCCTCAGATCCTTTATAGTTTTGTATTGTCCGTCCGTCCGTCCGTCCGTCCGTCCGTCCGTGTGCGCTCTAACTCTTTTTAAAAGTGGCCGATTGAGTTGAAATTTGGTGTACGGGTTCTTTGGACATTAAGGACGGACGCTATTATTTTCAGGAAGCTGGTTCAATAGGAACAAAAGTTATAGGACTTCGAGTGAATCGGGAACAGGAAAAACTACGGGCTCAATATAATAGAAATCAACATATTTCATTCCCTAGGTCATGTATCGGGTTGGGACTTCCGCTAGATTATTCCCTATGACTCTTAGATGTGTAATACTTTAATATAACTCTTCTCTGTGGTATAGGTCGAAAGTTTTAGAGCAAAATGTAGCAAAAATTACACTTTATACATGAATTTAGAGTTTTAAAAGGTTTCAAACGCATTATCTTGATGCAGCAAGAGTACATCACGTGCACATTTGATAACCGCATGTGTGTGATTCAAAAATGTTAAATTATTGCCATATGGGTTTTGATCAAAATAATCAAAATCGTTATTTATGCACCAAGATCGTCGAGAAAAAGACTAGGGGCATTATCTCAATGCTCAAGACATAAATTTGATGCATTTCTGGCGACCACATGGATTTTGATCAAAACATGTCAAAATCGTTATTTATACACCAACATCGTTGGGAAAAAGACTAAGAGCATCATCTCAATGACCAAAACATGAATTTGATCTATTTTTGGCGACCACATGAATTTTGATCAAAACAAGATTAAGAGCATTATCTCAATGGCCAAGACATGAATTTGATGTATTTTGTAACATTAAAATAAATTATCGTTAAAAGTTATTGTAATACTGAGGATCCTTCGATATTTCGTTGTATCGGTTTATTATTATTTTGATTTTTTTAAACCAGCTTGTCAAAAACGTCAAATGTCAACAATCAGAAAGAGCAGGAGAACCAAAATATTACTAGATATCACTAAATATGCTCCGCGTTTATGAAAACGTATGCTTGGCGTTATGATCATCCCCTCCACAGAATTTAATTCCGCCGTCCGTAATCCGCTGTTATGAAATCTAGCCTTTTACACTATGATATAGTAGTTGATGATTTGTACTCGGCAATTAAAAGTGATATAAAAATGCCGAACTTTCTTGTAGAGATATATTGTTACCCGTGTACAACGGTGGTAAGATGTTGCTCTAGATCAGTAGCTCCCAAACTTATTTCCCCTGGCGCCCGAGCTGGCGCCCCCTTTCTTAAAACTAAGATTGCTCACGCCGCCCTATCACCATACGAGGCCGCTTTAAAAGTTAATCAGCATGATATGGTGATAGCGAAGATATCGCTAAAAAACCGAAAAATGTAATTTTCAAGAATGCTTTAGCGTCCATCATAAATTGCATATACACTATCATCTGGCAACATTGTCCAACATCAGCATAGAAAGACCAATTTTCCGAATTGTAGATACCGTCTTATTTGTGTAAGAATTAGTCAAATACAATTTTAGATGTAAAAAAAAAGCATTGGTATAGAGAGGGGATTCTATAACGCCTTTCATAGCTGTACTTCACATTATAACTATCCCCTTTCGAAACCCTGTCGAGTGTCGTTTCTTTTAAGGCAGGGAAAACCTTTCCAGGATTAAGTTTTTGAGCCTGATTCCATTGGTGATGTTTCATAAAATTCCGATCTCATCTTTTCTTCGTAAATTGCCTTCATACTAAGGCTAAAGCTCCAGATTTTCTTTAGGAACCTTTCTCATCGTTCATATAGAAGCGCCGTCATTTCCGGGTTCATCTGGTTTCGACGAAGAAGCTTCAAAACCACGGTTAAATTTCACCAAAGAATATTTGTGGTACTCCAGTTCATTAGCTACGTCTCCTGATGAAAATGCCTTAAAACATTGTCTTCGTTCAGTACAATTGTCCTTTTCTTTAGCTCATCGGTGAGTTCCACCTTTTGAAACGAAAGAAGAACTTTATATCTTTCTCCCGGATCATCCTTTAATTTAAAATTCGCCTTCTCATATGCATATCTCGGTAACGGTGATCTTTAACATAAAGAAACGTTCTCATACAATATCATTTTTTATTGTCTTTCCAATGTGCCTAAGATGACAAGAATCGGACAAGCGGTTATGGAGATATTCTCGTGTAACGGAAGCTTAAAACTTGATAACGTTATAGACCTGGAAGTTGAGTGCGAAAAGTTGGGCCCCTCTTCCAAAATTAGTTGAATGTACCCAAACAACAATTCTGGACGAGGAGGAGGGGCTAAACTTTTCTCACTACGATTTGGTGGACATTATTAAGCGGCAGAGCAAAGGCAAGTAATAAGCCTATTGAAAATGGGTCAAATCCAATGACCCCGAGGTGTGCTCTACCTCTTTTTTAGATGCTCTGTAGGGGTTTATTCTGTACTATGGAGCTCTTTTATAGGGACGCAACATCTATAGTTCGCAGTGCGCGGTCCCTTTCAATTAGCGCATTAGCTGGGAGCTTCTTTTGGTTTAGCACCATCGCCAGACGGGTAGGTACCAGCGCATTTGGCGGAACGCGGTATCTAGTGGAGGTATGTGCACACATGATTGTATTCTTAGCAATTCTTGCTGGGAATAGAGGATTTACGCATTTCTCCTATTTTGACTATCTGATAGGCGATAATGTTGATGCTGTAGACATTTGCTTCCCGGAACATGAACAGATTTGAGCATTCGCTGATTCAAGAATGTTTGAGATAAAACTTGATCAATTTTGGCCCTTCCATTCCACAGTGTACCTTTTGTACGTTAATAAGGCAAGTTCCGATATCCAAGAAGTATTTCACTAGAATAAAAACAAACCATTTAAACTACATACGTGTGCAAATTGAATTGTAAACAAAACAATTCCTACCTGGAAAAGTATGACGCAGATTTTACACTTTGAGCTTATTAGCTCAGACGGAAACTTTCAATATTACTAAGAAAACTTTTTGCTGAACTTAATTGAAGGGCGCAATTAAATTTGCTTCTTAATTATGCAACAGACGCAAGGCTAGTTAATAGAAAACCGGTTCATTTTGATTTGATTGTAGACCATCGGATGTTTGTTATACTTATGAGCTCATTATTCTAAGAAACATCAATACAAATCTCCCAAATGTGTTAATTGTCTCGTACACTTTTTGTAGACATAGTTCAAGTACGTTTAAATGTATTGGGTTAAATATCGAGGCTTAATAATTTATTTCGTGTAGTAACATATTGACAGAAAAACTTGCAACATACCAGCGGACTTTCAACGTTTCCCAACTGAATAAGAACAAAAATTTCAGCTATCATAGCCATTTTATAAATTTTTCTCGATGCCAACAATAAACGATCGAACGATTAAATTATTAATTTCTCTCTTTCAATACAAATATTGCCACACAGTCATAACAAATGTAGACTTTTACACAATAAAAAAAAATTGAAATACATTACGCAATTGTGGATGAATTTAAGCTCTAATAATTTTAGAGACAAAGCATGACGATTTATTTGCAAAATTAAAGTTGGGCTCTTATATAACAATATCAACATGATCGAGAAGTATGTAAGTCAAGGTCGTGTTTTTACGTTCTTTCACTTTTGACAGTGAAATTGCATCTCGTAGGTATATTTAGATTGGTGTAACGTGTTTAAAACCGAAAGTGTGACATTGGTGTGGAAATTTAAAAAATGCTAATTAGTGTCAGGTGATATTTTTATGAAGGCGCTTTAAATAAAACGGGACAAAGTGTTGAATCAGAATCAGACATTTGGACCACCCGTGTCCACCTTTACAACTTACCGAAATTTCTATATGTCGTGTGAGTGTTATTCCAGTTGCAAGGCCGTTGTCTGTTGGGAAATTCGCGCAGGAAGTTAGCCTTTAACTGAAACTTTCTTATGTAATTATTTATATACAGCCGTTGCGTGACACTCTTTGAAAATTATTGGTGGTGTGACTTCCTACAGGATGATATTGGTAGGTTATGAGAAATTGCGAATTGCTAAGGGTTTCTGGTCGGAGTTAAACCCTTCACCTGGGCCTTCACCTTCCAATGCGTCGCCATACTCCAAAATATACATATTAACAGAAAGAAAAGTTTCGTAGGTAAAGTGGTATTTAGACAAGTGGCGTAAGCAACAAAAGGAAATTGTATTCGCCGAAGGAAGTCAAGTCAAAACCCTCTGATCGCACAAACGATCTTACGAGAAGGTGCGATTGGTTGAGAAAGGTTAGCTCCATTTCTTCTTGATGTTTGTGTTTTTTTTTCGTGGTCTGCCTCTCTTCCTGATGGGTACGATAGGAGTTGCGTGACCGCATTTGTTCCCAGGGCTCTTGAGTTCATAGAATAGAATAGAATATCAGTGAGTGAAAGGGGGCGGAGTTCTCTCGTAAATTAAAATAACCTATTCTTGATTGGTTTTAGGAGAGAAGTCCGCCGTCTTTCTCTCACTAATCCTATTCCTATGAACTCAAGAATAAGGACCCTGGTATCATGTAAAAGCTTATGTGTGGTATGTTCCCAATGCTTTACCTGGAGGCTGGATGTGCTTCATCTTCGATTTTGTATTAGATGGGTAAGATTTTTGGGACAAGCTTGGCGCTGAATTCTTTCTTTGGGTTACTTAACCCACACTAGGTCTGTTGGTCGTTTCGTCGGTGGCTATTTGCATACTTTTTCCCCTTCTCTTGGGCTCTCTCTTAGTTCTGCCGAGCTTCTCTGAGAGTATCTGCTATGTTGAGGAAGTATGGAGTGATCTATGGGACGAAGTTGTCGGAGAGGATGGTGGCCCTTTGGTCGTGGATGCAATCGCTGGAAGTTCCTTCTCATTGATAGGAATGCTGAACTTGTATCTTTCAGATAGTTGTTTGTCGTGGATATTGATATTTTTTTTCTCATTTTTTCTTAGTTATGCCATCAAGTCATTTAATTTTAGTTTCATGTATGTTTAGAGAACGGGTATGACTTGGCTAGACTTCGCCTATTGTATCTCCTAATATCAATATTTAGACAAGATAGTCGCGTAAGCAACAAAAGAAAATTGTATTCGCCGAACCCTCTAATTACACATGATCTTAGGAGAAGAGGCGGTTGGTTGAGAAAGGTTAGCTCCTTTTCTTACCATTTGTGGTTTTCGGCTAATCTTATAAATCGAATGGTTGTTTGTTGTTACACTATAAATATAATGATAAGGTTTGAAATGACATTTTCATTATACCTCTCCGAAAGTATTGTCTTTTCATGTATCCCAAGCGCACCGAAAGTAGGGTTTTCCCGTGCGAGCGATTTTTTTACCATTGTGTTCAAAATTGATTTTGGTGAAGTCGAAATTCCCGCTAATATATTAAGAGAAGCTGCAGAAACCAGTTCCCAACTATTACCAGCGTAATCAAAAGAGAGATGGGAAAAGGAAAATAAAAATGTTGTAACTGGCCCGTTGAAGAAAACGTGAAAAAAGTACGTTATGGGGTAGGTTTTCAGTGATTAAGAATTGTCTTGCGATAAAAGAAAATGTGAACGGTAGCAAATTGTGCAAAACCATCGCCTTTTTGAAACGTCATATGGTCGGCTACATCCCAAAAAAAATCAAAAGTTCTATATGTAAAACAAGGTAGCAATATTTGAATCAAGCTGCAAGTATAAAATGGTTACTTATTAACGTTAATTTTAGTGTTCGGAATTTTCGGAGCATGCAGGCGAGACAATTAATTCGCTCGTTTATTGATGATGTTGAAGATAATGGGCGTTTAAGCGTCATAAGACAAGCAACAGAATTTGTTGTCAAATTGGATTTGGACTTCAATGTAAATAATTATTCTCCGTTATTTTGGGAGAGGTATAATGAAAAATATCGTTCATTACACGTCCAGCGTCCAGAAAGGCTTTTCCCGTGTTTGCATGACGTTTCCCGTGTGAGGCGAAGGGAAAATCTTCCTTTCTGGACTGGTAATGTAATATACTATTGTTGAACTGTCATTTCGGTATGGTGCTGGTATACTAAAATTAAATTTGATATCGATCGAGTGGCGGACGTGTAGTTGTTAGTGGCGTGTGCGCGTAAAGTTTCATGATTTAAGCCGCTCCATTAATAATTTTATATAATTTAAAGTGTGTTGCTGATAAATTAACTTAACAGTGTTCTTTTTAAGTAAAAGATAAATGGCGGCGGTGCCTTATTAATTGTTTATATAAAGTGCGCACAACTTCTAAGCATCGTATACATGCCTTACGCTTTGCGATCACAAGGTCAAGAACTTGTAATGGCAGGTGATAGTGAAAATCAACCTTCAAATAAAGATATAATGCAATTCTTAAAGGAATTAAAAACGGATTACGCTTCTAGAGAAGATGAACTTATCAAATCCTTAAACGTATGTCATGATTCATGAAAAACTCGATGAAAACAGCTTGGAACTAAGTAGACTTAACAAGCGGCTGGATGCATATTCCGAAACAATAAACAATCTTAAAACTGAAACGGCGAGTTTACGACAGGAACTATCCTCTTGTTACACACAAATAGATAATCTGGAACAGTATACCCGCCGAAACTCTATTGAAATACATGGAGTGCCGTATATGAAAGGAGAGGATAGTTACGCAATTGTGCAAAAAATTGCATCAGCGCTCTCAATTCCAATAAAAAACAATCAATTGATGTTTGCCATCGTTTAAGAACCCCAAGTGAGAAAAATCATGCAGCGATTATCTGTAAGTTTGTAAATCGTTACACCAAAGAAGAGTTTTTAGCCAAACGGAAAGTCAAAAGGAATTTATCCACAACAGATATAGGAATGACCATCGGTAGCACCATATACGTGAACGAAAATCTGACTCCGCACCGTAGAAAGCTGCTTTTTAAATTACGTCAACTTCAAAAGGAGATGAAATTTAAGTTTACGTGGACCAAAAATGGAAACATTTTCGCTAGGAGAGATGAAGAATCCCCTATTCGCTGTATTCAATCCACTGAGGATCTTGATCTTATTAAGTCCGGGGGTCTTTAGTATGATTTAGTTTTGCTTCTGAAACTGTTTTTTTTTATATGTTATGTTTAGTCAACCATATATTCACCTTTATATCAAGAAATGGTTATCATTCGATTATTGTATGTTTATCAATCACCGATGTTAAATTTTGTTTTGTTATGGAATAATAATTTTAGGTTATTGTCATGTTTGCGTACTTAAATATTGCACATTTGAATGTTCGTTCTTTATTGGCACATTTTTCAGAATTCAAAGATATGTTGCAGGCAGCCAGTTATGACGTACTAGGAGTTACTGAAACCTGGCTGACGGATCAAATAAATACTGACGTAATTCAGATTCCGGGATACAATTTCATACGTATTGACCGAATTACTACCACTCGCGGGGGCGGGGTACATAAGAACCGATTTACATTTTGATGTACTGCCCATAGATCCTAATAATCAAATTTTAGAACAACTGTGGATTAACTTAAAACTGAATAAAACAAATTTAGTCCTCGGAGTAATGTACAGAAGGCAGGAATTTGCAGGTGCTGAATTCTTTGAAGCTTTTGAGGATTCACTATCCATTGCGATAACGTACGGTAGTCGTATTCTTTACATGGGAGACCTAAACATCGATCTATTGAAAGTTGATCACGCTCTTTCGATTCAGATGATGTCTTTGTTACACACGTTTGGTCATAAACAAATCATAGATGTGCCGACGCGGATTGGTAAAACTTGTAGCACACTTATTGATTATATGGTAACTTCCGATGACATTGATGTATTAGAATCCGGTGCAACTTGTATGGATGGTATTTCAGACCATCACTTAGTATACTGTAAATTTCCTACAATCTGCTTAAACAGTTATAGTCCTACTTATTACACTTACAGAGACTTTCGTAGATTTGATATTGCCGCATTTGAAAGTGATCCCATGTCACATGACTGGCATCAAATGTTTGCATTAACTAATATTGACGAAAAGGTAAACTTTTTAAATTTAAGGATACTAGCTACATTTGATAAGCATGCAAGTCGTAAAACTGTTAAGATCACCAGACCGCCAGCCCCCTGGCTAACCGACAATATCAAGTTTATGATATCTTTAAGAAACAAAGCTCTCACCAGATTTAGGCAAACTAAAAAACCAAGTCACTGGGACTATTATAAACAGCTGCGTAATTATGTTACCCATGCGGTGCGATCCGAGAAAAAAGCCTATATTCTCTATGCTTGCCATAATGGCGGTATTACATCATCAACCACATGGAGGAAATTGAGGCAGATGGGTGTAGTTGCTTCGAGAAACAAAGGTGAAATCCCTACAGCTCTTTGTGATGTAGATAAACTTAACCAAGCGCTTACGACACTTTCGGGTGTTAGTGGAGTTTGCGATACTGAATTACTAAACTTTTATAATGCTAACAGGGTTAATACATTTAAGCAACCATTTTTATTTCAGATAGCTACAACATCCGATGTCGTAAGCGCGTTTAACGCTATTAAATCTAATTCTACGGGATCTGATAACATTAGTTTACATATGTGGAAATTGTGTCTGCCACGTTTATTACCCTATATTTTGCACATAATTAACTCTTGTTTATTAGATGGATCATTCCCGTTACCCTGGAAGGTGGCTAATGTTATACCTTTACCAAAGGTAAAAGTGCCAAATGGGTATGGTGATTTACGCCCGATTAGCATATTGCCATGTATATCTAAAGTATTAGAGAAAATTATGTCAGCTCAAATTAGAAGCTATATTGAGAAGGAAGGAATTTTACCAGAAATGCAATCGGGTTTTAGATCAGGCTATAGCTGCAATACAGCACTCTTGCATGTTACTGACTCAATTATGTCCGCCATTGATCGAAATCATCTAGCAGTATTGATTTTACTAGACTACTCTAAAGCTTTTGACAGACTTAATCATGACTTATTGATCGCTGTTCTTAGGTATATTGGTTTTGATGCCATGTCGACACGTATGGTTGAAAATTATATTAGACATCGTACTCAACGCGTCATTTTTAAGGATAATGTGTCTAAACCGCTATCCTTGATCAATGGCGTGCCTCAGGGATCCATTTTGGGACCATTGCTTTATGTGATCTACACTAGCCAGATTACCAAATCTCTAAGCAATTGTGCGTATCACTTATACGCTGACGATACCCAATTGGTTTATACATTTGGTGGGTATGATATAAATCAAGCCAATAGAATAATAAACGTAGACTTAGATCGCCTAATTAAAACATCAGAAAGACATGGGTTGTTAATAAACACGTCCAAATGTTACGTGATGCTTTTTGGCAGAGTCAAGACCAGAAGTGATACTATTGATAGCATTAAAATCAAAATCAAAGATAAATTATTACCTGTGGTTGACGATGTAAAAAACTTGGGTGTTACCTTTGACTACCAGTTACGTTTCAAAAAGCACATCTCTGAACTTCTTCGTAGAGCATACTGCAATCTAAAACTAATATATAGCAATAGGCAGTATCTTAATCGAAACCTCGATCGAAACATTAGAGCAATTTTATGCGAAGCACTGATTTTATCGCATTTCAATCACTGCGATACTGTGTATGGCCCATGCTTAGATGTCAGCGATGTGAAACGCATTCAACGCATGCAAAATTCCTGTCTTCGTTTGATTTTTGGTGTAAGGAAGCACGATCATATTAGTAATAAGTTAGTTGAAGTCAAATGGCTGAACATGGCTAATAGAAGGTTATTACATGCTGCCACCTTGTACCATTGTATCATTACTACTAAAGTTCCACCGTACTTGTACTCCAGGATTGCGTTCAGTGGCGATGCACATAACGTAAATATTAGGTCAAAAAATGTTTTGAGACCACCTAGATACTACACTACTATCTTCCAAAGATCGTTTACGTACAACGTCTTTAAATTGCATAACTCCCTTGCGTATGAACTGAAAAACTGTACAGTAAAACAGTTTAATAATCGTTTTAAAAAGATATTATATCTGAGTCAGTTATGATTTAGTTACCTCCTAGTATCACTTTCGTACCATAATCATTTCATATCATTTTTCTTTTTTATTTATTTATTTTTTTATTTCTCTTAGTTTGGTTTTGATTTCATGATTTTCTCATTCAAATTTACCCAATTTTTTGCTTTAGTTGGTATGAACTGCTTATCTGTTGCCATTACAGTTCTAAAAATCTAATGAGAAGGGGTTAAGTGGTAGAACAGACGGTAGTTTATTCTACGTGTCTGAACTTCGCCCCATTGGGTTGTACAAAAGTATAAGGGTAAATCTATATTAATTTTATTTTTAACCAATCTGTATCAACTCAATAAATGGCTATTATTATTATTATTGTCGGTGTTTCTTGTGAGAACTCAGGTCTAGCCTGGTTAACTAATCGCACGGATTAAAATCAAGTAACGATTAGTGTCTGTGTCTGTGTCTGGTGAAGTTATGTAGGGTCAAAAAAAAATCACACACGTACATACATTGGAAATCTAGGGATAGTATGTAATTCGTACTTACCAACATACCTATTGATGGGCACAATAGCCAACGCTATCAGGAAAGAGGAAAACAAAACAAAACAAAAAAAAATCATTATAATAATTCCTGTAATTTTATTAAAATGGAGTTTATTGTGTAAGTGTTTCTTTGGCTTTGCGTTTGGGTTGAATACGAGTGGGTTGTGATAACGTGGTGTGTTTCTGTGAAGAAGGAGTTTTTTGTTTTTTAATTGTATTTATGGTGTTTCTTTGTTCCTGAGGTCGTATTTGTGAGGTTGCTTGGGTTTTTGGTGGAGATATTGCAGTATTTTGTGAGCCTGTGGTGCTGTTAAGGTTTTTGCGTTTCGGTTGTATACGAGTGGGTTGTTTCTGAGAAGAAGGAGTATTGTGTTCTTTAACTGTGCTAGGGCGTGTAACTTTATTGGATGGACCTGTCTTTGTAGTACATGTTGCGTTACTTGTGTTTATGGTGTTTCTTTGTTCTTGAGGTCGTATTTGTGAGGTTGCTTGGGTTATTGATGGAGATATTACAGTATTTTGTGAGCTAGTAGTGCTGTATAGGTTTTTGCGTTTGGGTTGAATACAAGTGGGTTGTGATAACGTGGTGTGCTTCGGTGAAGAAGGAGTTATGTGTTTTTTAATTGTGCTAGGGCGTGTAACTTTATTGGGTGGACCTGTCTTTGTAGTGCATGTTGCGTTACTTCTATTTATGATGTTTCTTTGTTCTTGAGGTTGTGTTTGTGAAGTTGCTTGGGTTTTTGGTGGAGATATTTTAGTATGTTGTGAGCCTGTAGTTCTGTTAAGGTTTTTGCGTTGCGGTTGAATACGAGTGGGTTGTGAAAATGTGGTGTGTTTCTGTGAACAAGGAGTTTTGTGTTTTTTAAATGTGCTAGGGCGTGTAATTTTATTGGGTGGACCTGTCTTTGTAGTGTATGTTGCGTTAGTTGTATTTATGGTGTTTCTTTGTTCTTGAGGTTGTATTTGAGAGGTTGCTTGGGTTTTTGCTGGAGATATTTTAGCATGTTGTGAGCCTGTAGTTCTGTTAAGGTTTTTGCGTTTCGGTTGAATACGAGTGGGTTGTGAAAATGTGGTGTGTTTCTGTGAAGAAGGAGTTTTGTGTTTTTTAAATGTGCTAGGGCGTGTAACTTTATTGGATGAACCTGTCTTTGTAGTGCATGTTGCGTTACTTGTATTTATGGTGTTTCTTTGTTCTTGAAGTTGTATTTCTGTTGTTGCATGGGTTATTGGTGGAGACATTACAGTATTTTGTGAGCCTGTAGTGCTGTTAAGGTTGTTGCGTTTGGGTTGAGTACGAGTGGGTTGTGTTTGTGATAACGTGGTGTGTTTCTGAGAAGCAAGAGTATTGTGTTTTTTAGCTGTGCTAGGCCGTGTGGGTGAGGGCGTCTTTGTAGTGCGTGTTGCGTTACTTGTATTTATTGCGTTTGTTTGTTCAGGAAGTTGTGTTTGTGTGATTGGTTGAGTTAAGTTTGGAAATATTACAGTATGTTGTGTGTCATGTTGTGAGTCTAAAGTGCTGTTTAGGCTTTTGCGTTTGGGTTGAATACTATTGGGTGGTGATAATGTGGTTTGCTTCAGAGGTGAATCTCTGATTGTAGTATATGTTGTATCATTTGTTGTACTTGTTTGTTCGGTAAGTTGTATTTGTGTGTTTGTTTGGGTTAGAGGTTGAGATATTACAGTATGTTGTGTACCGTGTTGTGAGCGAGTACTGTTGTTTACATGTATACGTTGTGGATCATTTGTGTATGTAGTATCTTGTGTTATGTTTAGAAATTTACGAACAATATGGCATGTGTTGATAATGACTGCTTTTTGTAAATGTTTGTATGTGTTTTTGTCTAAACCCAATAGTTGTAAATTGTGGTGTATTGTCTTTGGTATAACTCCAGTAGCACTAAGAATAATGGGAACTATAACAGTAGATTTCATTCTCCATTGCGTCTTAAGCTGGATAGCTATATCGGTGTATTTGCGGTGTTTTTCTGCATGTGTTTTAGTTAAGTTGTTAGTGTTGGGGATGGCAATGTCTATAATACAAATGGATTTGTGTGTTTTATCTATAAGTGTAATGTCTGGTCTATTATTGTGGATAGTTTTGTCTGTGAGTAGTGTCCTGTCCCAATATAATTTGTGTGTGTTGTTTTCGAGTATGATCTGTGGCGTGTATTTGTAGTATGGTGTCGTATCTGTTATGAGATTGTGTTTAAGTGCTAATTTTTGATGTATGATTTTAGCTACCTGATCGTGTCGATGTTTGTATTCAGTTTGTGCAAGTCGTGTGCATGCCGATATTATATGTTGGATTGTTTCTGATGTTTGTGAACATAAAGTCGACAAGAATCATTTGTCACTGTTTTATCTTTATGTATGTGTTTTTTATAGTTGCGTGTGTTAATGACCTGGTCTTGTATTGCTAACATGAAACCCTCAGTCTCCGGGAAGACATCACATTCAGACAACCAACTGTGCGTTGCTATAGAATCAACACAATCCTGGCCAACCTCTTGTGGAAATCGTCCATGTAAAGGCTTTTGGTTCCATGTCTGTATGTTATTTGTGATGTATGTAAGTTTGGATGCGGGTGGGAGTACATTAGTTTCGTGTAGGTTAAGTGGTGTGTAAGATTTGTCTGCATATGTTACTGTTTTGTGTAAGACTGAAGTATCTGATTTGTTATAAAAGTATTGTCGCAAATTGTGTATTTGTGTTTGGTGCAATAGTTTTATATCTGTAAGTCCTCTACCTCCTTCCGAACGAGGAAGGTAAGGTCGTATAGTGGAGGAGTGAGGGTGATGTATATGGTGTTTTGTTAATAGTGTACGTGTGTTTCTCTGTATTTGTTCTAAATCTGTATTTGTCCAACGTATAATCCCAAAAGAGTATGTAAGCACTGGTATGGCATAAGTGTTAATAGCTTTGATTGTATTTCTACCGTGTAATTTTGTTTTAAGTATACTGCGTACTCTTTGTAGGTATTGTGTAATAAGTGTCTGTTTTATACTCGTATGTTTAATGTGTGTGTTTTGCTGAAAACCAAGATACTTATAAGTTTCATTCTCGTCCATGGAATTTATTAAATTACCCTGTTCTAGCTCATAATCTAAAAGTTGTCTTTTTCCAGCTGTGATGTGTTGTGTTTTACATTTATCAATTCCAAAGTCCATTTGTATGTCACGTGAGAATGTTTCGGTAATGTGTAGAAGGTGATTAAGTTTTATGCTTGTGGAAGAGTATAATTTAAGATCGTCCATGTAAAACAGGTGTGTAATGTTGTGATGTATTTCGTGGTTGTGCTTAATATTGTACCCAAAGTTAGTAGTGTTTAACAAATATGAAAGTGAATTAAGAGCAAGACAAAACCAAAGCGGACTTAAAGAATCGCCTTGAAAAATGCCTCTTTTAATTTGTATTGGGTCAGTAATAAGTTTTGTGTCGTTTAGTGTAAGTGTTAACGTAGTGTTCCAACATGACATTATGTAATTGAGGAATTGTGTAATATTGTTGCTGACTTTGTATATTGAGAGTACTTGTTGTAACCAAGAGTGTGGTACTGAATCGAATGCTTTTTTGTAATCAATGTATGCAGTGTGTATGTTTCGTTTGTTATGTCTGGATTGTTCAAGTATTACAGAATCTATAATGAGTTGCTCTTTACAGCCTCTGGAACACTTGGTACAACCTTTTTGTTCTTCGTATAAAATGTTGTTATCAGTACAGTGTTGGTATATTTTGTTGGTAATGCATGATGTAAGGATTTTGTATATTGTAGGAAGGCATGTAACTGGTCTATATTTAGATGGGTCTTGTGTATTGTTGTCTTTTGGGAGCATGTAAGTGATACCTTGTGTAAAGAATGCAGGAGTGCGATCTGGTGAATTAAGAAGTTCAGTAAATTGTTGTGCAAGGTTAGAGTGAGTGTAGGTAAAATATTTCCACCAAAAGTTGTGAATGTTATCAATGCCTGGACTTTTCCAGTTATGTAAGTGATTAATAGTTTGAATGATGTCTGTTGTAGTGATGTTTGTGTTATTCATAGGAGTAATGTATTCAGAGCGTGTGGTTTCTGTGGTAATCCACGGGGCGTGTGGATTGTGTTTAATGTCTTTGGTCCATAAGTCAAACCAGTATTGCTGAAGTGAGTGTAGAGATGGTGGAATGAGTTTTTCATTAGTGCTGTTTTGTGTTAGTGATCTGTAAAATAGTTTTTCGTTATGTTTAAATTGTGTGTTATGGCGCTTTCTGTCTGCAGTTTCCCTATAGCGTTTTAAACGGTTTGTTTATATTGATAGTTTTTGTGTGAGTGTATCTCTATGTTCGTTATAGTTTGTATTTTGTTCTCGTGTGGTGTGATTGTTTAGTTTTGTAGTTATGTGTTGTACTTGTCGTGTTAATTTTGAAGAACGAGTTCCTTGTATGTATTGTGTAATTCGACCCAAGTCACGTCTGATGTCATCGATGCGATTAATCAGGCGTTTTTCCCAAGCCGGGGGTGAGCGCTTTTTTGTTGTGTGGTGTTCTTTGTTTGTTGTTTATTATTATTATTATTATTATTATTATTATAAAACGCCGATAATTAAAGCATTAGAAAAAATTCAAAACCGCCTTGATAACATTAATTAGCCCATGAAAACACCTCGATATGTGTATAAATTAAACGGGACAAACAGACAATTTAGACCGAAAGATAACGACAGATTTTGTGCGATGATTAGTAAACGTCTGGCACCGCAATTTCCACTTTACATTGGTTAGAACTCGCGTATAAACGTAAATCATACGTCTGTTGAGCAATCCATTCTATTTTTATTTAATTTTTCAAATTTTCACAGCATAACAAACAAAAGTTTATTAATAAACATTTGCCATCAATTTTAAAATAATATCGTAGAGAAAAAATAATAAGGCGTCTGGTAGCATAATATATTATGTAATTTTCCAAAAATTGCTAAAAAAAAGTTTAATTGGCAAACGTCTGTCAATATGAAATATGTATTATGTAAATGTATTAGGTATATCAAAATAGATATGACTGCTCATACACTACTTGTAACTTATGTAAAGAGAAAAATGCCATGACAGACGCTTAATAATCATCGCACAAAGTCTGTTGGTATCTCTTGGTCAGTCGGTCTAATTACAACGCTCCCGTCGTTGAACAAAAAATTATCACGTATCTGTTTCGCAACTGCTAAGAAGTTTTTCGGATAGGTATGAAATGTTACATAAAAAAACAAACTAATTCTTGCAATCTGCATTCTGCAATGTATGGTTGTGAATTGGTGATAGAAAGTGATCCGTTGCATAAAATGATAAGGTTATTTCATAATTCGGATTAAACTCTATCAATCGAACTCTACATATTTAAGAAAAGTTTACTGGCGAAACCATATAAATCGGAAATATTTTTTTAAAAAGTCACGAAAACGAAACCCCAATCCTAATCATTACGATTTCGGTGCAAACCTTGTGTTCGAAAAATCGAATAAGCTTGACCTAAAAACTTATAAAAAGCATTACTTACAAAAAAACAATAACTGATAATGGCTTTCATTTCTCCTCTGAGAAAACGAATGCGATCCACTTTTGTAGACTTAGACACTAACCAAACATGAAGACCCTGTATTGTTAATGAAAGGGGAAATTATCCAGTATCGACAAAATATCAAGATGTTAGGAGTCATCTTTGATAACAAATTGTATTTTAGGGAACATATTGAAATGCTGGTAGCAAAATGTAAAAAACGGTACAATATTTTGCGCTGTTTATCAAAGATTAGTTGGGGATCAGATAGGGAAACTCTCGTCTGCTTTTACAAGTCTTTTGTGTTGTCTGTAATTGATTATGCCTGTGTTGTATATGGATCGGCTCGACAAATGCACCTAAAGAAATTAGATATAAATACACCCGAATGGTATTAGGATGACTTATTGGAGCATTTCGCACAAGCCCGCTGCTTTCCATATTTGCAGTGTCGGGAATACCTCCTTTGTTTGCACGAAGGGAGATACTCTTATCGAATTATATTGCTAAACTTAAAGCTACAAATGATAACCTGAACAGCGATATTGTCGAAAACCATCCCTTGCTAGAGGAATATAAAAACAGGGCTACGATCAGCAGACCAACCATAATAAGAGCGATTGAGTTAACAGAGGAGCTGGACGAAGAAAATGTGATTCTTTTCAAATACACTACACCGCCATTCCCACCTTGGATATCATTTAAAGAAAACGTCCTGTTAAACCTAACCAAACTAAAAAAAGATGAAACATCTGTGTCTCTTTACCGAATGTTCTTCAGGGAAATGTTGTCTCATTACAAAAACTATGATATTATTTATACATGGATCAAAAATGAATGATGGTGTTGGTAGTGGTGTTTATTTCAATAATAAGTCCTTTACATGGCGTCATAGTGTCATTTCAGGCGTATATTCGGCTGAGTTGTATGCGGTGTGGCAAGCGCTCCTAATAATGTGCGAATATATTACTAAAACGGAAGTTGTCATATGCACAGATTCACTTAGTACCATTAATGCCGTTATAAAGAGACACCGCTAGACCCACTAGTTACCTCAATAAAAGAGCGTCTATACTACCTTAGATCAATTAACTTTAAAATCTGCCTAATGTGGGTACCAGCACATGTGGGCATATATATGGAAATGTTAAAGCAGATGAAGCGGCGAAAATTGCTTCAAACTATGGGAGCATTGATGAAGCGTAATGGGAAATGGAATGGGAAACAATCTGGGCCGAGTCTGAAACTTTCTTAAGTAATTTCAAAAGAAATGTACGGTCATGGAAAAATGATTATAAGTATAACCTATCAAAAAGGGAAGAAGTAGTGTACACCAAGAATGCGAATAGGGCACACTCGTTTGACGCACTTGCACCTCCTAGGTGGATGTGGGCATAATATCTGTAGAATATGCGGGGTACCTTATACATTGCAACATCTCTTAATGGATTGTCCTATATTCACAAATGAAAGAGAGAATTCGAACCTGGATAAAGAACTGAGTAAGATTTTAAGTAATGATCGTATTAGATTATATTGTTTTTAGTTATTTGTGCATTTTTTTAAAAAATTTATTTATTGCCCCTCTCTTGTTCTGGGCCCTCAAACTGCACGAAAACCTAATTCGGAGTAGCCAGCAGAATGCTCGAATACTGATGTAAGGAAATGGATATGTAGCCCAACGCTCTACCACTGAGCTACACATTCGATTTAACGTCACATGCTTTTATACTGGATTTTACGAGCAATCCGTGATCGAGTCAAAATGTTGTTTTTGGTTAGTAAGTTGAATTATTGATTCTCATTGAGTATTAATTACGGTTTAATATCCGATTGCGCAGTGTCAGACGTTAGAGTTGCTTTCGCAATATTTTATATGTTGCGCTATTCACTACCCCTCATGTTTGTATGCTTGTGCTGTTATCTATTACAGATTAGGCAGAAAGCGTCCTTCTGAATTCAGATGGCGATGTTACAGTACGTGTTGTGGGTATGTAGCACCCTACAATGTTCTAACTATTTGGCATGTGTTAATAATGACTGCTTTTTGCAGATGTTCGTATGCGTTTTTATTTAAGTCTAAAATTTGTAAACTGCGGTGTTTGGTCTTTAGTGTAACTCTGGTAGCACTATGAATAATGGACATTAGTAGATTAAGAATGGCAACTATAACAGTAGATAATTATTTATGTATTTTTATTATTATTATTATTATCATTGGGTATATATTGTTGTGTAAACTACGCCATACGTATGTTTTATTTGGCTTCGGCGCCTGCAATAACGATGCGATTGTATGTGCATTGCAATTATTTTTTACCGAGTTTTTAACATTAAAAGGTAGTTGTAAATTGGGATTTAGTTCAATTCCGTTCATGTCATTCTAATTTTAGGTGAATTTTGTTTTGTATCAGAATTATTAGTTGTTAATGTCGTTTAAATAATCACCCTATATATTATTGATTTGTTCAATTTTATTACGTGTTGAAAGACTAGAAACATGATGAAATAAATACGTAGGATTTGTAAAAGTTTATCTCCGGTTGTAGATAAGAAGCTTTGTTATTGCGGCGTAAACTAATTGGTTTCAAGATAAGAAAACAGTTCAACGACGCATTAATTTGTTAAGGAAGTGTAGGCATAAATTATTTTAAATAGAAGAGACGGACGTTAATCGTTGTTTGTTTGGTGGTGGACGTTAACCGTTGCTTTAGGCAGCCGCATAATGTTTTAGTGATTGGCAGTTTTGCTATATTTAAGGAAGACAGTTCCTCTTGCCAGTTGGAAAGTTTTTGTAGAAGAAACAGTCAGTTGAGGGATTTTTAATACGGCGTTGAAAGTGAATGCTTAAGTCGAGATAAGCGGACGCATCTATTACGTTTACGAAGAAGTTGTCGGACTATCGTGCAGGTACTGCATAGATGGAGCCAGTTTTTTCTTCATCAAAGAGCTAAATTTTACATCAGTAATTACAACGAATCCAGTGTAACTTAAATAGAGATTCAAATGCAACAAACAAGCAAGCAAACAAGTAACTGAAGTAGTGAAGTTTTCAGAAGTATTATTTATTTTATCGATCGCTTGTTGGGTGGTTTTTCTGGCCCTGGGCGGCTATTTTTCTTTCGGCTTATTTGATTGATTTATGTCCAATAAACTTGTTTCGTCTGTAAATGGTTAGTTTAAATTGAGTTAGCGGTTGGTGATTTAGTGACTGTTTGCCATTGCATATAGCAGTATACGTATATGCATGTCGTATTCTCCAAATTCATTCCCATTTTGACATTTTTGTTTTTTTTTTGTGTAATTTTTGAAATTTTTGTTTAAATTTTCTAGATGTCTGCTAAACTTTCTGTTTTTTTATTAGTCGTACGTATAAGTATCCAAATAAGCTTGAACTAGAAAACTCCGAGTCGCTATTTTCAAAATAGAACCCAACTTAGGGGAGGTTAATTCTAGTTTTAGGCTTAGTTAGATCGTTTTTAACGTTATTTCAATATCCTCCACTGCCTATGCAATCTAAATCCAACAACGCCCCCGCTTGGACTAATATTTCTAAGGCAATCTTGACATGTCGTGGAAACAAAAATAGGTAGATACCAAATGGTGTTAGTGTTTTATTATTATAGATTTATCGTACGTGCAAGAATTTTTTTGCAAGAATTGTAAGTAGTAGCATTCGCACGTTAGCACGTAGAATAATTACCTTTTGGTACGAGCACTTTGCGCAATATGCATCGTGTTACCCAAATACATAAAAGTTTAATAATTGTGTCAAGCAAAGGTCAATACCAACCGCGTTTTAAGTTTAATTAATTTTTGCACAACTTAAACTTCGTGAACTCCTTCTACGCGTGTATAATTGGGATATATTAATTTTAATTAAACCGCAATCCTTTTAATCACCCCAGCAGAAGTCTTAACAGTTACAAGCAATGGAAATAATGAAGATAAGCTGAGATACTTTACAACTGCAGTAGCATCATTTCGTTTTATAGTCCCGGTGTACTAATTAGGCTAACTTAGCACATATCAAATTATATTCAAACTTTCGTACGCTCCCCTTCCTATAATTAACTCTGTTAATCTTGGTAACACAATCCATACGCACCCTTCTTTCATTTAAGCGCTTTTGGGTATGCAACACACTTATCGTACGTGTTAGAAATTCTTTCCGATTTCGCACTACTCAGGTCATGGTGTAGAGGAGAGCTGCAGTAATACGCATTTAAAAGCTAGACAAATAGTGAAACATTTGTAGATTATTATGATTATGAATATTATTGTTGAATTAAAATACATGCGTGTGTACCTGACATTGTGTGATAAGTATAGGGCTCAGTATGAATAATTGGTAAACTTTCTCGCGATAACCAATAATTAATTTGTAGTTATGTTATGTTAACTAAATATTAAATACTCGTTAAGCATGTGGAGATTAATAATACCACTCTGTGGTCTATGCGTCCTTCTTCCTATAACTTCCCTTCTTACCTTTGAAGTAGTTCGTTCCGTTGATAGGAGATAAGTACCTACCTACTGAATTAATTTTGGGCTTTGAATATACATGTATTATATAATCAAAAGATTTTGTGTCTCCGTATACCATGTTAGGCATTAGTTTTGATTCACCCTATAGCTATACTTACGATTCTAGGGAAGAAGCACCGATATAAGTAGGTGTTTTTGTGGGAGCTTTAGTTAAACGTTTCTGGGAAATCGAAATTGAAAATTTATACTTTACTTGGAAGGTTGAATCAATGTCATAGTACATTGAAATACAAGTGCAGAAACGGTATTATTGAAAAACGAGTATAAATGTAGGAACCCGAGCGCCAGCGAGTGTTCCTATTATACGAGTTTTTCAATGACCGTTTCGGCATGCGTGTTTCATACTATTTTTTCTACGAAAGTGAAAAATTCTTCTCTAGAAATTAGAAATTTCAACTAGCCAAATAACGACAAAAAATCGTATAGTCTGATCGTAGTTGGATGTTTCAATTGTAAATAATCCAGTAAGCCGGTTGCCATGACAAAACATAATTGTTTGAAAAATCGTAAATTTAAGTCAAACAATTTGTGGCGTAGTGAAGAAGTGTTAAGATAGATTTTGACGAAACTGAAGATGAAGAAGGTATGTGCACCCCGCCGGACGTTGCGGAAATGGCTAATGCGGTTTCGCATGAATTGCTACCCCAAAAGTCTAAGCAGCGTTTCGGAAAGGAGCGTTTTCATAAGAGAACAAATCGCTAAGTTTTTGAGAGAAGCGCCTGATGAAACATTTGTAATGATGAAGGTTTGTGAATTTCTTATTGTATTTTTAAATCATAAATAAGCATAATTTAATTACAGGTTGCTCTCGTCCTTGGAGTGGCTGGAGCTTGCCGTCGCGTCGGAGCGAACGTTGTAAAATGACTGTAACGGATTTCACAGAACAAGATGCAATTTTATTGATACCTAACGATTCCTGACTCCAAGAATCATGTCCCAAGAACGTTTTCTGTAGCAGAATAAGGCAAAGAAAATTCTACCATTGTTTGTTTTATATAACGAAACTGTGAATAAAGCAATACAATTACAAAGAGTTACTTCGCATATGTTTATTAGCGTGTAGAAAATGCGTGCAGAAAATATTTTTGCCGCACCTGTTTTCACAATCAATTTACCTACAAAAACAATCGTGTTTCTACACTTTCGTAGAAAAAATATTTTGAAAATGGTGTGCCTTTCGGAAATACCTACCGATAGTAATTAGTATCTTCGTTGTATTAAACGGTAACCCCTATTTTTTATTGCAATTTTGGATTCTTCGTGAAATTTTTGTTCTTTAATACCCCCATGTTGATATCCATACAATTTATGGTTTTTAAGTTATTTTGACTTAAAAAAAATGGCCGACGCAGACGGTACCTGGAAACGGTTGTAGATAGAACAACCCATTTTTACCAGGGCATAGAGAAAGAATAGGGATTTTCTTAGTGTACTTAAAAAAAGTTAAGTTGCGTACGACTGCAACTATGGAGATCCAAATTTAAGAAATTTCAAAGTTTAAAATCTCAATTTTATTTAAATGAAATGAGCATTTTCTACAACAGCAAATGACAGAAAATCAAAATTGGCATATTTTGATATTACATGTTTCTATAACTACTTATATTCAACAGTTTCCTAATTCCCATATCATTGAATTGATACGAGGCCTACGATACTTACAGGCCGGAGCGCTCGAAAAAGTCACGTGACTTTAGGAGTCATATGAAATACATTACGGCTTATGGAAAAACCGTGCGCGGCTCCACTATTTATTTTTTTACTCCGGATCCGTTCAACATAGAGCCACGAAATTTCAATGAGAGCTTCTCAATAGTACACACAAACAGATTATGGTGTTCGTTAATTTTTAATAACACTAAAAATAATTAATTTTTAGGTTTAAAGTATTGAAGATAAAACGATGTTAGTAAATCCGCGTTTTTCTATCTTTACATCATCATATATTTCTTTTTCTAGGAACTGGAACTTATAATCCTTTCGGTGTCTTAAACTAGAATGATATTCGCCCCCAATTATGCGTATATGATGCCTAATCTGATATTAGTATAGTTTTAAAAGACCCTACAAAATCGCGCATTTATTATTCGCGCAGAGAAAAATTCAACATGCGAGAAACTTTTTTGTTATTGCTATAATTGTATCACATATATCGAATGAATTGTGGCCAAAGGACACAAAAATGTTCTTCAGAAGGAATTTTTAAGAAATGGTCTCTTGTTTCCTTTTTTCAGCAGCTGAAGTAAATAGCGCGATTTCAGAATAAGTGAACACGCAAAGGAATTATTATGTTTCAAATAATTGTTAGTAATCGATTTTAAAATTGTGTTTGTGAGATTCAAGAGGAGTATTTTGCATCAAAGATTTTGTTTCGTCGTGTAATTTAGCAAAAGATGAGGCGATGTTAAATATAAGTATTGAAATATTCTAAGATTTAGAAAACGGCACTGCCTATTCCTTACAAGCTGTACTTTTTACTAAAACTGCTGTAAGTTGGATAGAAAATGCTATTTTGTAAAACTTCCTTATTCAAAAGGTTATTTTTATTTATTCATAGAATGAAGATGAAAGCCTACGATACTTACCAGGCCACTTATATGCGGACAAGACAAATTTCCCATTTCACTTTAACACGAGAAGGTTTAACTAAAATACTTTATGTACTGCAAAATTCATATTAACGAAGATATAAGATATACTCCATACTTTTGACTGACAATATCTTTAATTTTATAGTTTAATGTAAATTTGAATCTCACAAACACAATTTGAAAATCGATTACTAACAATTTGAAACATAATAATTCCTTTGCGTGTACACTTATTAATCGCGCTATTTACTGCTGCTGAAAAAAAGGAAACAAGAGACCATTTCTTAAAAATTCTTTCTGAAGAACATTTTTGTGTCCTTTGGTCACAATTCATTCGATATATGTGATACAATTACAGCAATAACAAAAAAGTTTCTCGCATATTGAATTTTTCTCTGCGCGGATAATAAATGCGCGATTTTGTAGGGCCTTTTAAAACTATACTAATATCAGATTAAGCATCATATACGCATAATTGGAGGCGAATATCATTCTAGTTTAAGACACCGAAAGGATTATAATGATATAGTTCCTAGAAAAAGAAATATGATGATGTAAAGATAGAAAAACGCGGATTTACCAACATCGTTTTATCTTCAATACTCTAAACCTAAAAATTAATTATCTTTAGTGTTATTAAAAATTGACGAACACCATAATTTGATTGTGTGTACTATTGAGAAGCTCTCATTGAAATTTCGTGGCTCTATGTTGAACGGATCCGGAGTAAAAAAATAAATAGTGGAGCCGCGCACGGTTTTTCCATAAGCCGTAATGTATTTCATATGACTCCTAACGTCACGTGACTTTTTCGAGCGCTCCAGCCTGTAAGTATCGTAGGCCTCGATTGATACCATTTTTTTCGGATTTTCTTTTTAGTCGCCGGCCATGATTTTATGACAATCGAATTTTAAACAAATCAAGGAAAGGATTCTTAAGATCATTCATTCTAATCTAAATAATTAATCAATAAAAAAGGCAACAAAGTGATCAGCTAATTGGAAAACAGCAAACAGAAAATAAGATCAAATTTCAATCAAATTTTTAAACCCTCTCCTTCAACGCATGCTCAAAATGAGCGCCTTCGTGTTTCTTCTGAAATATTCTCTTGTAAAGTTTTGTATCGCTTGTGATTAAATGGCTTGTATTGCATTTCTTACTCTCAACATCATGTCTTCTCTTGTTGTGGGAGGCCTGTCATAAACTGTGTCTTTTACATATCCCCACAAAGAGAAATCTAATGGGAAAAGGTGCGCGGACCGAGCAGGCTATGACCCGCGATTTCCGATCCAACTCCCTGGAAAAGTGCCATCTAAAAAGAGTGAAATAATACCTACATTACACCGGTCAACAAAAAAATAATTTTTTTTGCGCATGGGATTTACATAATATATTCTGACTATAGGTAATAAGCAAAAAAAGAAAAAGTGCGATTGGACATAGTTTGCTTTTACAAAAGTTATAGCGGTTTAATTGAAAGCTTTCAGGGACGAAAATTAAAGCTGAAATTTTTGTTTGCTCGCAAATAAAAAAAATATGGGGTGTGAACGTATGACATTTTCCCGTGGTGACTTAGCAAAAAGGAGGAAAAATCCTAGAACAGTTTTATGGCAATAGTACATGGTTTTCCGTTCATGGTTTCCTGGGAACCCATAGAGCTAAAAATTATGACGAGCTAATAGGATTTGGTTTTGCATCATCGGGCATAGAATGTCTCTAAATATGCACAGGCTATATTCTCATTTAGATCAATTTAAGGATAATATGGGAGATCATTCGGAAGAATTTATCAAGATAATGGAATTTGAACACGTTACCACTAATACGGAAAAGCAAAACTGTTCATTTTTAAACATTTAGACTCTAAGGCCCGCTTGCACCGACAAATTTAAGCGGAGCTTAGCTGAAGCGTAGCTTAAATTCCATGGCAACGATTATTGAGACAATGGTTGCCATGGATTTACAGGAATCTGTATATAGGGCTTAACAAGATCCATGATGGAGGACCTAGTGTATCCACGAAGGCGATATGCAGTCACGAATGTGCCGTACTGGATATCTGCCCGGAACTGTTTTAGTGTTAAGAGCCCAGTAATCGCCACAACGTCTCCAACCATCTGGTTTTTAGGGACCATGTGCGCTTCAAGAAACATCGTCTCGACTCAGCCTTAGCTAATACCATTGAATAAGTACTTATTCAATGCTAATACTAAGTGATCTGGGGCAAAACGTCGAGGCCGAGAGAAACAAAACAGGTAGTCCGGGCGTCGTATTAACTGTCGTGTTTGTGTGTTGAAATATAATAATGAATGTTTGTCCAATACTCTGATTATTTTCACTAATAGTGATTTAGGGCATCCTAGCTAGTTTTTTCACAGTGCTGGTTGTTGCTTTTCCTTTTTGAAGTTAATATATCGTGCTTTTTCCAATCCCGTTCAAATTACAACAAATATTGTTGAGATTAGGCAATCCAAGTAACACTACAAACAATAATTTTCTCTGATTTATTACTTTACGTCTGCTTTAGACAAACTCGTAGACTGTATATTATATAATTTATCCGCTAAATGAATAAAGCGTACTTACGGTATCATGGATGAACATGCCAAAAAATAAAAAGTGCAACAGAATTTGCACCGTCTGTCCGCGTTTTATGCGCTCGTTAGTAAATTACACAAAACTAATCCAACCTAAATTCAATAAAGTGATATGTCCCAAAGTTGCCGGAACTCGCAACTGAATAATGTGATAAGGCCAGATAAGTAATTTCGCAAATAACAAAACCGGGAATGCGCTTAAGGTTGTCATAAGTTAGATCCCTTTTATCAATTCATTATACAGGTGAAGGCCCGAGGCTGAGTCTTTCGAGTTTGGGCCCTTAATTCGAGATAACTGGAAACTAATTTGCGGCGAGGGTTTTGTAAAGTTTATCGGCATGTACTTAAGAAGCGCGTTGACCAATAAACTAGTCGAGGGTTGCAGAGTTTTAACCCTCGAGCAGTCGCTTATTTATCGAGAACTTTAGAAGTCCGTATTGGAAGATTTTTGTGTCTCTAGATAGTCTACAATCGGTATATAGTTAAATATTGACTGTTAACTGTTTACAATTATCACTTAATTCGCTTACGTAACTACCACGAGTTCTGTTTTCGGTTCTAATTGATATTGTGCAAGTTTCTGCTGACTCTGCACGTTCGCGAGGGGATGCTTTGCTGACAATCAGACTATTTTACGGCTTGTATCATGTACGCAAATTAATGCCATTAAACGTTTTTATTAAAACCTCCTTTTGGTATACGGCAATACAAATTGTACTGGGTCAGTGACCCTAATCAATACTGTTTTGGTAGAGTATTATGCATACAATTAACAATGTTAACATTATGCCAAGGGATGAGAGAATTCGTGCTACTAATTTTGATTGTCTAGTTTTACTATATTCACTGGAGTATCTCGGTGGAATGAAAATCAAGGTCATTGTACTTTACCTTTGTTTCAACTGCAAGTAATTTGAATTAGCTTAGGTAATCGAGTGGATATTGAACTTGTGACTAGTAATAAACATTGTTTTATATTGTCACTTCCTGAAACACAATGTCACTGACGGTTTCGTATCTATAAGTTTGGTCTTAATCAGTGATTCATCATCATTCATAACAGGTGAAAAGAAACATGGCGCAAGGTGTATGAAATGCATCAAAAGTTCCAGGAAATTGTCAAATGCATCCTTTGCTGATACAGCCTCTTGTCGATTTGAAAAAATTTAGTATATCTTTTCCACAAGTGAACCTATAACACTTTTTGACCGTTGAAGTGGTGCAAAGCTTTTTTTTACGGTTTGTCCGTACTTAGAAAAGGTTATTGTGAGTGGGAGTGAACAAAGCAGTTGTCTGCATGGTGAAAGTTAAAAGCTTCTACGAGAATCTTTTTCATCGTGTTTTTTATCAAGCTAGTTCGAGTAATTGGGTCCAGATCTTTTAAAGACATTCACAACTAGATTATTAGGAGTATTAAAAGAGAAAAAGAAAAACTGTAAGGAATTTATGATTTTTTTAAATTTTCGTTATCGAACCCCTTTGTACTGGGTAATTTGTTTAAATAAGCTTCTCTTTATTACAGGAATTTTGATTTAATATGCTTTTCTGAATAACTTTTTGTCATTTTCAATAAATTAATTATGTGTTAATTCGAACCCATTGTGCGACCCGGAGAGAGTGTTCATGTCAGATCTTTCCTTTCTTCTCCAAAATTTATTTCAATTTATTTCAATTCTCTCTAGGGTCCAAGGTCCTTTAACGAACCATTATAGAATATTTTTCTTGTATGAATACCTTATTCTCTCGGTATGGTGACATTTAACTAGATATCTTGGTGAGGAATCTAGCTCGCTCCATTTTATACCATGCAATTCCCGGTGGGCGGTGGTAGAATCCATAACAGCATTGGAGGAGGAGTGTTCTTTATCCGCTGCTGAGCCTAAACTCTGTTATTTCTGGTACAAGTGCGTCGAATTCGATGTCTGGGGTTTAACCTTAATGACGTTAATTGTTGGAATTGTCTGAAGAATGGTCACCTTGCTAGATTCTGAGATAGGCTGCTTAAGAGACACTGCTTTAGCTGTGGTAAGCTTGATGTTACAGCTCGTGAGTGTCCTCGCTGCCAACCTAGGTAAAAAAACAAGTAATGAAAGTGTTAGACGTAGGTTAACTATCAATTTATTAGGGTGAAGTTTTTATCAGATTTTGTAGTGTCGCATGTTCAGGGTAATGAGGGACCGCAGATACAGTGATATTTATTAAGGAGTGGACATAGGGATTTATGTGTAGGTATTGTTTTTCTCTATGCACGACAAAAATATCTTCTAGAGGGCTCTTAATTTTATTCAACCAAAATAACTTCTTTCAACAAATAAAGATCTGGCTGTCATATTAATAAATTGATAAAGTTGATATTGTCAATTGGTACAGTGCCGGTATAACAGTTTGAGGAACGTAAGAGATTTCTTTTCTGTGAAGTCAAAGCAACAATATTTAAATTAATTAATATGACAATCAGGTCTTTATTTGTTTTAAGAAATTATTTTGGATGAATTAAATTAGGCACCCCTCAGAAGGAGTTTGCCAGTTAAAAGTAGACATAGAGAAAATAAATCGCTATGTCTACTTCTTAATTAATATTACTGTATAATGGTCGATATTCTATGAACCAAAATGTTACGGTTACTCGATTCAGATGCCACAAGAAGTGTGATTGGGATGAAAAGCTGGAGTGCAGGATTGTCATTATTGAAGTCCGGTATTCTAACTTAACTCTCCCCGCATGAAATTGAGAAAATACGACGGGATTACAAAGAATACAAGTAAATTTAAATACCAAAATAAATGCTGGTTTATTGCCAACAAATATTAAATAAATTCCCCAATGGGATAGCGTACACAAATCCCAGTTTAACAAAATTCCAATCAAGAATTATCGTTTAAATTAATTATTGGAGCTTAAAACAAGTTTCCACAAAGAAGTTGATGTTTCGAACCCGAATGTACACGTGTGGTGCCAAATACAAGTAAAACAGATTACCTTAATTTAATAAGATGTTATCCAGAGAAGAGAGCTCAGTTCCCGGATCCATAAATCTGCAAACAAAAGAAAACTCCCAAGCTGCAGAGCTCGGAATGCAATGAACTGATTAATGCCTGAAGGGCATCGGCTTACTCGTAGTAAGCTTACAAGTACGATACTTAATCGGTCAACAGCTTCAGAAGGAATTGGAGGGTTGCCAATAGCATACGCGGGTCTACTTCGATCATCACTTAACAGAGATCTCAAGATAATAAATAGATAGATACTGACGTTAACAGAATTACTTAACCTTTTCGCTGCTAAATTAAAAATTCGAGTGTCAACAGTCTGTGCTAAATTAAAATTGTACAAAACGTATATTTACGTACGTCGCACTGAGAGAAATCGTCGCGCGTATATATACGTCATCAGCAGGTTGATTTGCAGCACCCAGCACGTGAATATGCAAGGTTGGGAAGGAAAGGTCAATATATTTTATCGGGGGGGGGCATCAACATTTTTTTATTTATTTTTGATTTGATTTTTTTATTTTTTATTTTATTTTTTTATTTTTTTTATATAAAAACAAAAAATAAATAAAAAATAAAAAAATTAACCGCTATCTACTGATTGACTTATGGATAAAACAATTTATCAAACGTCTGAATAAATAACTACTACGACAACAAAATGAATTCGCACATGTGTTACCTGAAACCGTTTTTAGCGTACTGGACAAAACTAAATTGAGTCGTGTTGGTACTCGTTGGAAAGCTCAGGAAATGGGCTTTCCGATGGTGTGCAGAATTTTAAACAGGTACAACGTATACAGTGTGTCCCAAATCGCGTGGGATTGCATGGGTAACTTAGTTATTATTAAAGATAGAGAATTGGTTAAATGGGCAATGTTTTGCAGTTTTGGATGCTTATTTAAAATTTCCTTACGGAAATTCAAAATGTCGCATAGGTTCGACGTAAATTCAAAAAAATTAAAAATGGCCATTCCCTTGAATGTCTTATATCATCGAAAGTATAAGAGCTATAAAAAAAAGTTTTATATAAAAGTGACTGTTTTTGATACGCTTAATTTAGAATTGATATAAAAAAAAAATTTAAGATGGCCACTTTTGAGGAACATTTACCAACTTCCTAAAGTTAAATGGGCGCCATATTGGATTTTTAGATTACTTGATAGATTTTTTAATTCTCTTTTCAACGAGCCATCATAACATAAGATTGAAAATAAGATACCAGTTATATTAACGGTTTTTGTATTTTAATCAAGTAGTGTGTGACGAATAAAAACAAAACAAAATCTATTCGAGGCAACAAAACAATGAAAACAATTACACCAGATGTTTAAAATACTGGCCATTATTAGTGAAACACACTTCAAGACAGTTTAGTTTAGGCAACGTGTTGCCATTGATGATTATTATTATTATTGTAGTGGTAGCTACTTCCACTTTACTTTTATTTTTTAATTAAGTACTTACTTTTATAATTTAATGTACTGTACATAATTCGTGAATTGTGACCTGAGCAGCCAGCTTGTTGGTAGGTAGCATAAACCAACCCTTTCTTCGAAACATACGTTGTCGAGAAAAATCCTTTAAGGAAGTTTATTGGAGAATTAATAAATCATGGTGAGCAGTTAAAGATCCAACGAAGATTACCGGTCCAATTACATGACTTCCCATTATGCCATAAAATACATTACATAATTTAAAAAAAATATTAATTGATTTCGGCGTGAAACTACAACATGTAGGTTTTCCTGTGACGAGTATAGTGTTCATTATGTCGATTTGAACACTCCGCAGTTAGAAAAATAAGACTCATCTGTCCATTACTCGGACTGGTAAAACTGTTAGTTTCGATATTCTTGCGGATAAACCACCCACTGACCTACAAAATGTGACCTGGGACAATGCATCAATGGTAATACATTGTGTAAAATAAAGCAAAGTGTCTTGAAATGTGTTTAACTGGATAATGGCATGACATTTTTTCGAGGGGATAGTTTGTAGTTATACCACCATTTGTAGGTATGTAAGTATGGATAATAAGATAGTCAATAAGTGATGTTATAAAAATCAAAATTTTTCTAGGCCTACTTATATAAAATTTTGGAGGGAGTTGTAATGCCCAAACCCCCCTCTCATGAGTGCGCCCCTGATTTTTTAAACATCTGATGTAATTATTTTCATTGTTTTGCTGGCTCGAGTAGATTTTGTTTTGTTTTTTTTAATTCATCACAGCCTACTTGATTAAAATATAAAAACCGTTGATATAACTGGTATCTTATTTTCAATCTTATGTTATGATAGCTCGTTGAAAAGAGAATTAAAAAATCTATCAAGTAATCTAAAAATCCCATATAGCGCCTATTTAACTTTAGGAAGTTGGTAAATGTTCCTCAAAAGTAGCAATCTTGAATTTTTTTGACATCAATTCTAAATTAAGCGTATCAAAGACAGTCACTTTTATATAAAACTTTTTTTTATATCTCTTATACTTTCGATGATATAAGACATTCAAGGAAATGACCAATTTTAGTTTTTTTGAATTTACGTCGAACCTATGCGACATTTTGAATTTCCATAAGGAAATTTTAAATAAGCATCCAAAACTGCAAAACATTGCCCATTTAACCAATTCTCTATCTTTAATAATAACAAAGTTACCCATGCAATCCCACGCGATTTGGGACACACTGTATATACGTACGTCGCACACAGATTCCGCATTTTCAGAACGTATATATACGTGCGCAACAGTGAAAAGGTTAAAGGTGATAGCATACAACCCGGAAGGGGCAAAAATAGTTATTAATTAATACGCAAAAAGTTATGGAAGTTGTTTGGTTGTTGGTGTCTTGTTATCAAATCTGTTGTATGATCCAGTGACCCAACTACAGAAAATGGCTGCTCCTATCAGCAAATGGAAAGGCTGTCAAAAGGTGTTGGCCCTCCTGCGCCCTAAAAGAAAATCACAGGCAACCCTTTGCGTTTTTAACCAAAAATGTCTTTAAACAAAAGGGCTAATTATAGATGAAACGTGCAACAATCGTCAATGGAAAATTTTATATGAAATATCAGCCAACGGTAAAGAAAAAATATACGTGGATGTGGATGTAATGAAATGCAATTATACTATCCTCATATATCGGAGTTAAGGACGGCATACTATTCATGAGAACCAATAGAGGTCGCCACTGACAAATTGCATTGTAAAATTATATCAAACTTTGAGAATGACTCCTGGGCTTATACAATCATTTTTTAGCTTGGTTTTTGAACATATAAATTCTACATACATTACTCTAGAGCGACTGTATAAAGGTTTTACTAAAAAGACAGTAATTACTACAATATTGCTAAAATAAGAGGGCACATTTCATATTTTATTTTAAGCAATTGTTGAATTTTAAAGTACAGTCGCTGTAAAACTGCTCCTCCTCTTTCAATATTGAAAGTTTTGTCATTTAAAACCCAATATTGCGGCCAGGAGTCATTCTCAAAGATTTCATTTTTAAAAAGTTACATCAATCACAATGGCGGCAAGCAGCAGTAGTGCAGCTATTTACTTCTAGATGTCGCTAAGGTACAACTTAACTTGGCGCGCGTCTGTAAAAAATATAAAGGAACTGCTGCATCCCATTATGATGTCATTGAGTACAATGAATGGTTGTTTGTCTAAACACGAGTACATAAACGCGACCTATGCCAACATTCCTTTCTCTTTTACTAAGATAAAATGACATTTGTGATTTGAATGTGTGTGGGCGACCCTCCAGAAAAGAAGACAGGTAGTTAAATCCGTTTGGTAATTTTACACGATTGTGCAACGCTGCCCTTATCCTATGTCTATCCTACGACGTGCATTTCCTAAAAATCACAGGGGTGCAAAAATGCATTTATTATCTTCGTTGGCGCAGAGACCAGATCTACTGTCCAAATTATCCGGGTATGCTCAGGGGTAGAGATCATGGGGGCGGGGGTGAATTTTCAGTAAAAAAATATGAATTGCCCCGAGTAACAATTTTTTCAGCACGGTTAATTTTTTACTTCACTGCACCCTCGTAGCGCCGCTCCTGGGCATCGTCTGTCAATTTCGAGAGCAGAGATGGACTCTACACCCCCAATAACCCCCGAGTAGGATTTCTCCCGCTTTTCATATAAGGAGCGATCAAAAAAGGATTGACAATCGAGTCGCCGATTTTCTGGGTAACCAAAAATTCCAAAGGTTGCTCAACAACAACTCTTTTTTGATCGCATAGTATGAAGTATTCGTGAAAATAATGATTACAAATTGTAGGTTTGACAAAATAAACAGTTGGTTGTAAATAAAGCAAATTCCCCTATGTATCCTTTAAATTCACCACGTCAAAGAATTATAAGAATATTGACAAATGAACGTCAAAAATTTTATTTGCGATTTCGACTGCAGAGCGAGAGCAGAAGGGCTAGGTATTTGAACAAAAAAACATGCCTTCAATTTGTTGAATAATCTCTGGTAATAGTGCATAATCTGTTTTTGCGTGTACTTTTAAATGTAATTTAATCTATGTCAACCAGCTGTTTTTTATCTCGTTAAAATAAGCAAAGGAATGTGCACAAGGTCATATGGAAGCCAACATGTAAAAGTAATTAAATTTAGAGCATACACAAACCAATTGTGTAAGTAGAGTACTACCTACTCGACACGATGTGGCAGCACAATTTATTTACTACAAAGATAATACTTCACTATCTTTCGATTTTAAAACATGCTGCGACCTCTGATATTTAATAGCTGAATCAGGGTTGCCTCATTTCATAACTGGTTCAATTTTTTAATTCGTATGCCGTCCTTAACGGCGAAATTCTACACATTGCGGAATCCCCATCACAGAATCGCCAATCGCCATAGATCCTACTACCACAGATAAAAGATTATCTGTGCTACTACACTAAAAGAATTGCCTTTCCTTAAACTCAATCGTTAAATTAGCATAGGTACTTGTCATGATTGCAATGGAGAAATTTGGAAAACAATTGAATATCAGGTTAACGACATATTCAACAGAAGCTTTTTCTAAATGTAACTACACGTTCAATTTTATTCTTGAGCAAACAATCTTTAACACGTAGCTACTCTCAATATTTTAATAATAGGGCTATTGTAAATTATCATATTGGATTAAAACGCAAAAATCCACTATGACGGCAAAACATCGTCGTTTTCCTAACCTTCTTTGCATACATTCCCTATCTCCGCATCTTGGAAGTGTACATTTTGGGGTTTGAAAGTCCCATTTTCTACCTGACAACAGTAGTATAACCTTTATCCAAAAGCGAGAAAGGATAGGCATACCACATCAATGATTTTGTTAGAACTCAATAATTACCGAGTTTTATACACCTCCAAAAACAAGAATGGTGCAATTAAGACACTTTCAGTCAAAAAAAGAACTGACCGACTATAAAACCACATTGAGTATTTGTCTGTCTTTATTGACTGAAAAATTTCCGCCTTAATCGACATTGCTAATTAAATAACTCAACTTTCATTATTTATTATTGACTTTTATTAAAGTAAATATACTCATCATAAAACTGCTAGTATCTTACGTAATCCCTTAGAGTAAACAATCCCTCGACTTCTGAAGATTAGGTACTCGTGTCCACAGATTTCTCCTACCTATTTCACTTTGCATATTTCCACCAAAAATGACGTCCTTTACGTACCATGCTATAATAATTCATTCGGCTGGCTAAAACTGATCGGAGCGCACATCACCGATAACAGCCATAAAAATTGAAAATTGTTTCTTTGTTTTTTGTGCAAAATTAGGCGTTATGTAAGTAGCCGGGACAATGGGGTGAGATATTTAGGCATTTTTAGCTTTTGCATTAACTCTATGTTTCTTCTTATACATAGGTAGGCTTAAACTTGCGGTGTCATCAAACTCATCTGCATAATTCCGAAGACAATACATAGGTATACTTTACATTTTAAATGAGCGCATTCTGTTCGTTTCCTGTGTTATGTATATAAATATTTGCCAAATTCCGGGCTGCATGCAGTCAGCACTTTTCATTTTGTCTCAATATAGCATGAGTCAACATTGCGCTTCTTGTAAACGGAGTAGTGGTTGTCAATAAAATAAATATTACCTACTTTCACGTACAATTGGAATAGTTTCTTAGTATATTTGCAGTATACTTCAAAAAGTCGTAAAAGTACTTTCGACTAATTGTGAAATAGATAAACACCTTCGGTTGCCGGAAATTCTTCAGTGTCTGGATGATGGTAATTGGAATGTTAATTGTTTACTTATCAAATGTCAATTAACTACGCAATTAACTGCAATGGGTGAAATTTGTTGCAAATGTGATAATTAGCGTAAATTTTCTTTTTGTATTCAAATTGATGCAACATATTGCAAACGTAATTTATTAGATGTGGTTTACCTTAAGTCTTTGTTGTATAATTTTGTGCGGTGCTCTTACAATTTTCCCGTGTTTTCAGGTATTGTGCGTGAATAGCCGAAGGATTGCAGAATAAAGAAGAAAATGTCGATTTACAACAATTCGGTTAAGAGATACTACGACTTCGTATTTACGGATCTCGCCGGTAAGAAATTTTTATACTATCCCACAATTTAGTTAATAAAACGATTTGTAAAAACAACGTAATCTTAAAATCGATTCTAAATACGCCATTGCGTAACGAGGAACTAATTTATTTTTATTATTATTGTCTCAATTAGTAAGGGAATAGTAATTTCATAATAAATTACATTAAAACCTCTTTTTACTTGCGGTTAGGTGCTTTGGTGATTAAATGGTTTTTAAAAAGACGTTTCCTTTACAGTAGGTTTCTGCGCGTTTATAATTGCTGGACCAAATTTGAATTCGGTATTACTTGAGCGTGATTGTGCGACATTATATAACATTAATCTTAAATTTGCACAAAATCTTTAACAAAGTGTAGCCGTCTGACCTAGACACAGATACTATTTATTGTAATACTTCACATGGAGAAAAGTACTAAACTCATTCAATTAAAATGGTTGCACTTTCTACTCATTTGCGCTTAATCTCACCGTTTTGCTCTAAATAAATATTCCCTAAAATTCTCTCCCTCGTTACCAACTATGTAATAACTATTTTGAAATTAAACAAACATTAATTTGAAGAGTTCTGTGGTAAAAAAAACTGAAAAATTACTTCGATTTGGTTTGCATTCTAACATTTTTAACCATTCGTTTTACGTTGAGGTTAATATCGTAATCATCATTAAACTGTAACAATTTTGTGGCCCTCTTTAAAAACATTCTAGTCGGAAGTAACTCAATTTTATGGCCTTACGTATTAATATGCTCGTTTTTGTCAAAGTACCTAAATTAGACGAATGTGTCCATTCTGAAGAAAAAAGTAATTAAATGAACAAATTCTTTAAATGTTTGAGAAAAATGGCAATCTGTGATTAATACAGTGCCAAATCAGGAACAGTTAAGATGGAAATCTTTTCAAGCGTTCAATCGTGCTACCATAAACTTCACCCTTTTGCCATGTAGGTATTCAATAACCAAAACGACCACGAGCAGACTCTTTTTTCATACCCAAATGTTCGTGTATAATCTTGATTGAATATTGTAGTGTTAGACACTCCGGCTTTTTCACAAGCATGGTCGGTTATTTTTCGAAACAATAAACACTGCCAAAACTTCCCAATGTTGTGGATCAGTTTTTGGGCGCTTTTGATGACTAAAATTTATACGCGACATAAGAAAAAAAAGACCATTCAATCAATTTATTTTCATAGGGCGTCTCCAAGTCCTCTTTAGAACACGATTGTACAATGTTTTTACAAGGCAACTGACATGTACCTATATGTGATAGAATATGTGATATAATATTTATATTTTGTTCTTTTGTAATTTTTAATGTATATGTGTGTTTTTTATACCAAACTTTCATTGTGATCATGTCAATAACGTTGATCAGAGACAATAAATTATTATTATTATTACCACAAATTACATTTTTATCTCTCTCATAATTTCTATTCCGTTGATTTTGTTTAGGTAGGTACCTTGTAATATAACCGCAAAAAATAAAAAAAAAACGTTTAATTCATTTTTAGAAAGACTCACTTATTTTTAAAATTAAACAAAAACATTAAACCTTCTATACCTTATGCTTTTTGATATTTTAGAAAGTAAGTGATATGTCTTTCGAAAATGGTCACTAGAGGTTTATTTATACAGGATGTTTTCACGCAAACCGTTACTTAAACATATTCAGGCTCGCATTAATAATTTAAATCTAGAAATTTGAATATCAACACATAGTTTTTGATGACCAATCGAATTAAAATATTTACATGATCGTTTCGCTTCCGGTTTTAAGCAATTGGTTGCTTTTCTTTTGAGCCCTGTACCTCTGACTCGGTTGATTAAAATTTTAAAAAGTCTTCAGTAATCAACAATGACTTGATGCTACATGAGAATAATTTAAATTTTGATCACCCTTCTAGAGGGTGCTTTAAAACTGATTGTCAATTTTAAAAAGTTGATTTTTTCTAATGAAACATGCTTTACTTTTTTGCACTTTCAAAAATCTAAAAAAAAACTCTACATCGATCATATACTACATTCTCTATTCCTATCTGTTATGCCTTCCGTTTTATTTTAGATTTTCTAGAATTCTGACTGTGACTATGAAAGCTTTGAAGTAAATCTGTTCGTAGGCTCGTCAAACAAGTCTTTTTAGGGTTATAATCTCGGTTATAATTGTTACCATTTGTTGATGGTAGTTTATATCACTAAATATGAAAAGAATTCTATTTTTTTTCAATACATTATAGGATCTCCAAATGAACGCCGTTGGAAGTCGCCTTTCGAATTTTCTACTGCATCAGTTTCATCAAAAGGTCTTTTCACCCTAACTTCCGGTTCTTCACGAGAAGCACCTGTGAAGTAAACTTTGTCTTTATATGACCCCTCACATTAAATCCCATTGGCGTTATATCTGGACATTTAGGGAGCCAATGCCACGGACCTCTAGCCCCAATCCATCTGTTTTCAAAAAGGTTCATCAAAGACGCATCATGGGTAGAATGAGCCGGCGCTCCGTTAAGTTGGATGAAAGTTGTTCAATGCAACATGATGGAATGTGTCCCCCTAAATTTAATGATTAATATCAAAGTTACGTTTGATTGGAATTTTTCACACACAAAACTAACTTTTCAAAATTTTGTAGCATACCATGGAAACAATCCCCGTTTTGTAGTATTTTTGCATTAAATTCGTACAAAAACTGAAGGCGCTAGCTACAGCTTGCAGCAATTGTTAAATTACGCCCTGTGTATTTCCATGTGGCAGGAGTCTCTCATCGGTAGACATACATTCAAGATTCAATATTGCGACTATATGTACATTATTGATTTTTTTGGTATTCTGTCATGTCCTGGTGCTTTCCTTTTGGGTAGTTGGTTCATTATTGTTGTTATCTCATTAGGTTTTATTGCTTTTATTTCATCTGGATTGGGAGGGAAAATTTGATTGACTTTATTTTCAATTAACTGTTGTAGTTGCAATAAGGGATATTATTGGAGTTTCAATTAGGTGTTGTGCGAATATTTCACTATAATTTATTGTATAGTTTTATAGTAGGAATAAAATGTGGTTCCTTTGGTATACGCTTAGTTGTGCGCTACATTGTCGGATCTTTCGGTTGTACTTGCAACTTGAACATGTTCTCTCTTTTCTGTACTCATTAATTCGATGTTCGTCTAATCCATGTTTTACTTGCCTCAGTCAAATATTTAACTCTTTCTTAACTTGTGGCTCTCTGGTTGTTTGCCGCAATCTCCTGGTCGTGTGCTTTTCTTTAATTAAGTATTGTATGTGTTGTGGTATAATGCTAGTGTGTTTTTGGGTGGTGGTTGATATCTTGACTGCTTGGTTTATTGAATTTAGTAAAGAATTGATAGCCCCGTTTTGTAACTGTGTTGGACATTTGATATTTTGCTGGAGCTTGTTTCGAAAGGTATTCCATTTTATTTTTCCCTTTATCAGTTTAGGACTTTGAGTGATAAATTGAGACTGCATTTCAAGGGTTATTATGACTGGCAGGTGATCAGAATCTAATCCAAGTAGCAATTTTTGGAAAATTGGACTGGGAAAATTGTTATGAAGGGCTATATCCAGTATATCAGGGTTGCAGTTGGATTGGTATAGGAATATGTGGTTTCTGTAGGGGAGGGGGGGGGGCAATGTGGACCTTCATCAAAGATCATTGAATATAAGCGGATCCCCTCACAGCAAAGTGAGTGAATTATTGTCAAAAATGTTTTATTGTCGGAATCTCATGAGTCACATTTTGAACTCGAGTTGAAAAACTTGCTTCTCTAGTTGTACAAATAACTATGTGGGTTTCTTTGTATTAGATGCTTTTTTGGGATATTAAACCAAACGTTAACGTGTGACATCTTGCAATGTAAGAAATGCAAAACGGTAACCGTCCATTTTGGAGTTTTTTGCAATTAGTCCGTGGGAGAATGGTCATAAAAGGTTTATTTATATATATAGCATTTGTATGCAAATGCTGTAAAATAAATGAAATCAATATAACATAACATCAATTTTTCCCTCCGTCGTTCCACGTGGATCTAGAATAGTAGCCATTTTACTATACTAGAACCACGTAGATGCATTATGTCTAGTTGTGCAAATATATTCTTTACGTAGTAAAATAGGGTCAGTGCCGAGGTTAAGTAATTCTGGCAAAAACTATCAAAACATATCACCATAACACTCCATGTTGTTAACTTAAGGTCAAATCAACAACACATCAGTCACATTGCGTCATAGTTCCGGCACCGAACTAACCTATCCGTTACAAAAATAATTATTCAGGCGCTGCCGCACCGAACAATGATGCAATTAAACTTTTTTCAAAGGAACAAATTTTTCCAGTAATATTAACATGACAAAAAATTGCCCCAATAGTCTTGTTTATATTGTAACGGAAATGCTCCAGACATGACGTCGCCTTTGGCGCTCTGGAATTTTCTACGCGCGCGATAGTAGGAACATTCGAGAATGTACTGGACTTACATTGCTTGCGTGTATAAATGGTTGCGGACCGAACATCGCGGCAGTCTACTATCGAACGAGATCGAGTACGGACGAAACATAGAGCGCGAAAAGCTGATATAAATTTCGAAGTGTGTGATATAAATAATCGATATAAATTGTACGGATTTTATAGTGTTTTAGTTTTGTTTAATAAATATTGATATAAATCGAACCCGAATTAATAAATCACGTTACAATATATAATTATGAATTTTTATCATTAACTTTTCCAAGCCAGGCTCCGAACCGTCTCGGATCCGGACAATTTAATATCGCGACTATATTTTGTAGTTTTCTGTAAAGAATTATGGACGGTGGAAGCGAATTGAACGACGAACAACAATTTATTGTTTCGGGTGGGTTTGAACAAACACGACGAATCAGTCAAAAATACTCAAAATAGTTCGGTGGCGGAACTGTTATTGACCTAAAAAATTATCCACCTGTCCTTTCACGTAATATTGTAATTTGGTTGAAACTTTTCCGTTTGTAAATCCAGCAGATGAAAAAAGTAATTCGAACAAAGTGAGGACAAGAAAACGATTTAAACCAAAAAAATTTTTTTCCTATTTTCCTTGTTATTTACATTAAAAAAAATAAACAAAAGATTAGTAACCTTACGTTTTTCAACAAGTACCTAATTCAGCCGTGCGCTTTTCTTTACGATGATTCCGTGTTCAACAACAATATAACTTGAGCATTTTCGGTTGAAGTGAGATCTTTTTTTAGATGGAACATGGAAATAAACTGTAAAAAGAAATATATTGATTTAAAGAAATGATTGCTTATTTGAGACACAAAAAGTAAAAGGTGTATGATCCATTTGATTGCACATTGTTTGCACATTAGGCAAGTGGATCAAAGAAAAAATTTTGAAGTGGCTAACTTCACGACAACCCTCCAACTTTGGAAAAATAAACTGATTTACGTCATTCATTGCACATTGTATATTTAGACAAACCTTAATTTTTCGTTTGCTATCTCCACGCCAGCTCAGCACTCAAAATAAATAATCAGGTTGTGTTTAATTTGATTGCATATGGTTGACTCATTTTTTTACAAAGCGATCGTGCTTTGTTCGTTCGCCCATTTAGGCACAGTTTCGTCTCTCACACTCCTTCGCTCTTTTTTTGTTGCCTGTATGTACCATCTCAGAGTATTAAATAATTGGATCAAAACAAATAGGCATTACTTTACCTTTTTGATCATCTTTTTGTTTATTTTATAATTATTGCAGTTGGCAAAAGTATTAGATATTGTTGATGAATTTACAAAACTACATAGTATCAAATATGCGTAATCCAATTCGTTAAATTTACAATCTTCATATCCATATAAAATTTGTCTGTACGTATCTTGTGACTAAACTCCTCGTGAACGGTTGGAAGGGTTTTCATGAAATTTTTTTATATATCTCTGCGGGTGATTTAGATTCACATTTGGGCCCGATCGGGTTTTTTTTAACTTCTTTTTTCGTTGTGCTATTTCGCGTAACGTGCTATTTTTACATTCTGTAAGCCGTACGATGTCGCGGGGGAAAATCTAGTCTTACAATAAATTCTAATACAGAAAATGGTGTTGCATATTTGCTTGGTCCAATGTGACATAATGTGACTGGGCTGGTATTATAGTCGCTGAGTAATACAAGTAAGTATACTTATATTGTATGTACTTGAAAGTAATATAATTTCCTGCATTTAACGGCGACACAACCAGTTCATTACACCAACTCTACATGTCTGAACGATAGTATTTCTTAAATATATGTATATGTATGTTATATTTGAAGCGTCTCGCGACGGACGACGTGAATTTAGTCCCGTGTAAAACAGTCACTGAAAAAATGAAATAAAATCCGAAACGTTACGCATAAGCAGCTGTACTGTTTTACTAATAATGGAACCGTTTTGAACAGAAATGAATCGCATTAAGAACATAAAAGTGTGAAGTACTGTTACGTGTTATGTACTGGAAAAGGATTAGGAGAAGTGCAGGCGACTGTATGTTAATATTCGCTTGCTCCTCAGTTACATCCTAGCTTCTGCTTCCCAATTATTTCTAGATGACGATTACAGAATAGAACTGATCGTAATTTTTACTATAATTTTATTATTTGATCAATATCGAGTACTATATGAACGAGGCATTGTGCAATAAAAAGAAAACTGATATCACCGTCCTCGCCTAATTAATAGCCTCATTACGGCGGTTGCAACAACATTTGATAATTCCACCCATTTAATAACTCCCTTTAATTGCTAACTTATGATAAAACTAAAATGTATAACTTTGTCTAACGATCTGTCATTAGTAGGTACTACTTACAATACAAATTCTTTTGTAATGGGTAAGTTACTAATTTTTTAATTCGACAAGAATGATCGAATCATCAAACACTAGGAACACAGTACAGAGGACTAAGAGCCAGGATTGGTAGATTTGAATTCAAATGATAATAAGAAAATTGGTAGCCTACTTAAATGCGTACTAAATCTAAGTAATATTCTAAGCCTGAATTGTGCTTTGTAAAATAAACATTTAATTAAAAGAGAGTGGCATAAATAAATCTTTACGATGTCCTAACAATTCTAAAAGCAAACATTATTGCATTATTGCATATGGGCATCGTTGTTCTACCTAAAAATGCATCTTCTTGAAAGGACGAAGAAACAAAATCCGCTCTACTTTGATTTTGCTATAAGGACTATACGTTGATAAATAAAACATAACAGTCTATATCGTGAATGGAATTTCGAAATTAAGATAAATTACTATTAACAATCCATTATTAATATTCTTCCTATTTGCTGTACAAACAAATGAAATTTCACCGCCTTGACATAGAGAAAATGTGAAAATTCGATATAAAATCATCATGATGCACCGTTTTTCGAAAGCTCAACGCCCATAATTGCCGATGCGTCTAATGAATACTTAACCATTGTTTGGCGATCAATGTTTCTAAATGGTTTGTTTTCAGATCCCCGCACCAACGATTGGCTCTTAATCAATGACCCGCTTCCAGGCTTAGCTATAGTAGGATTCTATCTATACTTTGTTTTAAACTTGGGCCCTCGTCTCATGAAAGACCGACAACCTTACGAATTAAAAAACACCTTAATCGTTTACAACTTTGTGCAAGTTTTAGTTAGCGTTTATTTATTTTATGAAGTAAGTCAACTATAGCAGCGTAAATAACTTAATCGACTGTTGAATCTCTTAGGGCATGGAAGGTGCTTGGTTGTACAGGTATAGCTGGACATGTGAACCCGTTGATCACTCGAGGAGCCCCCATGCCATGAGGGTAATTTATGAGTGTTGTTGCATTCCTGTTACAATTCTCTTTTAGGTAGCAAGAGGCGTTTACATCTACTTTCTTGCTAAACTCACAGAACTATTGGACACCGTTTTTTTCGTTTTAAGAAAAAAGAATGCGCAGATTAGCTTTCTTCACATCTACCACCACACAGTGATGCCCCTAGTTAGTTGGGGAGCCACCAAGTACTTCCCAGGGGGTCACGGTACATTTATAGGCGTCATAAACTGTTTCGTCCACATTATTATGTACTTCTACTACATGATGGCGGCCATGGGACCAAAATATCAGAAGTATCTCTGGTGGAAAAAGTACATCACCACGTTGCAATTGGTAAGATAACGACTACAAACGCGATATACTAAGCACACGCATTTTTAGTCCCAATTTTGCATAGCCTTCCTACACTCTATGCAACTGCTGTTCTACGACTGCGGCTATCCAAAGTGGACAATGTTCTTCACCTTGCCGAACGCAATCTTCTTCTACTACCTGTTCTCGGACTTTTACAATAAAGCGTATGCGGAAAGCAATAAAAAAAATGTGATTAAAAATGGTCACGCTAATGGAACTACTAATGGAAGCGCCAAAGAAGCTGGAGTTCTATCTAAAAATGGAGTGCTGTCAAAAAATGGCGTGCTGTCCGAAAATGGCATACTATCCGAAAATGGCCACGCAAAACAATCTTGATTAAATCATACTGTTTTATGCATGTAATAAAAGTTACCGATGTGTTTTCCGAACGCCGTGTTGAGAAGCATTTTAAATTAAATTAGTATAATAATTGTAAGATAATTTTGACATTATGCAAGATACCGAGCATGAAGGTTTTTGTACGCCTTTACTAAGATTTGTTTTCAGGTTGAGTAAGTGTTCTAAAGAGCATTATTGACCATTTCTAAGTAGCTCCCAGTAACGGTTGCTTTTGGATTACTATTGAGGAGTGGAGTGGACCTCTGTTTAAGAATATTATATGACGACCTACCTCCCCAAAGCGTTTTCCGTGAAAAAGCTAGTTCCCATTAGGCAAAAATATAGGAAATGATGTAGCATACAGCTAAAATAAAATGAAAAAGTGGGGGAAAATAAACACTTCCACTATTTGTAAGTGTTAGGTCATTATTAGATCATTTATTTACATCAATTAATCACTAAAATATTTTTACGATGGTTCTTTCGCCAGAACACTGAAAACAACAACTTAGATCATACTAAGACCACACAATGTAAAATGAAGTTCAATATTATTAATAATAATAATGTATATTCCTTGCTTTGTACAATAAAAATATAATTGCACTGATCAAAAAAACAAACCATCAAAACGTTAAAGGTATAGCTAGATCTAAAATGTTATTTCGCGAAAGTTTTCATCGCTACCCTTACACCCTAATAATGAGCTATTTAATGTAGACGTACAATCGTACAGGTCAGCACCTACCATTACTCGACCAGCTTATATTAGGCACAAGGAATATTTCGATCAGAGGGGAGTAGTCCTTCCAAATTTGTTGGATGAGAGGATATGGGAAGTTACACCATGGGTGATACCGAAAATAAACATAATAAAAGATCTCATAAGGCACAAAAAAGAAATTACAAAATGAGACACTTACCTGCAGGAATTTGAGATGATCCTTAGCCAATATCCATCATACCAAGTAATATATACGGACGGATCAAAAACTATAAATGGGACGGGTAGTGCCATAGTCACCGAAGGTGCAGCATATAAGTGGAGATTGAATACCATATCGTCCATCCATTTCGCTGGACAATATGCATTATGGCAAGCGGTCCTGTATTGTTCCATGATAGTAGCAGGTTCATAATCGTCACCGATTGCGCTAATATATTGCATGATCTTACGGAAAATTATTCACATAACGCTATGAATATAGTATGTCAGTCTGCCTTAAATAGTATCCTCGCACAAGGGAAATTACTTACGTGTATATGGGTTCCAAGCCATGTGGGTATTGAAGGCAACGAGCAAGCGAATAGCGCTGCCTATCAGGCGGCACTTGTGGAGCAGGTGGAAGTTAATCTTGCTGCTCCATATGACCTCGGGAAATACATGAAAAACGAATGCCACACGGAATGGCAAGAAAAATGGACAGCAACAAATACTCACCTTTCACAAATAAAACCCATCGCAAAGGGAACGTTTACACTGCCAGGCGCAACTAGAGAAGAGAGTGTAAAGATGCACCGTCTGAGAATAGGGCACATTCAAATAACCCACGAACATCTACTGAATCGTACTAATCCCCGACAGTGCAATCGATGTAGGATGGCCCTCACGGTGGCCCATATAATAAACGACTGTCCAGTATTCTATTATGCCAAATTATAATCAGAATTTTACCAGCTGGGATAAAGCTAGAAATTTATTGAATTTCTTGAAAAGTGTATGGGAAAATTTAGATGTGTGGTTACATAGATGAGAATTAAAAGGGGATATGACCTTAGCTGTCGAACCCTCCTCTAAAAAAAAAATTAAGTTATATTAATATTAAGGAATTGCTCAACAGAATGGAGAGCCTTTTCCTTAAGGAATTACTTATCGTTCGTTTGAAAAGTTGGGAATTTGGACGGTAAATGATTGAAACATGTTCTGAGACTAGCTAAGCAATTGTGGAAAAGCGAACAATATCCCCCCCCCCCCTCCTATAATTACTGAAACGGAAAGTAGCAACAAATTACCTTAAAATTAATTAAAAAATATAAATACGGTACGGATGCGAAAATAAATTTAAGGCAATAATAACAAGTTAAAAAGTAATCGTAAACGATTTACATAAAGCGCATTTCCACTTGCATTCATTTCCCATTTGTAAGATGCAACTTCTGTTAAAATCGTAAAAATCCGCCACAAATATGAAAGATAGCGTTGCACATGGGCAATCCATTGTTGACGTGCTACTTCAATTTCAGTTTATGAGAAGAATTTCATTTCAATGCTTTTCTAAATAAGAAAGTTGGAACTGCGCATGCGCAAACCTAAATTTTAAAACTAATTTACTATAACTAACTAATAAACTAAGATTTTCCTTTGTTCCAAGCGCCTAAGTATCAAATTTCACTTAAATAGTTCCATAGATAAAAAAGTTGGCACGGCGCATGCGCAAAACCAAATTTTGAAATTGGCGTTTGATTTTCCTTTATTCCAAGTGCCTATGTATCAAATTTCGTTTAAATTCTTCCATAAATAAAAAAGTTGGCACTGCGCATGCGCAAAACCAAATTTTGAAATTGGCGTTTGATTTTCCTTTATCCCAAGTGCCTATGTATCAAATTTCGTTTAAATTCTTCCATAAATAAAAAAGTTGGCACTGCGCATGCGCAAAACCAAATTTTGAAATTGGCGTTTGATTTTCCTTTATCCCAAGTGCCTATGTATCAAATTTCGTTTAAATTCTTCCATAAATAAAAAAGTTGGCACTGCGCATGCGCAAAACCAAATTTTGAAATTGGCGTTTGATTTTCCTTTATCCCAAGTGCCTATGTATCAAATTTCGTTTAAATTCTTCCATAAATAAAAAAGTTGGCACTGCGCATGCGCAAAACCAAATTTTGAAATTGGCGTTTGATTTTCCTTTATCCCAAGTGCCTATGTATCAAATTTCGTTTAAATTCTTCCATAAATAAATAAAAAAGTTGGCACTGCGCATGCGCAAAACCAAATTTTGAAATTGGCGTTTGATTTTCCTTTATCCCAAGTGCCTATGTATCAAATTTCGTTTAAATTCTTCCATAAATAAAAAAGTTGGCACTGCGCATGCGCAAAACCAAATTTTGAAATTGGCGTTTGATTTTCCTTTATCCCAAGTGCCTATGTATCAAATTTCGTTTAAATTCTTCCATAAATAAAAAAGTTGGCACTGCGCATGCGCAAAACCAAATTTTGAAATTGGCGTTTGATTTTCCTTTATTCCAAAGTGCCTATGTATCAAATTTCATTCAAATACTTTTATAAGTAAAAAAGTTTGCAATTCGGTTTATAAATGGTCGAGATGCGAAAAGGGCACTGTGAATTTTGAATCGATTCGATCCAACTTTTGGCATTGCGTATTATATGGCTAAATCTATGCCCATATTGAATTTCATGCAATTCAGTTCATAACTAACGGAGATGTAAAAGCGATCGAACATTTTCTAAACAAAGTTATCGTTCACACGGACAGATAGATGGACAGACAGACAAAGGAACAGACGGAGAGACCAACCGGCAGGCGACAGATAGCAATGCAAAATTATAAACGATCTCTAGGATCGTTAATAAACGGCAAAAGTGTAAAATTATGGAACATGTAAAAAACGGTTTTTTGTTTTTTTTACAATAACTTTTTTTGTAAGCGGTACAGAAAAAATTCCTTCCTTGGTACAAGACTCGACACCATAACGAACCAAATAGCGAAAAAAGTAGAACAATAGCTCTTAAGATAAAGAACTAGTAGCGGCGCAAAACGAGCGGACGGACGGACGGACAGCCGGACGGACGGACAAAGTGGCCACAATAGTGCATTTTTATTTTTGTGGAAATGCGAATTGGTAAAAGAATGCTTGACAAGGAGAAAGAACGTAAAAAGATTGCGGGAGGGATAAAGAGGAAAATATTATGTAAGAAATGGGGATACAGATGAGGTAAAATAGAGGAAAGGAGAGTGGATGGAAATGGAAAATGAGTTGATGCACAAATACAACAACAGAAGGTGAAAATAGAGAGCACACGACGAAGTAGTAGTTACAAAGATTTAATAAGGAAGTAGTTACCAAAATATTTATGGGAGGGAATAAAAAATATTAAAATAATTCAGATGTGGAAATGAGGAGAGAGGAAAGGAGAAATAGACACAAGAAGAAGAAAGATAATGTGGAATATGCGGAGAGGAAGAAGTGAACATAAAACTAGAACACATGTTATGGAATTGCAAGGAGGTGGAAACAACAGGCGCGAGGCGAGGTGCTGGAAGATGCGAGAAGTGGATGAGGGGGAGTGACATCAGCACTAGATGTGTCTTGTCCAGACGTACCTACCACTTACCCTTTATGACTCAGCCTCTTCCGACAATTCTTTTTCCAGATATTCTACACTAATCTTGAAAAACAGTCTCGCAGGAAAGTTATAGTTTGTAGAAACCAATTCCTTTCGATGAGATCTTTCATTAGAATACAATGAAGGGTAGAACATGTGTTTACCCCCCTTCTCTCCCCTGAGAATCTGTGATCAATTGATTGTCTGGTACACCTTCAAGGTATAGCAGGACCCTAAAAGTAATTCAAAACCGCAACAGTGGGTCTCGACGGACGTTAACAATAGCAATAGCCCACCATCACGAACCCTATGAATGCCCATGTAAAACATTTACCAAGAAACATGTGCTGTTGGTCCTTTAGCCATTTAACGCTTATCTGAAATAGTTATTAACGAAAAAGAACGGATTTTAATACTTTGAGTATATCTAGCGTGCAATATCAAATAAACTAATTAAGTTGGTGGTAGACGGTTGGTCGTAACAAAACGATTCAAATTCAACTATCTCCCTTAAATTAAGTAATTAACAATAACGGTGTGAATAAATCAGTGAAATCTCTAAAAATTCGATATTATGCGAGCCGTGAGTAACGTTTGTATGTAAATGATTTTTAATCAAAAATTACCTACGTTTAGATTTTGTATTAATAAATTTGGGTTTTATTAATGAAAAGAATGACTCTAAGTGTTTAAATTTGTAAGGAGTAGAATCAATCATTTTACATTAAAAATAGTGATAAAATAAAACCCTATCAAAAATATTCCAGATAACGATGCATATTATAAATTTTCACTTAGTCATGCACGTGTAAGCTATCAACAACAAGATGGATTATGCACCATAAACGTTTTAAGTACACATTTATGCTAAACGAAATTGCTGCATTAATTTGATGTATCAAATGGCCTCAAAAATTTCAAGATCACTTGCATACTAACATTTCCTAACATGAAATTATTTTAAAGTTAATGGAACTGTTGTTGTAACAATTTATCGGTCCTATTTTTATTACTGTTGTCAATTCTTTAGAAAAATTGAGAATCTTCTGCCAAACGGACACGTGCATGCACAGAATATTCATAAATAATTGGCACTTCTGCCCGTGTCCGCCAAAACGGCGTCTTTACTTTACGTTATTATAGATCAATTTGGAATTTTAGAAAAATGTACCACATTTATTAGATATTCACATCCATGATCAACAAGAAACGCAATTACCGACGCTAATTATGGGAGTAATACTAATTCAATTATGATCTTTTATATTACACTGGAAATGTTTACAGCGTAGACGATTTAATTATATTTTTCCTCATTACAAATTGAAATTTTTTTCTTTGAAATTAAAAGTTTTTTTTCCACATCAATTAAAAAAAACGTTTGCACAAACAGGAGAACGCTTTAGGTTAGCGATACGTGGCGTATTCAAAAACCGTCGCGTTTGAAGGTGGATTTTTTTTTAATTAAAATTTTGTTGAAGGTTTTAATAAAGTCGGTTTCGATTTTGATCCATTAAATTGAAGCAGTAGAGTTAATTAGTGCAATCACGTCAAACGTTTTCTTAGATTCTGTACATATAATTTGCATTTTTAGAGTATACACCTCCCCATTGTAGTATGGGTTCTTGGTTCAACTAATTGGGTTTTAAATAATTAGATTGTTACATGTTTCTGTTTACAAATGCCGATAATTGATTGTGAGTACAAGTCCAATTAGTCTTACTTGTCGAGTTAAAATTCTTTGATTTATTATTTTTTAGCTAATCGCGTGAGAGCAGTGCTTATAGCAGCTCATTAAATAGTTTTGAGTAGGTATAGTATGTTACCGCAAAGGTGAACATAGTTACCGAAGTCTAGATATCGGTACATGCAAAACCCAATATCGAGACCAATATAAAGTTGTGTATTTGTGCTAAAAGGAGAACTTATTGTATGGCCAAAGAAGCGATTTAACGCTGATATTTTCAACCGTATTAATACGTCAGCGAACATTTTTTTTCGCGTTTAAATAAATTTTTACTTCGAAATCTTTGGGGTCCAAGGACCAAAACATTCCATTGCGCTAGATTTGCAGTGGCAAGTTACGTAAAAAAATTATCAAAGTCCTCGTGTGAGATCGAAGGGACTTCAGCGCATTTTTGTGTGGCAGATCAGTGTTTTATTAGCCAATATTGACTCCACGTGAATGATAAGATCTTGCCGAAAGCTACCACGTTCACTTTGTCGGTACCATTTTCTCACTTACCGTGCACTCGCAATTCGCGTTTGAAGTTTTGACTCCACCATCAGTAAGATCTCGTCGGGGGTTACCACATTCCGTTTGTCGATACACAGTTCCGACGTCCCGTTCATTCGTAATTCCCATTTTGGTAGATTTCGCTAAAATCCCGGCATAAAATCGTATTCAACTTTTGGGTACTTCACATAGCTCGACCTTCTATTAGTGACACGAGAAAGAGAGACCGTGATTCGCGCTGTAAGAAACTTTTGGGCGCCCAAAGTCGACTACCCCTCGAAGCGCGCCGCGCAAAAGGTGGTTTATTTCGCCCCTAGGAAAAAAAAAAAAATTCCGCCACGCAGGAGTTGTGCGCGTTGACAAGATCTTCCCGACGACACCAATTTGAAAACAATCGGAGAAAAACTGTAGAAGAAGATAGATAAAAACTAAAAAATCTCCAGGTTAGTATAATACGCTCGGGGATGGCGTCCAGATGTCGTCGACTCCAAATCTTGTAGCCCCATCCCTAACGTTCTTAATTACACGGCCCCGATAGTTGCATGTACACTCCTTGTCTTTTTACAAGCGTTTTTCTACGGGCGCGCATTTACTGCCAGCCAGCCAGCCAGCCAGCCAAAGTGAGATTAAAAGCTACTTTTTACAAAAAAAAATTTTTGCAAAAATGCGCTAAAAACCAATTTATTAATCAAAGTTAACTCAAAATTCAATCAATTAAATTAAAGTTAGCTTGAAGCACGGTTTGTCCCTAAATCAAATTGCCTCAACCATCTTTCGAAATTAATTTTCAACAAGTATCTATCAACTGATAAGAGGTCCAATCGTATTGCCTAAGGCGTTCCATCGTCCAATTTTCCAAATTTCTGCTGCCTCCCAAAAGAGAAATCTAATTGACCATTTTTGTATTGTATAAAAATAGGAGTCGGTCGTTTTTGGGGATATTGTAAAAACCATTTTTTCCAGAAGTCATTTTTATATTTCTAAAGAAGTCGATTTACGCATTTACGTTTACCCCATGAACAAAATTGTGTATTTTTTATAAATAATAATGCACCTATATCAAAGATAGTGGTAATTTCTTGTTTTCTATCTTAATTGCAAAAATAGAATTTCAAGTTCAGCAATGGTAGTCTTTTGTGTGGGGTTTAGATTTTTTATTTAGCAACCAAGAGGCGTGTAAATTTGTTTTCAATAGGAATTTGTTCCAGGTGTTTGATCAATTACGAACATTAAAAATCCTGATATTAGGTTGAAAACGTGACCACGATATAGGTATTAAAAATTTGATTTGTATTTCTTACATGAGGTAAATCATAACCAATGCGTTGGAGTAGGACCGATATTATTAACAATACATTCAAACAAATCAATGAGTGACTAATAAAATGTCGGGCGGATTCAAGATGGCGCCCAACAAAATGGCGGATTTAGTGACTAATAAAATGGCGACCGATCCAAGATGGCGCCCAACAAAATGGCGTAAAACACCGCTCATTATCTGTGACGTCACAGGCTCTAAGGCTCCGCCTACCGTATCCCATTGGCCAAGGGGATGAGCGTACTCATCTCTGATTGGTGTGACGTCACTGCCTGCGCCAAAAATATACATAGGTCTACTACTCTCATAACCAATGAAAACTAGACCATCGCATTCGCCACTGTGGTAAAGCGGTATCAAAATAAGCAAAATTTAGCCACAACGTACTATCAAAATCTACATACCGTACCCGCTATGCAAAGCCCTTCGGCTAAGGAGCTTCATTCCCTCTTAGACAAGTTTAGTGAGAACGTCGAAGCGCTCATGGCTACACTCTCAGTATAATGTCACTGACTATAGAGACAGTGTGGTCATATGATGTTATTTTTTGTTGGTAGTTGGGAGATCCACCATGATTTGGCCAGATACACCAGATTGGTGGTAATGAACCTGGAAAGCAAGGTCTGTGACACAATTCTATTCACCTACTGGAATTATCCTCCCAGTCGTACCGATTAGGGATTATCATCAAACAGGTTTGTGAGACACTGTTTTAGTTATCCTCTCAGCATCATACTGAAGGTTTTATCTTTATAGAGATTCCATCAAAGATGATCTTGACGATCCATCCTCTCCATCGACTATTAGCCGATGTGCCCTCTGAGCGCCTCTGCCTTAATTACTATATTGCCCCCGTAATTCCAAGACAAGCTCCGCGCTCTACTTTTGGAGGTATCTGTATGTTCTTCTAGGTGAAGGTCTTATGCCACAACACCAGTGACGCATAAGTAACGACTGGTCTAATCATTTTAATGTATATCCAGTGGGTCATCTTTGGAGATGCTCGCCTATAGACCCAAGGGTTTTGTAGTTTTGTTCGCTATTTTCTCCAGATGTGATTTGAAGATAAGCCCTTGGTCTAACGTGATACCAAAGTATTTACCTTCTCTCACCACTTGTACTCTTAGATTGGTGCCCTGCATTGATATGTATCATAAAGTAAGGGCTATACTTTAAAGTCTTATATAACTTTCCATAGTAACTTTAATCTATTCTATAGTGATAATGTCGAACGCCCCTTCTATACATACTTAACAACGGCCCTAGAGCTACCTCCGCAAAAATTGGCACAAAATGAGCACAAAATTTCGGCATTCTAAGATTTTGAATTTGGCGAAGGTGTAAAGGTGTAAAAATCCCAAGCTCGTGCCTTTTTTCGTGTTTAGAATGAAAATTCTGCCATCCTATGTTGTTGGCCTCCTCCGCCTGTGGAGGCAACTATTAATCCCCCGTAATAACAACGAGTTTAATCTGCCCGCCAATTCGCCCTCCAAGGAGACCGTAGGCACTTCGTATTCCGGAAGTCACTCGGTCACCATTTCTTCGCCAGTTAAATAGAGTGCACCACAAAGTAGATAGAACAAGTATAAATTGTGCACAACTCTTGTGCACACAAAGCGCATTTTTTTAACCGAAATAGCTTTTGCTTTGACATCACCAATGGATACATTTCTTGCAGACGTTTCAATCGCTCTTTGTCAGTACCCTCTTCCGACAATCCGTTCTTGAGGTATAAGGAAATATACCCCATCATGATAAGAGGTCGAGGAGGACGGCTATGGTTGGTAGAAATTAATTCCTTTCGTTGAGACCTTTCATTAGAGTACCATGAAGGATAAATCTAGTTCCACTCCCCCTCCCCTTCCCCTCCACCTTTGATAAGAGGACAGAAAGAAGGGCGGTAGTTGGTAGAAAACGGTTCCTTTCGTTGAGACCTTTAATTAGAATATAATGAGAGATAAAATTAACCCCCCCCCCCCCACCCCAGGTCCCGTCGCCCACTGCACTGATCTGAATACCAAGAATGAAGGGTAGAACATGTGCCCCCCCCCCCCAAATATTCTAAAGTTTAACTTGGCACCACTAAAGGCATGCGTATGCAAAACCTGACACCAATTGGTTGTCGTATGTAAAAGTTATGCACGTTTTACTTTCAAAAACAGCATCTCAGGAAATAATTCGTGGGAGGGCCCCCCTTTTAGACAACGAAATTTGATGGCCGTCTGGCATACCTTCAAAGTATAGGCTACCTACTGCTAAAATTCGAGGACTCTAGGACCATTCCTCTAGAAGTAGTTCGAAACGGCAGAAGTGGGTCCGGACGGACGGACAAAACGCAAACAATAGCATATTTTTTTTTATTCTTAAAAATGCGCTAAAAACGCCTCATACTGTATATGTTACGGTGAAAGTAATTAATGCTAGGATTATTCATAATCACCGGTAAATGTCATAAATTTGGGGTGCATTTCCTTTTGAAACTTTAGGGGAAACTCAAGATATTGAATTTTTAAAAAATCATTCCGGGGACTGTTCAAAATATTTCAGTATTTTTCAGTTATTCACATTGACTGAGTGCCTCATTAATCACTTTGACCGAAACATACACCAAATCTGTTCTGAAGTTTTATTCTGTTGAGGAGGTAAATCCTGCACACAAAATGCCGGCGGTTTCCGGCCTCGTGCTTTAACAGATGATGACTATATCATGCTGGTTGAGCGAGTCGTTTCTCTAACAAAATAACCACCATCACCATTCGTAACATTATTTATTTAAACATTGTAATGATAGCATTTAATCCGAATTGCATTTGAAAAAGCCCGACGCTCATGTCACTAATTAGTAATTATCCCTCATCGGGCTTTATTCCATTTTACAAACTTCGAGGGGTTTTGGGCGATGGGATAAAGTGAAACACTACCCAGTAAGCACGTAATCCGCTCTTGTTTCATTTTATTGGGGGAAAAAAACCGTTCAATGTTTGTAAACGAGCAACTGTGGTAAATCAAACATTGTTTTACAACTCCGCGCGATAAGGAGCGATAATAGGTAATTAAAGCACTCGTGTGTAACTGACATACATTTTAATTAGTGAAATTCGAGAGACAGTTTAATCTGCAATGCAGTAAGTGCGTTGAAAAGGACTAAACTAGGGTTTAGTTTTTATGTACCAATTGAAACGTGAAAACAGTTAACCACCCCTAAACGGTCTCAATGTAGTGGAAGTTTGGCATCCAAATTGAAATACAGTGGGCATCCCACAAAGCATTGAGCTAATTTTTACATACGTGCCTCGTGGATTGTGTTTTCACAGTGACTGGAGTTCGTTCTACTTTAATGTTTACAGATGGAATGGAATACGCTGTTTTCGTACTCATTTTCACATTGCGCTTGTTTGTAAATTTTGAGAGGATTTTCATTTCTAGTTAGGTATTTATTACCTACGGTTTTTGTTACGAGTTTTCAGTTACATTTCCTGTATAAAATTGTTAAGGCCCGTGGTTGAAAATGAGCATTCTTTCTTAGTAAAAACTTTTATTATTACATTCACAAAAATGCAAGTTACAAGTTACAAATCAAACCAAGCTTTTCAGTTTTTTTCCGGGAAGAAATTCCTTTCTGTATTTGAAATGAAATAATGGGATTCCTGCCCTGAATAAACATAAAAAAACTGAAACTGAAAACTGGGATCTTTGTATTAGTATTTGTGATATTAGTGTTTGTGATATATCTCTAACATTTTTCAAAATATTGCAACAACAAAAGGAATAAGTTAGTTATAATCGAATTTTACCTTAGACTACGTTTTTTCTAGGATGTTCCCCGGTTTTAGAGTTGTGCTTTTCCAAATTGTACCGGGTGACCCAATATGTTCCTCGGCCATATCTCGAGAACCATTCGTCATATGACTTAGGGGTAAAAAAATTATTGGGTAAATCGGTCACGAAGAATCGCTGGAAAATATTTTCAAGTTCTAAATGACCAACAGAGGGCGTAACTGCCATCTTACATTCTAAAATTGCATTTTCTTTAAATTTCGCATAATAAACTAAAAAAAAATTTTTCGTAAAAACAAAAACTCAGTTATTTCAAAAACAAAGATGGCGTGGGGCGTTCAATTGTTTTTGCAATAACCTGCTTTAACTTCTTAACCGTTTGACTGATTTTAACAAATTTGGTATGGTTGAAAAGAGCATTCCTTGGGCAATAAGAATCATAAAAATATAGTTAATTTAGTTGAATCATTCTCCGCCAGGGGCCTAGTTTTGACACTATGACCCGAAATCCTACTACCAACTATAAATCTATATCGGGTATAGTCGAACGTTGAGGAGAACACCCTTCGAAATTTATGAATATCCTCGAATATCTGCGGAAATCTCGCGGACATATTACTCTATACACTGCGATTTCTCCTATGGACAAAACTGTGGTCAACTTAAACGTTATTTAAAGGGAAATTTCAGCCGTTTAAAAGGAATAAAATTCAAGAAGTTTAATCATAAAAATGTTATCGGACCTAATCTCTTTTTTTTTTTAATAAAGCACTGTATATTTCGATCAAAAAAGACAGAATGTTTATCAAAAATTACATTCAAAAAGAAGATTAAAAAGCAGATTTTAAAATTGAACAATCTTTTGGACATTGTTTTGTATTTTTGAGCCATTTGAACCTTTTCTTAATTTTTTGAAATCTTTTTTGGGCCAATCATAAAGAAACATTTTTCTGTGTTATTTTTTTGATAGCACTAACGAAAAGCGATATCCTGTACCTACATCCGCTAATTTGGCTTGACTAGCTTTCTTTATAATGATCCTTGATTGTTATTTTCAAAACACTAAGTATATGGGGTCACGTAAAAAGTTATCCAAATTAATCTCATTTTTTTTTGGAACGCCCTGTATATTTTAGTATAAACAGATAAAGATTAAACTCTTTTTTTTAATATAACACTAAAAAATTCAATATTCAAGAAGATTAAAAAAACACGATTTAAAAAATCTTTTGGAAATTGTATTTTTTGATTAATTTAACCCTTTTTATAATTTTTTGAAATCTTTTAAATCTTTTTTTTTAAATTTTGTTAGTCATTTTTTAATAGCATCCCTGGTATGTTAAATTTTTGAATAGAGAATATAGCAACTTGTCAGATTCATTACAAAGAAACTTTTGTAATACACATTGTACGGGGTGAGATAAAAACACCCTCTACAGCGTGTTGATTTTGACAATTTGAAGGTGAATATCTCGTTAAGGGGTTAATGAAAAACATCGAAAGTTATTCTTGTAGATGCGTCTTTTAATGCTCTTTAAATTACCTAAATAGCCCAATAATTAACCTCCTTTAAATTTACATGGGATTTCTTGTGTCACGCCTGTCGATGCAACATGCTGTATGTTTTAATCTAAGAAGTTGGCATATAGATTTGCAAAAAAATTAAAAAAAGGTTCAAATGACTAAAAAAATACAAAACAATTTCTCAGAGTTTTCAATTTTGATCTTTATCTCTTTAGATTAAAACATACAGGGTATTCCTTTTAAATAAATGTGGTAAGTCCGATAAGTTTTTTACCTGACCCCCGTACATTTATTTTGAAAACGGTAGATTACTCAATCTACCGTCAATCTAAAGAAACTTTTATAATAAACAATTTTTTGTATTACTTTTTTGATAGAACTAACAATTACGAAAATGGGATTTTCTGTCCATTCGTTCATGGATCACCAATAGGCTAGTCAAAATAGGTGGTTAAGGTAGAAAAAATTAGTAACAAAGTGATCTCTGCGGAAATGAGTACCCAATAGGGTTCTTATTAACCCCTCAAAAATCGCAGTATATATTATTTCAAAAAAACTCAAGAGACTTTTTTTATGGAGAATCGAAAGTTACCTGTAGTAAAAAAAGTTTAAGTCTATTGATCAAAAAAACAAAAAAGTTATTGAAATTTATATGATTTGGCAATATGGATTTTTTAAAAATTTGGAAAATATCTGAATTAGTTAAAACTGTTTTGTATGCCCAATTTTTTTATAAATTTCAATAACTTTTTTTTATTTTTTTATCAATAGACAAACTTTTTTTTTATTATAGGTAACTTTTAATTCTCCATAACAAAAATTCTCTTGAGTTTTTTTGAAATAATGTATACTTTACGAAATATTTAATAAATTCGAAAAAAAATCAAGATGGCGGCCATTTTTTTCCAAGTTCCACCAATGCGACAAAGTGCGATTTTTGAGGGGTTAATAAGGACCCTATTGAGTACTCATTTCCGCAGAGATCACTTTGTTACTAATTTTTTCTACCTCACTTGTATAAACCTGCCTGGATTGACCAGCCTACAATCTTTTATTATGATGCTTGTTGAAATAATTGGTCGTTTTCAAAGTATAAAGTTCCGTAGAACGTTATCGGACCTGACCCACTTTTTCAAATGGAACACCCTGTACATTGTAATCTAAATAGATAAAGATAAAAATTGACCAATCTGGGAAATTGTTTTGAATTTTTTGAGTCATTTGAACCTTTCATATGCTAACTTAGATTAAAACATACAGGGTGTTTTACAAAAAAAAATGAGGTTCGATTACTTTTTTATCTCACCCCGTACACTTATTTTGAACAATCACTATAAAGAAACACGAAAATGCGATACCCTGTACTGTACATTCGCTACATTGGATACAGACAGAAAAATGTTTATTGCAACACTTTCTTTATAATGATTGATGAATAAATTTGTCGTTTTCAAAGCAAGCGCCGGAGTTACGTAAAAAGGTTATCAAACCTAACTTCATTTTTTTAAGAGAACCACTGTACATTTTAATCTAAAAAGATAGCATATTCAATTCATTTTTTTAATACACTAAAAAATTCAATATAGATTCAAGAAAATTAAAATAATCTTTTTGAAATTGTTATTGTGTAATTTGAAAGTTTTTGAAAACTTAACAATAATTGTTCTCACAATCGAGGGTAATTTAATAAATGATCTCAAAATATCACGAATACACTGTCATCTAGATCTGAAATGTCAATGTTTAAATTTAACCCAATTTTTAGCAAAAAGAGGGTATCAACTCTTAGTCAGGAAAATTATCCAAATCACTTTCGCAGAAAACAACGGAGCTATGATTGTTAAATGACTATCTAACAATTGTATCGAAAACCAATATGTAATCAAACGTAGTCGTCGAAAATATAGATTACCTTTTTAATTCTGGTTGTAACGACCTTTTGAGCTCAGAAGGGCGCTTTTCTGCTTTCTCTGTAACATATAACACAAACAAACAAAGAAGAGGGATAGTGAATAGCGCGGCAAACTAATATTGCGGTAGCAATTTCTAATACCGAGGTAAAAATCTAATAGTAAAACCGTAATTACTACTCACTAAGAATCAATAATTCGAATAGCTTTACACTAGCAAAAGCAAAATTTTGATTGACAACGAATCGTCCGTACAAATCGGACGAATATAAGTGAAACGAACGACGTTTTCAAAATATTGTTTTGGGCACACTTGCTTATTTACAAACATTTAAATTGCACTTTTCTCGAAAAGTAAGCACCACAGCTGAATGCGAAATTTTGTATCCTGTAATATTAATTATCATCTTAGTATCAAAGAAATATTAACAATTTTCTTCTATTTCAGGGCCACAACGATTTGGTGGTCCGAGAAACAATGAGAGAAATAGTGATCAATGAAATAACTCGTTACCAATATGAAGAAGTCAAAGGGCAAAAACGTAAGTACTCTTTCTGTTTCTGACGTTATTTGTTAATTTGTTACGTCACAATTTTTTTTTGTTCACTTAAAACTAGCAGAATCGCATATTGAAGTTATAAATATGCCAATCAGTTTGCATATTTTGTGCATCGACGATATTGATAATATCCTAGGTCATTTCCAGTTGAAAGTAACAAATTTCGTTGCTACTTTCTGCAAATAATTCCACATTTATTGCGAAAATAATAATGTTTAGTTCTTTTTTGCAAATAAACATTGTCATTGTCTAAAAAGCATTATGCGGGTCACTCTGTAATTAGGCGTAAGCCTGTTGAGGGCCTAGAACAAGAGGGAGAATAAATAAATAAATAAATAATAAAAAAAATAAAATAATATTCCTTTTTACTGGTGCGAAAACACTATTTCATGAAAACAAAAAACAAAGAACATTTCGCGAATTTGAGGCCAAAGTCGGGAGTGTATGTGAAGCTGATATCGCAAACAAAAAGCGTCACGAACAATGACTTCGAAAATAATGCAAAACATTGGCGCTTTCCGGTTTTTCATCGCATTTGAAATTGAAATAATTCCCAACTAATTTACTTGTCATCGTGACAGTTTTTAATGCTTGTAAATAATTCGTACGGGTTACTGATTTTTGTAGCACGAACCGATGCCGTCGTTTAAATTCAAATTATCCCCCATTACTGTAAATTAAGACACCTAATCCAATTATCTGGAGGTTTATTCCACCCAGTCGATTAATTAATTAAGATGCTCTCATACGTTTAATCCCTCGAGTAAATTACTTTATTGATATTCCATTCGAAGTAAGCCGGTTTTGAAGTGGAAACTTTCTAGTTAGGGGATGCAAATTTTGTTGTTTTGTTGTTCAGTTGTAATTGTAACAAGCTGGGAAAAAAAGAACTGACCAAGAAAAAAACCAGCCAACAAATTAATAGTAAAGTTTATAGCAAAATTAGTTATCTGTAAAGACATAAATGCATGTTATGATGGTTGTCAAATAGATTAATATAATGTCGAATCATATTAAATATTAAAATTTGACACATAACAATCATTAAAACATTACAATAAATTCGCATAATAAGTTTGGATATTGGATGGCCAGTCCTAACCCCATACCGAGTAGTCTCTAGTTGCTGTGGTCATGATATGTCAACCTTGTATGAAAACGCTAGGAGTTGGCCTCTAAGAAGAGCATTTCGCATGGGAAGGGTACCCCAATTGATACAAAAAACAGTACATAAAACATATCTCTGCGTATGCCAGTTGTGAACTTTAGCCACCCTCTGCTACGTCAAAGCGAGATTAAATATCGGTATCAAATATAACACAATACATATTCGAAACAAGTCACCCAAATATTAATAATCATAATTACCTGGTTCAAATATATAGAATGAGCATAACGTTAAGTATCACATGACAACAAAACAAAGGAACATGTCGTGGCAAAACATTAGTATAAAGTAATTAATTCTCAATGCCAAGTGGAATATGTAACAATCAACGACCTAACGTAGGTCACCCCCAGATGAAGCACCCTGTAAATAAACAGTAACATATTCATGCAAAAGAAAGGAAATGTTTCCAAATGCAGCACCATCCACGAATCGCTATAATATTGATTACATCGTTTAATTCTGCATGCTCGTATTGAATATCATCCCTGTATCTAAATATAAATAAAAACACGTAAATCGGTCAGAAATTCATATTGCGGGTTGGCAGGAACAAAGAGATACCGTAAATTGAAAAACAACATATTTACATAGAAAACATCTTGCATTTAATTCAAAGTATGATCAGTATAATTATAAAAGGGCAATTTGTATTTAGAATGATTTATAAATGACAATACCCATGCTGTACGGGAATGCCAGTAATTTGACAAATTATCTAACACGATCATATAATTACTAGATGGATGGAATAGACGTAAAGATAAAAGGAATGCATCACCTGTTTGTTTAGCAATTGTACAGGTTCATGATAAATAGCTGAGTCTACTTACTTTACACTTTAAAATAAATTAAAAGTGCCCATAATACGAGACAAAAGTTCGGTACGTGACGATAATAAGATTTTCATACCATAAATCTGTCAAGAAACGTAATTTATTGCCTAATTACGCTCATAAAAATGTCAGCGACTGCATGGAAACGGTATTGGCAAGGAAAATATTGTACAGGATCAAACAGGAGGGGCTTTTCCTGTATCATTTGAGAATAAAGCTGATGTCAATTTAATAGATTTTCGTATTATGCTTTGTTTAACATCCACATTGTATAAAATGATTTACGGTTTTGAAATCTCCCATTCAGACTTAGTTATTAATTTATGCACTTTTTGTTCTTGCATGATTTGTGAGAGTAGCTTTCCGTCGTTCAGCTGAGACGGAATTTTACAGTACCAATCTTAATCCTAAGTCTCATTGCACTTCAGTCCACAGTATTATTCGAAATATTCCCAAGGTATATTTGGTTTTCGTATTTAACGTGCCGTTTGTTGAGGGAAATTTGCAATTCAATTTTTCCGAATTAACATCGAGTCGCGTGCTACTAAAGATTTTGCTTCAGTCGCTTTTGCTCGGATTACTTGGGAATTGTATTGCATTTTAAAATGCCGAGTTGTTGAATATTTAAATTTCGTAGATGAATATTTGTAATCTATCTCGCACTTATTAGTGAATAATTTCAAGGATGACTTGCTTGTAATCCGTCTTTGGAACGTTGTATCGCTCTTTATTTAACCTACATCCACGTTATTACCATTAATCACGGTACACCTGTTATGGCATAATGTTTGACGTCGTTAGTACGTAATAATAAAAAAAGGGGGCCAGGTCGACACATCAGGATCACATTCAAGGACAAAACCGACTTACATAATTTTGAAGTCGGAATTTTTGTATACAGCGGATTGAGAATGGATTCGGGTGTGATTTCAAAACATCAAAAATTACTGTAGGTCAAAGTGTCGAAGGAAACGCTAAGAGGAATTTGAAAGACCAGCCGGAAAAACATAAGCTCGACGGAGAAGTTGCAGCAGGTGACGAAAAGGTGGACGGATGAAGCCATCCGCAGAAGTAAGCTGGTGTGAGGTGGTTGCCTGCAGAGTGCAGACGTATCTGTGTGGACCATTCCCCTAACAGTAATTCAAAATGTCAGCAGTGGGTCCAGGCGGACGGACGGACAAAACGAAAACAGTAGCACATCATTGTTAATTCTTAAAAAAATGCGCTAATAACATCACTATGATCATATAAACTTTAGCAGATTATAATGATACGTGTTAACACGTCTGCGAATGGCTGAAGACTAACCTGAATTAGAAAGTGTTTCGTTTGTAAAAATGAGAAATTTGTAATGATTAAGTAATTGTTTTAGAAGTTTTGGAGAAATTCCTCACGAGATGGCGGTAATTTTGACGCATTTGTATTTAGATTATCAGTATCACCAAATTTTCTGGCATATTATTACTCCCAGTTCCTTAAAACTGATAGCAAGGTCTTCCTAAATATGCTGTAAATATGGAAGGGGTAATTCTTTGGATTATTTTATGGTTAAAAATTCATAAACATAGGTCCGCAACTGTACAGGAAATGCGTTCTATTTACTGTTAGTCTTCAATCGTTCGCAGACGCGTTAGCACGTATCATTATCCATGATGCTTATTGTGTGTAAATTTGGGAAAAATAAGGATTTTTTTCAACACGTTGAAAAGCCTTATATGTATGTACCGAACCTTGAACGTTCTTTAAAATTTGAAATGCATCATTTGTCATTTAAAAAAAATCGCTTCCATTGTGCAATATGGAACCTCTCTTTCTTTTTGTCTACAGCTCCATTTAAATCGTGTGGCAGAATGAATTGATCAAAATCAAAGTCTAAATAATTAAACTAATTCAATTAAATCCGCTTAATAGACTTCACTAAACTTATACAACACCAATCAATCCCAAAAAGCTGTCGAGTAACTGTAATCGCGTGTATTCTTCTACAAGTAATAATCGAATCTCGTCTTTGCACAAAGAAGTGCGTGCGCTGAAAGAAAACTCTGCACGACCTCCGTCGGCGAAACAAAGAACCATGCATTAAAGCCACAATCCAAACCGGGGTGGACGGGGGGTTAAAGGTGTCCCGTCGGAGGGGAGTGTCCCGTGTTCTATTTATTTATTTGCGTAGTAGTAATTAGGACTCATGGGTGTAAGTGCGCTCTTATGACATTTGGTAGCCGAAACGATTTTTAGGTGTGATTTTCCAAATTAATGATTGCATTAGAGGGTTGTTATCTACTGGAGGCATCGTGACCGGTTAATTGTCTAAGCGCCAGTCTGACGTGCGATAACACAATTCAATTTTAATGTATTTTACGTGACCAGGTGAATCAGAGCGTTGAGCGAGGCGTTGAGTAGGGGGATCGAGATAGAGGCGCAACACCTCGATTTGAAATCGTCGCGAACGTAAAATCTGAGATTGACGCAGCGATAATGGAATCCCAGATCGCGACGGGATGTTTTTACAGCAAAAATGCCGGAAAAACTTATTTTTTTAGCACGCACTTGGCGCTCTAGTGGTCAAAAACCGAATACCCCCCTCTCCCGTACCCCGTTGTTTATCCAGAACGCGCACTAAGACTGCCCACAAGATGGCGCTAATAGTTTAAATCGGCCATCTTGAAATGGCACATATTTCCACATATTTCTTCTGTAATTGTTTTCGGTTGACGAGTGTTAAAAACTTTGAATGTTTTATTTACACAATATACGTTATTATTATTATTAATGATTAGCCAATCGTCTCCGCTTTCCTCAATTATTTTATTTTTTTTATTTATTTATTTAACTTTCACAGACGATTGACCACGGAAACCATTGCTGAATTGTAAAAAAAACTAAATCAATCCCACTAAAAAACTCCCTTACACTTTATATAACGTATGAACGGAGCTATCGGAAAAGCGACCAAGACTGACTGAGGCGGTAGTAAGAATTATGTGGAATTGCGGTTACCCTCTAGAGAGAGTGATACTTGAAGCTGCAACAGTAAACTTGGATGTGTATGGTCTGGGGGACTGCCACCAGATAATGATAATGAGAGAAATACTCGAATCTAGTCTTTGCACAAAGAAGTGCGTGCGCTGAAAGAAAACTCCGTCGGCCAAACAAAGAACCATGCATTAAGGCCACAATCCAAACCAGGGAGGAGGGGAGGTTAAAGGTGTCCCTTCGAAGGGGAGTGTCCCGTTTTCTACTAATGGAAGAAGTGGTCCGTGTTTGATTCCCATGAAGGAGAGGAGAAGGCACGAAGGACGCATTAAAAAAAATCATTCTAAAAAAAATCATTCTCTAGTAGAGAACATCTAAGCCGGTACGTGGACGCAGGATCAAGAACTTCCTACTCGTATCTAACTACATTATCAATAGATAATAATAGGAGTAGGTCTAACGGAAGCTATTTAATGGGATTTATTTGCGTAGTAGTAATTAGGACTTAGGGGTGTAAGTGCGTTCTTATGACATTTGGTAGCCGAAACGATTTTTAGGTGTGATTTTCCAAATTAATTGTTGCATTAGAGGGTTGTTTATTTCAAAATCTTTATTTTAAGATCAATGGTTTCTTAATAAACTAACCATCTAACGATCTATATTTTGTGAATCCCTGTCTACTGGAGGCATCGTGACCGGTTAATTGCCTGAGCGCCAGTCTGACGTGCGATAACACAATTTAATTCTAATGTATTTTACGTGACCAGGTGAATCAGAATTACTCATAGCGTAGAGGAATCGAGATAGAGGCGCAACACCTATACTTGAAATCGTCGCGAACGTAAAATCTGAGATTGACACGGCGATAATGCAATCCCGGATCGCGGCGGCACGTTTTTAGTTGGCGTCAGGCGAACTTGAAATCTGGAGGGTTTTGAGTGATGATTTTTATATGCGTGTGATTGGGTTAAGTTGTCATTTGGTTAACGATTAGTGATGGCCGGCTAAACCTATTAGCGCCATTTTGTAGGCGATTTTTAAAAATTGAAAAAGTAGGGATGAGTAGAGTAGAGACTTGTGCCTTGAACATTAAGCGGGAAGCCGTTGTCGGGAAAACCACGTCCATTCCATTTGCGTTTGAGCCTTGGTTCAGCTCAAGTTAAATCTTCTTGCTACTTTGAAATGTTCTTTCGTTAGAATACTATTACTCGATAACGAGCTTTGCCAAATGTAATCCCCTAGGTCATTTTTCGCAATGTAGTTCAATGTATGCACTCACTTAAAATGTAAACTTCCGAATAGAATTTCGGGATATTTATTAACTAAACACTTACGCTCAATTGTTAGTGGTTTTCTCCTATGGCTACACGGGCGGTTGGAACTTGTTTTTTTTTCTGATCATATTTCGTGATTTCGCGCTTAACAGTTTACAGCAGGAAAAATGCCGGAAAAACTTATTCTTTCTACCACGCACTCAAAAATCGAAATCCCCCTCCCTCGTACCCCGCTTTTTATCCAGAACGCAGGCTTACTAAGACTGCCCACAAAATGGCGGTAATAGTGTAAATCGGCCATCTTTAAATGATTAGCCAATGGCCTCGAAAACCATTGACTTATAAAATTTGAAAAATAATAAAAATGTTAAAAAAAGCAGCCTTCTAATGGGACTACCCTGTATCTCATAATACTCAAGAAACCACTCAACCCTAGAGCTCTACATCATTTCAAAAATCGTCCTCAAACTTGTCCCAGCTATTAAAAAATTGTAATAAACCAAATCAATCTAACTAAAAAACTCAGTAAACTTGTATGTGTATGGTCTGGGGACTGCCACCAGATATAGACGAGTTTGGGAAAGCCTGGACAGATTTAAGCGAAGATTTCCCCTGAGGGTGGCGGCGGTATACCGTACGACATCCAAACAAGACCTATTTGTAATACCATTCTCCTGGCTGAGAGAAGAAGAAGAAGAAAAGTATACCTGGAAATAAATTCGCTGGGGGAAGATGCGCAAAATTTCTTCTTTAGAAGTTTAAATACCATTGAATTGACCTTAAGAAAACTCTCTGGAAATGAATTCGACCACGAGAATTAGCGGCCGGAATATTTGCCCCCAAAAAATTATCGGGGTTGGAACATACGGCGTAATAGTATGTCGAAAAAATTTGTGGAAAGGGGTCAAAACAACTTTTTTTTTTTAAATTCGGATCAAAAATCTTTCATTTAGGTTTTAGAAGCTACTTTTCCAATATTTAAGCTTTTTTCTCAGTGGCTTTTTCTCAATTTTTTGTATGTCTTAAATTTAAGTTCAACGTTAATCGGCCAAAATCTCGTCTCGTAGTACAGTTCCATTTATATATTTATATGCCGATTCGAACGTTCTACCACCACTAATTCGCGCTCCAGTGACGAATTCCTGGTTACCAACATCACACCAAAAAAGTTCCTAGCTATTTACTATCGTTAATAATAAACAACATAGTCATTTAAGTTGGCAAACATGCAATACAGCTGAAATTCCGTGGAAACAAGAAATTAGATATTCGAATGAAAGTGTAATAGTAACCCTTGCATTGTATGTAATATTTAAAACGTAAAATGTTACCTTTATTACATATTTTATATTCATGTTGCAGAAATACATTCCACAGCCAAAACAAGTAAGTCTTTTGAGACGTTTAATGTTTGTGTACGTGTTGTTATGCAAAATAGATTAGATGGCACTCATTTTTTATGCATTCGGAGGCTTGCATTGCTCCGTTTTGTTTTTTAAATTGCATGAGCTTTTATGGAATGGCGCTGTTTTCCTGCAATTTAAAATTTTCAGTCTTGTTTATTGAGCGATGAACGTAAATTTCAATTAGTAGCAATCCTAACGCAAATACACAGCAACCGCCTGGCATTGTTATACACAAACCGAATTAATTAAAATCGAATGTTAGCACTTTACGAGGCATAATTAAAGTTTGTACTTCCGCGTTTTGCCAATTCGCATTTGCGATATTTATTCGTGTTCACTTTGCGGGATAGTGCGGCGTAAACTGCTGATACCCTTTAATGGGGCGGGAAATTGCCACTCGGGTTTGTTATGGAAGCGAAGATGCCACGTTTTATCACTTGAAATATTTTTGTTTCATTTTATTTGATTTCTCGGTTACTGTTATAGGGAGTTTGTGTATTTAAACCATCGACATAAAAACGTTATGTTGCACTGGGCAAATTTAATAGTAATAATACTCCGACGATTTTTGTATAGATCAGTTCGATTTGTTATGGAGAATTTTGGATTAGTGTACTTGTATTTCAACGTTTGGCAAGCTTATGTTTCCCTTCGTAAGGGTCCAACTTGTTCCGCCCACTCGAGGTAGGTATATTTGCCGGTGAATGTGACCTTTCGCAATTCCCCTGTTTATCCAATCAACCTTGTTAGCCCCCCCCCCCCTCCCCGTGACCTGCGCCCCTCTATTCTATCTTTTCCCATTTAATTCAATTTAATTTTAATCTTAATTCTAGGTATCAATCTTGACTTAGAACCACGCGCGTTTTTTTGTGTCTTGATAAAGACAACTTCCGCTTGAGCTTCGAATACAAGTTTGAATTATGCCTGGATCCGCCTCGCGTTTCAAAATTACCGTTACCTGCAAAGGATTAGTGGAAGAGTAAAAATTAACGAGCGTGGTGTACTGTTATAGATTTAAGCAAGGAAGGAAAGTCTGGACAGGTAATAAGGTTTTGGTACATGAACAGATCATTGATTTATGTACTTTCGCCACCATTCTATAGGACGCCCTGTATCGTTATTGTACTTTTTCAAAGGCACAACATGCGTCTGTTTCACCTGCAGAAGACTGTAGTTAGTCGTGTTCATTCAAAATCTTCGAAAAATTAGTGCCTTAATTGAAATAATAATGATAACAATATTTTAATCACTTTCTGATGTATACATGAGGCGAAGTTCAGCGTAAAATGCCATTTGAAACACTTATAAGCCAGTTTCTGATGTTTCAGTTTGCAATTACCATTATGGAACTGTCGAAATGCAAACTACACGCAACGCCACGTCGCCTGTATTAATTTAACTTCAAAATTGGTTCTAAGCAAGAAATTTCTCATTTCTAAAACCCACAAACATCACTTTACGCGGTTTCAGAGGGTTATCCGCTTTCAACTGCTATTCAATTATTCAAGTACAAATTTTGTGGGTACTTTACATAATTACATGTGTACATGCAATGTATTATTCATGCCCAGTCAACAGAGAATAAGCAACATGTCATTAAAATGTGTTTAGCGTAGATCTCGATAACTAGAAACATCTCAAGCTTAGTCAAAGTAGAGGTGGGTCGGGGTGAATTTGGGGGGTTTTCGTTCACTAGTAAAAATAAGCAAAAGGGAAAAATTAATAGTAAACCGGATAGGCGCCACTTAGTCTTTAGTCACTTTAAAAGAGAACCAAAATGGAAACAAGGCAGACTAAGAGATCCTTGTTTTGGTCTTGAAAAGCTAAAGGAATAAAATACTTGATAGGGGATAAAACATTAACAATCGGAGGTAATTTAATCAATGATCCCAAAAATATTACACTATCAATGTTAAATAATTTTAATTGATTTTTAGTAAAACGGGATCAACAGTCAGAGAAAATATTAATATCAAAACAAACAAAAAGAGGTAGTGAATTGAACGGCACATAAAATATTGCGTAAGCAATGCTAACGTTTGACACAGAGGCAATCGGATATAAAAACTGTAATTAATACTCAATAAGAATCAATAATACGGACGACTTAATATAAAAGCATAAACTTGACGTTAAATTCAAGGAAAGTACTTTAGCATGCACAAATAACTAAATTTCTATTGGTCAAATCAATTCAAAACATAACCAAGATAATATTCTTCGGAGTAAACAAATAACGTAATTAAAACTTGTAGATATCGGTTGCGGGCAGTCTCGGTAATTTCAAAAATGTATGTACGGTAGCTAATTTCGGTAAACCATAAATAAAGGACATGAAATGTAGTTAAATTACTACAAGTGAATTCTCGGAGTCACAAAAAGTAATCGTAGGTAATGGTAGTTCAAATCGGCTTTCGATAATTATATTCTTGAAGAACGACACAGGTAGTCACGAGTAATGTTCTCCAAACTTGCGATTACAATTCAGGATAAATTATCGAAGTGTTGATCAACAAATTTCGTGTGTATCTCGGTCACAGATAATGGTTGGTAGAATTCAAGTAGAATTTTCGCAGCCGGTAATGTAGAAACTCATCTAATGGCATGCTTGACTTGATAAGATGGACCTCCTCAATTATATCTTCTTTGCGCAATATTGAGAAAATCCAAAATTCGGCGGTTTTCACTCAGGAATATCGTTGTAGAAAGCGCAATCCCGTAGGTAATAATGAAGAAAAGAGTAAACCAGAAGTAAGAAGCCGAAAACGGACTTAGAACTTGTAAAATAGATCTGCAAATGCGTCAGCCAAGGGTCGAAAGCAAAATAATAAGAGAAAACTTCACTTCACTTATACAGCGCCAATAAAAATGCCAAAAGACTGACCAAAATCGTCGAGTAACTGTAATGGCGTGCATGTTTTTGTACAAGTAACGAGCGAATCTCGTCTTTGTACAAAGAAGTGCGTGCGCCCAAAGAAATTAAAGAAAACTCTGCACGACCTCCGTCGGCGAAACAAAGAACATCGTAAAAGAAACCTATACTAAGATAATAACAAATTTACTACATGAACTAACATTAATGGGGAAGGGACTGTTTACACATAAAGGCCGCTTGGCACTGAAAGTTTTGACATCACCAATAAATGTCTCTCCCTGACGTTCCACTTGCCTTTCATAAGTACCCTCTTCCGACATTTCGTTTTAAAGATATTCGCTTCGACTTCACCAATAGAGTGGTTCAGACGGTTCATTTTACCGTAGTTGGTACTCTCCTCCGACATACCGTTTTCGAAATATTCATTTTTAAAGTTTTTACGTCACGTATGGATATATTTTTTCCAGACGTCCCAATCACCCTTTATGAGTACTCTCCTCCGATACCCCGCTCTGGAGATATCAGAAATTATATCCGGTCACGATAAGGGGCGAGGAGAAGGACTGTGGTTCATTAGAGTACCACGAAGGATAAGACCATCTCCCCTCCCCGCACCCGCTATTTTGGTGAGGAGTAAGAAAGGAGGGCGGTCGTTGGTTCCTTTTGTTTCTTCTTCTACTCTCGCCCGTTACCCACCGGTCTCGCACAGGAAAGTTTTATTTTGTACAAACCAATTCATGTCGACCTTTCATTAATATACCATGAATGGTAGAACGTGTTCACCCCCGCCCTCCCCCATTTTCAAAAGTTTTATTTTTAAAAACAGTATTTCTGGAAATAATTCAGCGGGGACAGAGGGCTTAAGTCAACAAAATTTAATAGCCGTCTGGCACACCTTTCAGGTATAGGTTACCTACTTCAAAAATGTCATGTCTTTAGGGCATTTCCCCTAAAAGTAGCTGAGGACCAACTAAAGTGGGTTCGGAAAGAGGGAAGGGCTAAACACAAACAATAGCAGTTTTTTAATTCTTAACTGTACCTTGAGGGTATACCAGGTAATCAGACGAAAGAACCGGCGGCGATTTCAGGGAACGGACGGTCTTCTTTCCTTAATTTCTCGGCTTCCGGTCCATAAAAATCCGGGACCAGTCCCAAAACCCATGCCAATAAAGCGCGCTTCCTTTGACACTAGACACAATCTAATCAGATGAGGTTTGTTGCAGCACATCTGATTAGATACCGATATTTCTGCTCACTCAAATGGCGGGGCTGAAATTCCGAAATTCGATAGCTCAGTTAACACCGTTCGGGTCCCAGATTTCGGGATCAAGCGTCAGTTTACCTTATCAGGTTTATCTACGTATAAGCGAATGACCTTAACGGTTTCTATCATAGTTTTAAATTACCAATGGTCAACTAAAATTGACAAACCATTAATTAACGGAGCTGAAATCGTATATTACTTTGACCTCTAGCGGCGAAAATAAAGAACTAAGATATTAACAAATCTACTAGGGGAATAACATACATCTTAACTAAACGGAAGGAAATACCTAGATGGCGTAAGAATATTAAATATAAACGCGAGAATCGAAAAGAGTTACTTAAATTCGGAATCTCAATTGGTAACGTTACAAATTACTTTGGTAATAGTTGATGGTTTTCTCTTTCTAACATGAAGCTACGTTCATCATGGCTGATAACTTCGTATGGTTTGATGACAACTGTCTAGACACCAAAAACACACGTACGTTTGAACAAAAACAATGAAAACTTTGTCAGTTTTGAAACAAAAGCGCTTTTCTTGTAGACAAATATTTCATCAACCAGTATGCAGCCTGCAAGCAATTGTATTATTACTTGCAGTGTGCAACCACCATTAGATGTAGGATTTCAATATACGAGCAAAGTGTTTGAGATCTGTTTGATGAATGTATTATTTGATGCATCCATTGCAAGATGGCGGGCTTCTCTTGCTAATTTCCACGAAAGCTTTCCGTGATCATCACGTTCAAAGAAAAGCCGCGTGCGTTGTGGTTTGGGATATAGACTCGGATTAAAGGGCTAGCCTAGGCAATCGCTGAATGGCGACAAGTTCTAACAATAGATGCAGAGCTACTAACTTGTGAGTGCAAATTAATATTCTCTCTCTCTCACGCGAACGATTAAAATGATTGATTAACTGCTTTCATATAATATGTAGCTTCTATAAAAAATATTCCCTTATGTGTGTTTTCATTAATCAATTAAGTCGTCTACCAATTAACTCAATGGAACAGTTACTGTTTTAATTTAATGTTCGCATTCCTCAACCATTACTCAGTGATTTAATCAATTTTTACGACGGTTCTTTAACAGGATAATTAAAAAGTTAAATAAGAAGGTATACTCAAATTTCGACATTTAAATTGAAACCCCCACAGTAAATTACGCACAAAAAATTGTTTTACCAAACCAAGGGTGCAGTCGAAAATTACTATGGAAATTCTGGATTTATTAAAATAAGCTTCCACTGAAACAACGGAGCTATAATAGTTAAGTGAACCTCAAGCAAATGTAAGACTTACAATTCGACGATGGTATTGAAAACGTTAATTGAGGGAAATCGACGAAAATAACAAAATTACCTTTGAACTTCGGGTTGCAACCTTATGAGCTCAGGAGGGCGCGTTCAGCTTTTTCTGTAACAGAAAACAACACAAACAAACAAGAGAGTTAATGAATCGCGCTGCACAAAATATTGCAAGTTAGAAATGTATAACGTCTGACACGAGAAACTAAACGTATACGAAAAACTGTAGTGACGTTAAATTCAAGAAAAATTCTTTACGAGGCACAAATAAGTCAATTTCTATTCAATAGCAATGTAAATAAACTAGTATGAGAATGAGCATGGTTGGTTTAGGTAGATTCCAAATTCCCAAGGCAACGGTCACCCTAATATCGATATAACACAACTATTCGGAAGGATACAATGCGATTAATCTAACTGATATGAATCTGCGTAATCACAAGGATCGGCAACAAAATCGGCTGTCGGATGATCTCGAAAGGACAATCAGGTACGTGATAATGAAGTAAAGAATAAATCAGAAGTAAAAGGTAAGAAGAAGTAGCCTAAACATGACTATTGAAAGTAAAAGGTAAAGGCGTAATTGTTGTTAATACACCGTAAACGGCCTCGTAAGATAAATCCGCAAAAGCGTCAGCGAAGCTTGGAAGTAAAATAAAGAAAAACTTCACTAAACTTAAAGAACCACGGCAATGAGAAATTTACAAGAAGAATACTTTACACTACAGAACTACCAAACTAACGGATTACAAAGAAAATACCTGAAAATGTTGAATATACATTAGGGCGAAAAGAATTCAAATTGAAATTATACGAATTGCAACCAAATTAGTCTATCGTGTGGTTGATCTCTATCAACTTCCAAGAGGTATTTGAAATGTTTGGCCGTACATTTAATTATCTAATGGGTAATATCAAGGTAAACACAACTTTTGATTGAGAGATCACTGATTACTTATGCTTTAACAGTTCTGACGGCAAGTTTCAATGAAAAGCCCTAACTAGAGCATGTAACTCATGTCGTGTGTAATTCATGTATGAGGTAGTATTTCCAATACCTCTATTAATTTAGCAGCAGCGTCCGAAAGCTCATCGCACATTTTCATGGAGTGGCGGTGGAGTATGAATATCAATTTGTTATCCTTTCGTAATGTATGCATGAGACGAGCACGCTCTAATTTCCCTACTACTATAAAAGCGTGTAAGGCGTGCTCTTTACGTAATGGACATAAACAGGTTTATTATCGCGATTATAAGGGCATTAATAATGTATACGACTCTTTACTAAAATGTTTTAACTAAGCACCCCTAATATCAATAAAACCTTCAATTTATGTGCACATTTATGTTAATGGCACTGTAGATCTAAATTTCTTAATGTCGAGATTCGCATTCGTGTGGAAAGATTGAATTCTAACGGCCGTTCGTCCAATCTACTTTTTTCTTGTAGTCCGGTCTTTCATCGCATAGTTCATTTTTTTGGAAATTGTGTGTAATCTGCCAGGATTTTCTTTATTATTATTATTATTTACAATAGTGTTAAGATTGTTGTCAATAAAATTTTTTTCACATTGACCCAATCCTAATATTCCTAATAATTTATTAAGCACCTAGAATAAATCTTAGATACGAAGAGAAAAATCTGACATGAGACTTCTTTCCGGGTTGCACAATGGGTTCGAATAAACACACAATTAATTGATTGACAATGATAAAAATGTATTCCAAAACACATGAAATGAAAATTAAAACAAAATTCCTGAAATAAAGAGAAGCGTACAAAGCGGGTTTTCATATAGCACCCCGTACGCAGACGGTCGATAAATGAAATAAGAAAATCTTAAAATTACTTACAGTTTTGGTCGTATACAAGTTTGCGATAAACAAGCGCATTTAACTCAACAGACACGCTGACATCTTCAGAACTTTTTTTAACAACAAAAAATTGAATACGATGATTAACGTTATCGGTGGCTGCCAATTAGTAACAAGGGAACCTCAACAGAAGGCACTAAGACTGCTTACTTTACTTCAACTCGACTAACTTTTTCCGTAAAACGGCCAACACGCTTTAAACTTCTCTCCACTTTAAAACAACTTTAGTCAATTTGCTTCTGTGCAGAATTATTGTCCATAATAACAACAAACAAACAAAACGCGAAAAAAAACAAACGTCGCGAACCAGCAAGCCCCCTTTTTTCCTTGCCTCGCATATTTAAGGGAATACAACTTCCATCAAAGAATCCTTCCTCCGGTATTTACAATTAATGCACCAATTACAATTAAACTAGGTAACGCCGGCTACAAAGGGACGCGTCGCGCATCTCCACTTACGCCAAAAATAATGCGCACAACGTTGGCCACCTGCATCTCTTGTTGACAGCACCAGATGTACATTTTCGTTGAAATTAACTAACTTTCGCCTGATCTTATCGCAAACGACCAGATGTGCCTACATTTTAACCCGCAATTAATTTAAAAGGGGTCCCATTTTTGACACTTTTATGGGGTATTTATGTAATTTTGAGTGCTATCCAAAAAGTAATATAGACGTCATGTGATTTTTTTGGATCAAAAAAAAAAAATCAAAATTCTAAAATATTCGCTCGCTGAGAAGATAGGGGGGAAAATCAAAACATTTTTGATTTCAGACTGACTGTTTTATTAGTGACAAGAAATACAAAAAATTGTTTTATACACCAGTTTTTTTATGTTTGTTTAATAAGTAATTTGTTGTTTTCAAAATAAGTATGTGTAGGGTCAGCGGACCTAACCTCATTTTTTTTAATGGAACATCCTATAATTTTAAGAAAACGGTTATCTCTACGAACAAATGACAAGGTATAAGACAAAAAATAGAAAAATATACAGGGTGTCCATTTTTCGCGTACCACTATGGCTTCTTAAGAGATAGAAATTTAGTTAAATTTACGATTTTCATTTTTAAATTTTCATTATAAACTAATCGTACGAGACACTTCTAACCAAAACATTATTCAGACACTTTTTTATGGAGAATTCGAATATGGATGGCATCCCGTTTTTAATAATTTTCAAAATCACAAAGAAACACGTGGAACCACATTATGGACGCTGTTTTGGATTTCAACATTTTGAGATTTTCGCAATAAAACTATCATAAACGTAAATGCCACTACTTCAAATAGGATCAAACTGTCAAACTTTTGTTTACAACAAAAGAACGTTTTGTTTTTCCAAAGCACTCTTCGCAAAAAATGAAAAATTTTATTTTGATATGATTGATATATCGTTGTAAAGAGAAAAAAAACTGTAATTTCAAAATGTCAAAATCCAAAATGGCGTCCATAAGGAAAAATAAAGTTAGCTGTTAGCTCGGAAATTATTAAAGACGGAAGTCCATATTCGAATTCTTAAGGGAAGTGTCTGAATGATGTTTTTGGTTAGTACGCCCTGTAGAACCCAATTTAGAGAGGTTCTAAATAAGTTCTTTACTTCAAAATTTTATAAATCACCGTTAATTTAAATGCCCTGCGTCTCTCTTTTTTTCCTTAAAACGCCCACAATGAATCTAGCTACGAACCAAATAACGCACACAACTGGAGGGACACATTATAATTTCATTAATTATATACTAAAGCTAAAACGTAAAAACCATTAAAATATCAATTTTCTTCCACGAATATTAGCAAAATTTTTGCATGTAAGCCCTAAATATAGCTTTATTAGACAATTTTGCAGAACAGCATGACAGTGCTGAACGTATATATTAAACTTTATATTATTTAACGAAATTTGTACAGCGAATAGGCGGGCAGTAAGATCCAAATTGAATACATCCGATATAATTTAATCAAACACGGAAGTTTATTTTGCGAATTAATTGCGTAATATTGGAGCTTTAGTGTCCGAGGAACGTATTGGTTCGCAATTTACATATAAATGAAGTTTGGGCGGTCGTTATAATTAATTTAAAGTAGCAATTTCACTTCTTAGATTAGGGAAGTGGCCTTTCAACGTTTTGAATGGACTTTTCTCAATCCCTTTAATTTTAGTGATGAATGCCTGAAGATTGATAGGGAATAGTCTGCTTTTGACTTTTTGTGGTTGTGTGGCCTAAATAAATACCTTCATCTTAACGTTTCCGCGGATCAATGAGTTTCGAGAAGAATAGATGACATGCGGAGAGCGATTTTGTGTAAATGCATTGATTTGTGAGGTCTTACAGTTACTTTTCATGAGGTACAAATCGTCTCGACTACAACAGTTATAAATTTGCTACATTAAGGTAAGTATATCTACAGTTCATATACATTTATTATTAATCTAGTTACCGTCCGTAACGGGAAAACGCCAAACTAGATAGGTAATAAAATAGGAAGACGTACATCGATCTTATTTAAGCGACTATCTGCAGGATCGTCACTTTCAAATACTTCGAAACGTATTTGATGCACGAGAATTATCAGGGCCAAATTGAGTACATGCCGTTTTTAGTTATTTTATATTGCAAATAACAGCAGAAAATAAAATGCGAGGGCGCAGTAATCATATATCGAAACATAAGAAGGGAGCAATTAATTTCAAACTGCCGATTTAGTAAGTAATTAATATAGAGTGGTTTAGTATTAAAGAAATCTTCGTATCCTGTTCTACCACTTAAACCTTGACAGAACATACAGAAACTTATAAATTTAATACCTATCATAATGAAAAATCGTCAGATTATTCAAATGCACACGTTTCAACACGTAGTCAACCCACCTTCCTTTAATCCGACACTCTAAATCGTCGTCTCAAAATGCAAAAATTCAGTTCTTGGAGGGTTCGCTTAGCCACCATTTGATTGATTCTTGTTTTATCAAGAAAATTGTTAAAAGGTTTTCCCATCCCGTCCACTCCTTCGACAGTTGAAATTAAAGTTAGTGCTTATGCGGACGATGTTACAAAGAATAAGTACAGCAAGGAATCTGGCGCAGTTCTCAACGTAGATAAAGATAAAGATTCCCCTAACGATTTTAAGGTTTTGGACAGCATTCCCACTAGCGCAATAGGGAAATGGGTAAGAATCTCTTCCTGATTGGGCCTAAAAAGTGATGTATGCAGTACCTAAACATTTAAGCAGGAGAGTTCCTGCATTGAAAGGCTATCGCAAACCTTACGATGAGTGAATGTGATGACTTGAGCCTTGGTAGTGGTTCTTTATGTAAAAAAAGCCATCCTCAAAAGAGATTCTCCACATCCTAAGGAATAAACAAAAATCGAGATTTAAAATTACACCAGAAGGCTGTAGGACAGAAAATGGTTTCAAAGAAAAATAACATTTTAATACTTACGTCCAAAGAGATTTGAAACGCTGAGGAGAATAAAAGTGAGATAGGGTTATTGAATCATACGATATACTAGAACTGACCTGTAAATGGAAAAACCCGATTTAGTAGGTAACTGATAACACCCACTAAAGTTGAATTCGACTCTATTATTGCAGTTATTTCGCAGCCAGGGTTGTGTGTGTATATCGTAACGTTTGTTGTGAATATTTTGTGAAGGTGGATTGGGGGTAGTGAATGTAAAATGCTGCCGTGCAGAGAAAGGTAGGATTTATCATGTGTAAGTTTTCATACGCTTTAAAATCGCACTAATTTTTGAAATTGCAAACGTTTTTGTTTATAGCATCTGCCAATGATTAAGATATTTTAAGTAACGGTTACTTGGAACTTTTGAATTTTTGAACGTCTGTCTATTTTTTCATCAAAGAGCTAGCTACTGCATTCGTGGGGTGAATTTTGTTTTGAAGGGTACTATTTTATGCCACATCATTCAAGGATTTCAACCTTGGTCAATGGTGAATCACTATTTCAAACGTGTTTGGTTTATCTCTTTACCGCTTCGATATTTTCTAATAGGTACATATACAGTGCGTTTATCTTAAACTGGAACATACGATTTTGCATGCAATGTTATTTCCCTATGGTCCATTTTTAAAAAAACGCGTCAACATAATAGAGTAGTGGATATGCGTTTGTCATAGTAAAGGTGATTCATGGTATACAGGGTGGGCCATTAGTGTGTGGGTGGACGATTGTGGGTTTATTAACGCGCATATTTACAATTCATTGTGGGGGAATATTGAAGGACTCTTAAGCCTAGAACCTAAAAATATTTGCACCGAAATTGCAATTGTTATACAGGGTGATTTATATCAAAGTTGCATTTTTTTAAATGGAACCCGCTGTATATTATTACATATTTCGATTCCTTGGTAAATTTTAGTGTGACTATGTATTACACATTATATCAAAAATATCGTTTTTTAAAAAAGTAGATGTGCAGTAAAAATTGAATATCGCAGTTATCATAAAACTTAGAAGGCCGTGACTTTACAGTTTAGATATCATGTGGAATACATAAAGTCACGCTAAAATTAACCAAGCAATCCAAATATGTAATAATATATAGAGGGTTCCATTTAAAAAATGCAACTTTGATATAAATCACCCTGTATAACAATTGCAATTTAGGCGAAAATGTTTGTAGGTTGTAGCCTTAAGGGTCCTTCAACATTCCCCCACAATGAATTTTAAGTATGCACCTTAATACACCTACACGCTAATGGCCCACTCTGTATACATGTATATCTTATGGATATCTCGAAATATTCATGTATATACATATACATAGAATCAGGGCTGGATTTACCACAAGGCCCGGACGTAGGGGCGCATCTTTCGAACGGGCTCACGGTTGCCAAACCAATTTAAATTTGTTCAAATTAAAAATGCACAGTTATGATAATTCCGGTTTAAAAGATGATTTGAATTATACAGGGTCCTGCAATAGTGCGCCGTCTTTCCTAGCTCATACCTGGTAAAACTATATTAAAAAAACCTTTTGTGCAAATGTCAACTATACATGGTTGCGAGTCTATAGAATTTATTTTTGAATGTACAGGGTGTCCAATTTTTACGGTGTAAAAAACCCGATTTTTTTAATAGAACACCGAGTAGAACACTATATTTTTAGTTGTTTCTATGTCATTTGTTTCTACATTGAAACCTATTCACTTTTTGGTTTTTTGTCAATGTTGCCATCATTTATTTTTTTTCCGAATAATTCCCCATATAGGCAAGCATCACTTTCATGAATCGTAGCGATCTTTTTTTAAGTTAAGAAACAAAATTTGAGCAATAATGTTAATCCGAGTAAAAGGCAACACTTTGATAATGAGAAAGTGAGATTTAGTGATACAGGGTGTTCAGAATAAAATGATAAAATTTCTCAATTTCAAAGTGCCATGACTATTTTTTCTTTCACATTACCGCAAATTACCACCATTTTATTTCGCTATTCGATAGTCTTTTGTGTTCTCTTCAATATCTATAAGGGACTTCCTGTGTCTAAACCCTGTGTTTATGGGTTATTCAATATTTCTCACAAAAGTATCTACCTATTCATGGGCCCTGGGGCGCATAAGCATTAAATCCGGCCCTGCATAGAATGTATCCCCACAAATCTGAAATATTTTAAATGCGATGTCAAATATTACTTAAAGAAACAATGCTTCTACTCTATAGATGAATACCTGAGTACCCATGACAAAATATATTCTCAAATTTAATGTGATATTAGAAATTAAGCATAACGACACTTTTAATTTGTAATCTGTGATTTGTAAATTTTAATTGTAGTAGTTTGTTTGTCTCAAGGCTTCATACCTCATATTCCATTATTGACAGTTCCATACATGTATAATTATGTCAGAGAACGCAATTAAATAAATAAAAAATAAATAAATAAAAATAAAAAAATATTTCATATGTACTGCATATTATACGAATATACTTGAAATGATACACTGTATATCCAGGATGTCCTAAATATACAGGGTGTAGCATCTAAGACCCCTCCGATCATAATTCCTTTACTATAAAAGATACCGAAAAAGTCTTAGAGCAAAATTGTACACAATTATCGCCGGCATGTTTCTAAAATATTTTTGAACACCAGCGGCGTATCGAACTTGATTTTTTTTTAAACGGAACACCCTATATTTTATTACTGATTCGCTTGAAAAGTACTTAGTTTTTTATGAAACATGTTATATCCCTAACTTTAACGATTTCGCTTTTTTTTTCAAAATTTGACGGTTTTTATAAATATTTTGTGTGAGAAACTAAATCGCGCAGGCGGCTAATTTTTGAATTGAGGCACAGGTTAAGATATCTTCCATCTGCCACATAATTTTTTAGGTACTTTATCGAAAAAATAAAATTTTTGATCGACATTCGCCAAATGTCATATTTTTTAAAAATTTCAAATGGCACCCCCCCTAAACAAATTATACACTGTAAAACGCCCACTTTACTAAATACTGTTTGACTATTTTTCGAAATTGATGGGGTTTTAATGTTTTTATACACTGGAGTAAGTAATTATAACATTTTAAAGCTTCTACGTTAGTGCTATTTTGCGACTTGGGCAATCTACAGAAAGTGTACGATAGCTTGTCCCAAGTGTTATGCATATTTGCCAGCCAAAAATAAGAATTTTTTTCATTTAATCGTATGTCCTAACTTGCTTCGTTTTCTAGATACAGGGTGTTTTTCTTATTAAAAAAACTTTTACACCCTGGATCTAGAAAATGCTTCGTTTTCTAGATACAGGGTGTTTTTCTTATTAAAAAAACGTTTACACCCTGTATCTAGAAAATGAAGCAAGTTAGGACATCCGATTATATGAAAAGAATTTCTTATTTTTGACTGGTAAATACGCCCTTAAAATCTTCGCACCCAATTTTGAATCATCCTGTACTATACTCTTTGCTTTTCCATAGTATACAGGGTGTTTCATATTTGAATGTCAACATTTAAGGGGTTTCTCTGCATGATCATGACCAAGGCAAGGAATAATATGCACTTCAACATGTAGAAATATGCGCATATATATGCACAAAAATAGTGATAATTATGCACCAAATATGCATGTTCTTTTAAAATGCACAATTTTTCCACAAATTTTGGTATTTAAAACAACAGGTTGCAATAACTTCATAGTATAATTTTCAAAAAATTGAATAAATTCACAAAATATAACTAAAAACTAATTAATTACAACTTACACTACCCTTTGATACCAACGAGAAGGAAAATGCTACTAAGTAGGTACTGCTTTGTAAAACTCCAAAGAAAAATTAATAATTACGGCAGCGACTACAAATGCAGACGTAAAAACTGCAAGCTTTTTATGCAATCGTCGGAATTTATGACTCACTAAGATACACAAAACCCGTGGCGTCGACTTATGAACAGGAAAGCGCAAAAGTTTCTTGCTTTGCAATTTTATAATAGGCCAGAGACAAGAATTCTTTAGAAATAACTACACAGGGATCAAAAATGCTTGAATATGCTCTTGATAATATTTTATTTGAATATGCTCTTGATAATATTTTATGCACAAGGGCACTGAAATATGCAAAAATTAATTGGGTTATTTGAACTCTATTCACGTTGATCAGCCCAGATCCAAAAGCACACAATGGCATATTATTAATTTAAAACATGCATTTGGATAAAATCACTGCCTTGATCGTGACAATATCGTTAATATGACAATATCACCGTGCAGAGAAAAAAAGCACACAATGGCATAGTGTGACGTGAAAACCGTGTGTCGGATTGAAAAAAATCAGATGATCAAATCTGCTCATAAATGAAAATATTTTTTTCTCTGCACGGTGATATTGTCATGATCATGCAGAGAAACTGTTATTTTTTTAAGCGAAAACCGTACATCGGATTGAAAAAAACAAAGGGATCAAATTTGCTTAGAAATGATCGGGGATTTCAAGAATAATTTTTATTTACAGAGAAATCAGTGGCGTACCAACAATGTCTGCCAAAATGGACATGTGAAATTTCGTACGAACGCCACTGGTGGAAATTAAAAAAATGTGGTACGTTAAAAAATGTCTCTGAATATGTAGTACATGGCAAATTTCATTAAAATATCTAAAGTGGTATTACAGATGTTAATAATAAATGATTTATTTTTGAAAACTTTACCACCCTGTATCTCAAAAGTAAAGAACATAGGTTCTTTTTAAAATGGGCCCAAATGTCGCCCCCTTAAATATTGACATTCAATTATGAAACACCCTGTAGAAGAGCGTATTTAAATTACTTTCAGATTTTTAATGTATTGGGGCCTAATAAATGATACCTACGTTTAGTATTGGTGCGGTATTATGTTTTGCACATGGCAAACTTATTATTGCATTGGCAAAGATCCATGCAGATCAGGCAACGTTCAAAAGTGACATTTAAACGTTTCCGTCTGCTGATAATACCAATGAAACAGTTATCTGTTTGTTCATTAAAGATTATTAAGATAAACGGGTATCCACTTACCTCAGTTTTTTTTTCTCAAATGGGATAATACGCGAAAAGGTTAGTAGACGTATTACTATGTCGCTGGCAGTACGTAATAGATTCAGTCGTTAATTAGTTACGTGCGGTATCGAATCTCTCGATACTAATGTGCTTATTAGTGTTTATTAGTGGTGGCGAAATTATGTTTTCCAAAAAACGATTTGGGAAGCTGTCCGAATCTCTTAATAACAGTTTGTACGAGCTGGATGCGTTGAAACTTTTTCGCCGTTCCAAGAAACGGGTAAGCTTTTTTTTTACAGACCTCTCCGGGTAATTGAGCGTTATGCAAATTTTTGATTTTGATTGGCAATTAAAATTGATTGTTTTTGGTCGACCTTAGCAACACTGACCTGGCCCAAGTTTTGCTTAGCCTTGGCAAATCAAATTGAACTGTTGAATTTAAAGTTTATTGTTTACTTACGCTCGTAGAGGATGATCTTTCTACATCGAGACGAGTTCATTGCCAAAAATTGTTTTGTTGCAACACGTGCAAGTCATGGGCTTTTGAAATCACGTTTTGGGTTTCTGGTTGTTTGGCCAATCATGTGCTCGGTTACAGGCTTTACAATTCACTGCCTTGGGAGCTGGGGCTTCTCTTCCATTTCACTCAGATTTCTTCTGTCTTTTGTCTTTTTGTTAGTGCATTTTATTCGGTTGAAACGTTGTGTCATTTCATAGTCCAAGCTTTTAAATGAATAATTAAATGCAATTAAAAAGTTTTCCACGTTCCATGTAATTAAATTTTTATGTATACACGGCTTACATGGGGTATATTGTCAGAAACCCTTATGCACTAATGGTGTTCCTTGACGCCGGATGAAATTAATTAAAAAATGTATGTTTGCGGATAAATGTGCGTCTTCAATGTCAATACATGTACCTAAGTGGTGCAATTGGCAATTGCTAATTGACGTCAGTTTCGTGAATCACAATAGAAACAGATAATTATAGCTTGTTTATCTTTTATATAACGACCTCGGGCTGATAATTGTATCTCATTTTTGTTTTGAAATCAGATAGGCATCGGTAATCCGGCGTCGGATTTCGGGGGATTTAAGCGCAATGCAGTAACGAGCTTACGCACCCTTCAAAAACGTCATAATAATCTCGTCGGTACAGCGGCTTACACGACTGGAAATGGCAAGTTTTCCACCTCATTTCCACAAAGATTTCTTTTAAGAATATCATTTATCAGTACCTATTTGTTTTGGAGGCGCCTTACCTAACTACATTCACGAATGTCACCACACAATACAATTTCTATTTGCATATAATTTGATAAGAAATGCAAATAAACGAGGTTTTAGGTTGCAAGGGCGTTGTTTGATAACGGATATTGTTGTAGCACCCTCCTCTTGCTCTCTCGCATTTACTCTGTTCTATACAGTGTTTTTCTTTTAAAGGGACAATAAATTATCCCAGGAAACGAAGGTTTTGACCTGGCAATTTTTTCAAAATGGAGCGATGCCAAAAGGGCACTTTCACTCGCAAAAGATCGAAAAATGAATTCTAAGCAAAACGTGTTCTATAAATTTTTTTGTAAAGTTACTACTTTTCGAGTTATTCGCAAGCGAAGGTTTCAGTTTTTCATAGAGAGGGTGAATGTTTTTAATTGGTTATTCGCGGAAAACTCGAAAAGTATGCATTGTGGGGTTGAAAATATTACATCCACGTCGGTACGCCACTGTTTGATGATATTTACTTACTGACTCATTGACTTATAGTTGCTCCTTAGGTTATTGACTCGTTATGTTGTTATGTGGTAATTAAATAAGGTGGTATACAGGGTGTTACATGACCGTATGTAAAAAAAACATGATAGAGGGGATCAAGACGAGCACTTTTTCCAAATAAACCGAGGGTCCAACGTGTTTCGTTTGGTAGCCACCCCCAAAGACGTGGTGAAATTTGGATTTCTTCTCTAATTTTTTTCTCAGCAACCATAAGAGTTACAAAGGTGGGTGGCACGTTTTTGAATACCTTTTCACGTATGCCCTATCCGATTTTGAAAAGATTTTTTCAAAATTCCTACTACGAAAGGGCCCAAAAACAAAACAAACAAATGTTACACTCATTTGAAGATTGGGCCTTCAGGTTACAAAGTGTCCCCCGCCTACTAGTGAGTGATCTTCGCATGTAGTTGATTGAAAATGTCGCAAATAACAAAAAAATAACGATTTAAGTCGATATTATGATTAAATGATCACAAAAAATTCGATATGCCGATCATGGTCTTCAAGTCTGCAAATTCGATTCCAAAAATTCCGTGGCTGCGGGTCGTGGAATTTAAGTAGAGTTCCATTACAATCAATAATCATTATTGCAAGTCGATCGACTTAAATCGTTATTTTTTTGTTACTTGCGACATTTTCAATTAACTAGATGCGAAAGTAGGCAGGGGACACTTTGCAACCTGAAAGCCAAACCTTCAAATGAGTATAACTTTTGTTTGCAGTTATTTAAAAAAAAATTTTGTTCCTTACCTCATCAAGTATGTACACAACAAAGTTCGTGGAATTCTCTCCATTTTCGTTGTCCGGCCAAGAATTGCAGTGGAACTTTTTTTTTGCGAATTTTCAAAAACTAATTCGAGATTCGTGATTATCATGTTCAGAAACCCCCAGATACCAAATTTCGTCGAAAACAGAATTTTTTTTCGAACCCCCAAGTTGGGGTGCGTCCTTTCGTGGTAGGAATTTTGAAAAAAAATTAAAAAATCGGATAGCCGAAAACGTATTCAAAAACGTGCCGCCCATCTGTGTAACTCTTATAGTTGGTGAGATAAAAAAAATAAAGAAGAAATCTAAATTTGACCACTTCTTTGGAAGGGTGGCTCCCAAACGAAACACGTTGGAGCCTCGGTTTATTTGGAAAAGTGCTCGTCTTGATCCCCTCTATTACCCAATTTTTTTTACACACGATCATGTAACACCCTGTATAGTAGATCTGGGTAGCAAACGGTGCTAAAACTGGCGGTTTCGATACGCAAATGGGAAAGGAAATTGAATAAAAATTCTTAATTTTGGCCGTGAACGAGCGTGACGAGAACATAAAATAATACGCACACAACCAGGCGATGTCAGGGAAACCTTCTTCGGGACAAAAACCCTGGCATAGCCTACACAAATACTTCACGAACTAAATTAAGACAACAAGAGCAAAAGAAAATCCATAAAACATTTCAAATTCTGTAACAATAAAAATTAGGTCACGAATTTCGAGATTCTAAGAATGTCATATTATATATTTATATTATTTTTTTTTCCAAAAACATCAAGGTGCATCGTTCCAGCTGGTCGTTGAACGGCGTAAGGGCGATAAACTTTCGCCTAGTGTCTTTGTCGATCTTCCTGTTTTCGTCCTGGTAAAAACAGAACTATGCCCTTTTTACCGAAGACGCGTTCTTTTCGGATCTCCCCATTAATTTCAAAACCCAGAGGCTCGCCCACAGGCAGGCGACGTTCGCCAGCTATTTCAAATCTTGAGAAAAACGTTAATCTGAATCATCAGGCAATGATAGGGAGGCACCGTAGTACCGCATGTCCACTTTCTAAGGCCATCTCATCATCAGCATACCGTTTTGAAGGTTTGTTTCTAAAATAAGAAAATTTTAGTCTCGAAACTACAGGTATTACTACGAAAACTCAAAATTTTTGTGCCGTAACATTTTCAAAACTATCTTTCAGCTCTCTAAATATACAATTATTTTTTATTTTTTTATCTAATAAAATAGCCATCGATCAAAAATTTCAAAAAAAACCTTTTTTGATAACCACTCCACCGATTTTTGAAAGTAAAACATTTATATTGGGGTTGTTCGGAAAGTCATTTCGTTTTGTGTGGTGAAAATGAAAGACGAATTTTTTAAAGTGTATAAACATTTTATTAAATTATATATTCTCCATTTTGGTCCAATACCTTTTGCCATCTTTCGGGCAGGAGATTGATTCCACGCTCATAAAACTTCTGGTCTTTGCTGGCAAAATACTGGTCCAAGTGAAATTTGACGTCTTCATTTGAGGTGAAGGTCTTCCCGTCCAAAAAATTGTGCAGAGACCGGAACAAGTAGTAGTCTGAAGGTGCCAAATCTGGAGAATATGGTGGGTGTGGTAGTACATCCCATTCAAGCTGTAAAAGCTTTTGGCGGGTTACCAAACTTGTGTGAGGTCTCGCATTATCGTGGTGGAACACTACACGTTTTCTATTGACCAATTCTGGCCTTTTCTGTTTAAGTGAATCGTTCAATTTGTCTAGTTGACCACAGTACACTTCAGAATTAATCGTGGTATTGTCCGGTAGAAGCTCAAAAAAAAACTATCCCTTTGAAATCCCACCAAACAGATAGCATAACCTTTTTTTGGTGAATATCGGCCTTCGCAGTGGTTTGAGCTGGTTCACCTTTTTTACTCCATGATCTCTTCCGCTTAACATTTTTGTAAACAACCCATTTCTCGTCGCCAGTAATGATACGCTTCAAAAATGGATAATTTTGAGAGGCAAATCACAGTCGTTAATGCGCCGAAGCAAATTTCGCTCTGTAAGAACATGTGGAACCCATATGTTAAGTTTTGAAATAAAACCAAGACGTTTCACGTGATGATGAACGGTCGAATTCGATAAATGTAACCTCTCAGCAATCTCACGAGTGGTTATTTGACGGTTTGCATCTACCAATGCCTTTATTTCGTCTCCATCGGCTTCAACGGGTCTTCCAGAACGTGGTGCATCTTCAAGATCGAAATTGCCGGAACGAAATTTTGCAAACCAATTTTGGCATTGTCGTTCAGTCAGTACATCTTCTCCATACACATCGCACAATTTCCGCCTTGCCTGAACTGCATTTTTACCTTTTCGATAGTAAAAGAGTAAAATATGTCGAAAATGCTGATTTTGATTTTCCATCTTTGATAGGGCACCAAACAAAAACTATTGCAAAGAATCAAAAAAAAGTTTTAACATACAAGCATTACTATGTCAGCTGTCAAAATTTTAATGTTTATGCGGCTTAAGTGTAAAGTTGGCTGTGAAACAATACAATTAGGTTCTCTGTTGAAGAAAAACGAAATGACTTTCCGAACAACCTGATAAAATCCCTACACTATCTACTACAACAATTGTCCTTAACATTTTTTTTCAATTTCGATTTTCAAAATGGCCCCCCTTCGCAGGATAGATTGAAAAAAAAACAGATACCGGTAAAAGTCTTAGAGAAAAATTATACGTTACCGTCGCCATATTTCTAAAATATTTTTGATCACCAAGCGCGTGCTGTATTCCAGTGACGTATCAAACTTGCGTTTTTTTAAATGGAACACCCCATATTTTATTACTGATTTGGAACGTACTTGAAAAATACTTATTTTTTTATGTAACCCCAAACTTTAACGGTTTCGCTGTTATAACTTTTTTTTTCGTCAAAATTTAACCGTTTTTCGAAAATTTTTTGGAGAGAAACCGTATTATAGGCACTGTTCTGGGGAACTGGCCCCTTCATCTTCTCTTCTGGTGTGACTTTTGTATGGTTCTTGTGACAAGGTAGATGTGTATTAAGTGCGATAGATGTAACGGTAGTTTTTGAATTTAAATTTTTTCGATTTGTAGAGAATTTGATACATTTTTGAAACTTTAGGGGTTTGAGTAGTTTGGGATAAGCATATCGCATAAATTCAAAGAGAATTAAAATTAAGCGAGTTGAATTGTTTTTCCAGATAAATGATATTCTTTGTGGAAATTCAAAGAATAAATTTGTCAACCGCAGTGCAATGTGGTGCGTCGTTTAATTTCTATGGAACATTGTTTCTGAATGAGTTTCGGAAACCTCTCGGGCCGAGATCTCGGGCATTTATATCATATTTCGTCGACTATTAGTTAGTGCTATTGGGTTACACTTGCTAGCTCAGCATTAGGTCACACTTTTCATCAGGAGGAGATCAGGCAGCAAGATTTCAATATTTGGCCCCACTTGTTTCATCCGTGCTTTCATGAATCAACGATTCCAATTGGTGCAATAAAAAAAACATGGCGGATTTAGTTAGTACACGTGATATTAATAAGTAAAGATAATAATGGGAATTAGTTTTGCTAATTCGCGTCTTGATCGCAGTAGAGCAAATAGTGTCGCGTGATTCCTGATAGAATTTGGGAAAGATTCGCGTTTGGAAAGTTGTTGCTAGTGGGGCACTCTTAATAAATTTCCTAGTTCATTGTCACTGAAGGAGGATGGTCTCCAACACAATGCTATATCAACATTGTAACCCGCAAAATGACTGGCGTATATGATGTAAAGGCACAATTTCGGGAATCTTTCTAAAATTTCCCTTTTCCCCATTTAAGGTACGGTACCCGAGATTTTGGCGGCAAATTTCCAAGTTTGGGAATTTTGAAAATTGCATCCTGTAATGAACTCGAGAATGAACTGATACTTAGAATCCAAGAAAGGCCCCAGAGCTTAAGCTCCAAAAAAGTGGAAAAAAATGATATGTCATTTCCGAATCTGACGTCTTATTTTAAACGGAATACTAACGCGAAATAAATTTTATGATTAGGTACTTGCCCCAAGGTATTGCCAATAATCAATTTTAATTACATACCAAAATTCATTTGTTATAAAAATCTACGCTTAAAGCTTATTCTTTCTCATTGGAAAAATGAAAATTAAATTGTTTAATTTTTATACCCAATTAATTATTCATCCTTTTTGTAACCCGACTTTATCATCCTAAATTTATATAAATTTATGCGATTCTTTTCCATTTGAAAAGTTCCGCATTGCACCCTTTCATCCCTTTCAGCCTAATCCTCTTCTACTTCCCAATCATTACGTTTTTTGTCTTAACTTAATTATGAATGGTCGCGCTTTCCCAAAACACTGAATACAAATGGAAATTTCCTTAAACAGAGACACGAAATTCAATTCCGTCGCTTAAAATTAATATTTCGGAAAGTTTTCGGGAATTTGAATATTGCGGGACGTACAAGTACATGTAAATTTCTATTGTGAATTTATTAAACGGTCACAAAAATATATAGGGCATTCCAAAAAAACAGATATTCGAATATGAAATTTGAAACTTTAATAAAACACCCTAATATAATATAATAGAAAATATTAGGCAAATGCGATTGTTCTATTATAATTCGAAACTAGAACTTTTTCGTTGGTTCTACATAATTAAAAAAAAACGTAGAATTTGTTGTAGAATTAAAAATTGGAACCAAATACAGGGTGTTCAATTTAAATAATTTAACTTTTTGTCCCCTACTGTGTGATCGCACCCTGTATAATTTAAAATATGCAGAATATTCTAACATACTCAATCTGGACAAATCCTTCCTTAGGACTTAGAATTTGATGTAGAATTAAAAATTGGAACCAAATACAGGGTGTTCAATTCAAATAATTTAACTTTTTGTCCCCTACTGTGTGATCGCACCCTGTATAATTTAAAATATGCAGAATATTCTAACATACTCAATCTGGGCAAATCCTTCCTTAGGACTTAGAATTTGATGTAGAATTAAAAACTGGAACCAAATACAGGGTGTTCAATTCAAATAATTTAACTTTTTGTCCCCTACTGTGTGATCGCACCCTGTATAATTTAAAATATGCAGAATATTCTAACATACTCAATCTGGACAAATCCTTCCTTAGGACTTAGGACCTTAGGATAGTGCCGCAGTTGACTCACCCTGTACCTTGATTATTGAATATTGAAATTAACATTTTGAGTCGAACTCGTGAGAAATATACTCAAAAGATCTTTTTGTGTCTATTTCACGGCGAGTAGTCAAACAACTAATAATTTAGCAATGATATGCAATGAAGTGCGCATTACAATCGATATCTTGTTTAGATATCATTGAACAAAATACACGTGTTTTTGATATCGACTTTAAACAATTTTGAAATCGGTTGCATTCATATAAACATTAGTTACCTTGGAATTTTTTCCTGTAGATAATAAATGCGTTGGTTTTGGTTCCAGTTCGGAATAATGCGAATTCCGCACGAGTGAAAGGTTTGTCGCACGTGGCACGTGTTGTGTATCGCAATTTCAAGATCAAGATAAATTGAAAGTCAAAACGATTATCACTTAATCTGTTTGAAACTAACTGGTTGTAGAAAAGAATACTTTACTGTCATTCAAAATGAAGTATTTTGCCCCCGAAACCGAAAACGCAGCGAAAATGTAATTTCCGGCGTGGCACATGAGTGAGGAGAGAAATTCAAAAGTAGGGAGAAGTGATGACAATCGGATAGGAGGAATCGAAAAATATTGAAGAATCGAAAGATATCATTTTTGGAGAAAAGTTCAGGTAAAATCCGAAACAGAAGCATCGGAAGAATCCGAGAGCATGATACAATTTGAGAAATTTGAAGAATCTTAAGTTTGAGGGATGTGAAGAAACTAAAAACTGATGAATTCAAAAACCGAAGAAAGTTAAAGGAAATTGGTTAATTCGAAGATGCTGAAGCTGGGGACTGAAGAATCAGAAAACCCCATTGAGAATGAAAGATACGAAGAATATAAAGAAACCGAAAAATTCCAAGAAATGGAACAATTTAAAGAAAGAAAACGTTGCTGTGGGGCAGAAGGAGGTCTAAAGTAAGTGGGCATCTTTAATCGATTAATTAGACTGCGCTTACTTAACCCAATCACTCATATATAAACCTTCAATTAAAATCCACTCGATTTCAAGATTGCTGAATTCGCGCTTTCACGCTGCTACATGACATCGCTACGAGTAAATCTGATTCAGGTGTTTTGGTCACGTAAAAGACATTAAGATTGTGTTATCGCCCGTCAGACTGGCGCTGTGAACTTTTCTCATGTAATTAACCGGTTACGCATCCGCATCCGATAGACCTGGAATCCAATGACTTGGAATAACCACCTCGCATACTTCATAATACTCAATACCTAAAACTCAGCTACCCTAACGAAATTCAATTCAACCATTCATTTGGAAATTCACATTTAAAAACCGTACCAAAATCTCATTACAACGAAGCGCTCATACCACCGCTACTTCTATTAGCGCGTCCTTCGTACCTTCTCTCCTTTTTGGAAATAAAAAAACACGGACGCCCTTTTCCATTAGTTGACACGGATACCTATCCCCTCCCTGGGTCGCCTTTGCCCCCCTCTCCACGATTTCCTAGCTACGTAACTAAAAAGTGGCCTTGATTTATGGTGCGAAAAAAGTCGTGGCGTTGGTGAAGGGGATTCCTCGAAACGAACGCTAAAAAAGATAATAGAAAGAAAGATTTTAAATTAACTAGAAATTGGATGATGATTCCTGTACCATTTCTTCAAAACCAGTAACATTTTGAGGTTTCAATTAAGTCTGCCATGCAATTTTAAGCGAGCGGTAGATAAAAATGGAGGGAGATGTCATATTGTAAAACCTTACCGTTTTTTAATGACAAATTATGCATTTCAAATTTTATAAACCGTTCAATTAAACAAAAAAAGTTCTGTGCTAATATGTAACGTTTTCCTTATGTGAAATACTGTTACGTAAAGGTGTTAATTGTGTTTTGTAAATTACAATGTAATGCAGTGACCTTGTTTTGTAGTGTAAACTCGTGGTCTTGGTGAATTGAATTTTCCCGGTCATATAACTAAGGAGTGACTTTCTTTAATTTCGACGGTTTAAAGCTAGCACTGGTAATCATAGATGCGTGAATCAAATGGGCCATCATTGTAGACATTTTTACAAAAAGCATCTTAGTGTATTTTTCTAGTAGTTGTAGGAAGACATTAAAAGTACGTTTCAGAACTTTTATAATCTAAAAATGCTTCTGGGAATAAAAACGATCCATTGGCCTTATTTTTCCAGCAAAATATGTAAAGATCAAACATATTTTTTACAATTTTTCTTTTTTTCTTAATCTATTGTTGTGGAAACAACGACATGTGCGTTCTTTTATGACGCGGTGTTTTTGAAAGATCTTGAGGAAGAAGATTATTTTATTGTGGAAGTGGTGTTTCGTTAAATACATCAATCAACGTAAAAACGAGGCTGGTTCGTGACGGTTAAAAATCTATTTTGATTCGAGCCAGATTATTTATTATTATTATTAAGGTTCTCTTGCTACTTGAACAGCCACTGGCAATTCGACAGTTCATCAAGTTTTGTGTGTTCAAGAAAACTGAAGTTCATAAGCTGTTTGTGTGTCAAGTTAAGTGCGCATTGTTAGCGCAAGTTTAAGATTTTCTTATTTTATTTGTCGAACGCCTGCGTGCGGGATAATTTGTCCAGACAAGCTTTGTAGGGTTTTCTTTTCTTCAGGGATTTTGTTTTAATTCTTTCAATGTGTTTTCGGAACAATTTTGGTCATTGTCAATCAATTGTGTGTTTATTCGAGTCCAAAGTGCGACTCAGATAGGGTTTTCATGTCAGATTTCTTCTTGTGTCCAATAACTGTGTCAAGTGTTAATGAAAATTTGTGTAGTTGATCCTCAATATTGAGAGTTTTCTTTGTAGCCGGTAGTAGTAGGTATTTTCTGAATAATTACTACAGAAAAAAAATAAGAAAATTAACGACAGTGTTCATTGTTATTATGCTTCGAATATTGAGGACGAGAACGACACATTGCAATTATTTATAAACATATACCTCAACTTCATAATCGATTTATTGGACGGTGAATATGTCGCTACTCCGCCCATGTATGCATGTACGCATTAGAATTTCACAAAGCACAAATTGTATGTTCGTTGCTCGTTTCCGCTTCCGTGACATTTTAAAATTTTAACGCGAGCGGTAGGTATCATTTCAATTCTCTCTCTCTGAATAAAAGTAGGACTTAATCCGTGGATTACGATGATTGAAAAACCGAAACAACGTCCGTCGAGAAAAACAAAATTCAAAGATCCTTACTACTCAGAGCACGTGACACTTGTTTCTCTTGTCTTCTAACTGAATGGTTTTTATTTTGTCACGAACGGCGACGTGTTGGACACGTTCTGGCCACTAAATACTTGAATACGCAATTAGTGTTGAGAAGTTAGTCTAATTTTAAATTCTCTTGGGAAATCATTGACTGCGGTCAAAAGTGCGTGATAGGTGAGTCAATATGGTGGAAGTTGGATATGGATCATCTCACGACTCGACGTAGCAAATGGCGGGATCAGTCGACAGTAAAATGACAGGTATCCGCTACCCTACATCACTTCAAATTTAGATCGGCGAGTCTGTTCTAAATGTTTATTATTCGCCATTGATGTCAACTTTTTAGGAAGTTTTCTAGCAGAAAAAATTCTCTCGAATTCTGAACTTTATACGATAACCCCCATTTGTTACTCAGGGCGCAGAAACGTATAACTTAGAATCACAAGTAACAAAGAACGTGTATTTGAGCACTTTGGACATTCCATTTTCACCCAAATAACGAAAGTGATGTATACAAATTTAAATGAGATCCTTGTTAAAACATTCAAATTGTCAGCGCAGGAGCGGGTAGGTAATTTAAATTGGCACAATTAAAGTTGTCGCTCAGAATGAAAACAAAAATAAAAGGCGAGCCTTATTAATTTTGACTGAATGTTTTAAATTGTGCTGAGAGTAGGTACATTTCTTATGTGTGTTCCTACAGAATGTAGAATAATAGACCAGAGAGTAACAAATTTGGATACTCGAATCTTTTTGCAAATGTCAACCTGAGTGGGTAATAATGGATTTTTCTGAATGATTGACGAATATCCAAGAGTGCCCACTGTACAGCCATAAAAAAGCTCAACGTACCTTTGTAGCAACGCGTTGCTTCATAAATCTCTCGAAAACGGACAACGACGTGTCATTAATTATTTGAGTATTGCAAGCTCATCAAGAATGAATGTAGATTTGTAGCGCCGATATTCATTAAATTACGCTGAAAGTGCTTTTCGTAGTTCACTTTTACTCCTCTTGTGGGTAATAGCTCATTATTTTTAATATTGGGAGACGCTGGCATTAATTTGAACTTCATTTTTGGAAGCGCTTAAGTATCCACCAGTTAATCTTATCAGGAACCGGGTAACGTTACTTTCAGTATTGATCTTCCCCTTATCGCGCTCAACCTGTTTGCACACGAGAGAAAATTAGGGATTCACTTATAAACTACTTTAAGTTCCTAACGGTTAAGTTAGTTACGACAGAAGTTTCGTATTGTTGTAATTAAACCTAAGTGAACGTACAATAATTGTGTGCAACAGCTATATCGCGAGCATTTTGTTTTTTAGTTCATTAAACTTTTTTGAATCTCATTCCAACCTCACTCATTTAACAAAATACAAATTCCAAAAGCATGAAACTAATCAAAATTGCGGTCCACGCATATTTATTAATTACGTTTTCGACCCATTTACCGAAATCGACCCTTTAAGAATTCTCTGACTAATGCAATTTCAAAACCGATCATTATTTTTTATACAAATCAAAAAAGATTACGTTATCTTAATTAAAGTGTTATGCCTATTGGCATGAAAATTAAACATTATAGCGGAATCACAATTAAATATTTAATTAAAAGAAAAATAAATAAATGTACAAATGATTGGAATTAAATCCCACCAGTGGGCGAAAGTAGCAGCAGTCAATGGTAACCTGGATGTGATGGCGGAACGGACGGACTCAAGCGCCACCAGAAGATTAAGGTCTTGCTTCTGGCCAAGGTCGGTGATTTCGGAGATTTGGCGTAGTCAGTTGAAGAAACGGCTCCAGAATTCGGCGGGCGGTTACGTCCAGAGAAGCAACTGAAACAGAATTACGGCACACTGACACGGTAGCGATTGCCCTAACGGGAACTCAACCAACAAAGCCTAAATTCTTTGGCGGTAGCTACGGGAAATCAAAATGCGGGAAAAAACAATGCCCTCCCTAATAATTAACGGAATGGAAAATATAAAACGCTTACCTTTAAATTTAACAGAACGTTGAAAAGATTCTCAATCCCCTCTAAACATCGACTTTGCCTTTTATAGAATTCGACCATTTCATGGAGAGACCGGCGGATTTTCCAGCACACAGCGTAATCGAATAATAACGTCCAAAAATTAAAACTTCTTTATTTAATTGTGCGGCCTGCGACTAACATAAAAATTTGTAACGATTTTAAAATATCACTTAATTAAGCGCGCTTCTAATGAAACCATTCACGACTGATTCGGATGCGATTGACTGCAACTCATTTGATTAGCTACTGTTAATTACACTTACTTAATTTTCCAGATTAAAATTTTCTAATTCGGTAGACCAATAATGCCTGGAATTTCCGTTCAATCACAACAGGTCTGCGATAGTTAAATAAAGTCCAAGATCTTGCAGCTTTAATGCTCGTTTTAAATTAACATAGGAACCCAAAATCGTCTCATAATCACTTAACGGAGCTGAAATTCTAAAATATTATTTGTCCCTTGCTTCGCCATGCCGTCGGCTGTCGGATGCTACAAAAACAATTAAAATATCTCTACGGAAACGGTTAGAAAATGATCAATTAATACGGCAACTGATTTCCTTATTCCTAATAAACGCAGGTAGTTCTACCTTCTGTTTCCAACTCCCAAAAGAAATAAATAGTTCCAGAACAACACTTTTCGTGGGTCCGTTAACTTGGCCCCCCCACTGAGAGATTTGATAGTCGTATTATTTTGAAATGAATGCGCTCATATGCGCCACCGATAATAACTCTTGCGCCATTATCGTTTTTTAGAAATCCGAAAAAACATTTGGGGGGGGGGGGCTACGTTCACTTGGCGCCCCGTACGTACGTACGTATTTTGTCCCTTGTAACTAGGTCACCTGATACATTTGGTTATGCGCTCAATTGCGCCACTTGAATTAAAGCTAGCGCCATTACGGTTACGCCATAAAAAATTTTTAAAAAGGGGGGGGGCTAACTTAACGTTTTCAAAAGTTACGTTTTTTAACATGTTTTTTCTACTACATCGTACCTTTCATCATGCGCTAAAATGCGCCGTAAACAAAAATCTTGGCGCCATTATAGTGTTTCAGAAACACTATACAGGGTGTTTTTTGGGAGCTTTAGTTAAACGATTCTGAGAAAGTAAAATAGGTAGGTTTTTAAAAATTTGTATTTAGGAGTTACTCCGAAGGCCGAATCGATGTAAAATATTTTCAAAATGGACGCACTTCCTCCACTTTTTAAAAATTTTTTATGGCTTAACCGTAATGGCGCTAGCTTTAACTCAAGTGGCGCAATTGAGCTCATAACCAGATGTATCAAGTGGCACAAATACAGGTAGCAAAATGCGTTATGGGGGATTCCGTTCACTTGGCCCCCCCCCAAATATATTTAAGGATAACCAAAAAACAATAATGGCGCAAAGATATCTTTTTACGGCGCATTTCAGCGCATACCTGAGAGTACAATTTCGTATGAAAAGATGTTAAAAAAAAGTAACTTTTAAAAACGTTAAGTTGGCCCCCCCCCCCACTTTTTGAAAATTTGTCACGGCTTAACCGTAATGGCGCTAGCTTTAATTCAAGTGGCGCAATTGAGCGCATAACCAAATGTATCAGGTGACCTAGTTACAAGGGACAAAATACGTACTGGGGGGGGCTACGTTCACTTGCCCCCCCCCAATGTTTTTTCGGATTTCTAAAAAACGATAATGGCGCAAGAGTTATTATCGGTGGCGCATATGAGCGCATAACGAACGCATTCATTTCAAAATAATACGACTATGAAATCTCTCAGTGGGGGGACCAAGTTAACGGACCCACTTTTCGTAACGAAGTGTTTCTGGATACCGGGGGTTGTATAAAGCTGGTAGCAGTAATCTATCTACGGTGTGTTCATTAATTCTGGTATGAAAACTGAGTGCTTCGTTAGAATGTGAAGCCTTTTCTGTACGGTCTTCAAGTTACCTGTTACAGTGAAGTGTTCTACTACCAATAAAAGTAATCAAAGTCAGTGTCGTTTAAATCCAGAAAGAAGTAAAAAGCTTCAGAAGCATCTTCAATTGGGTTTTCTGTTCTGTGTGCGCCATTTAAAGTTAATTCCAGTTGACCGGATATTGAGGATTATTAACTTTGAGGTAACTAGAATTTGCTTTTAAATTTAACTCGTTTCAATTGAAAGCATGTGCGTGGTATTTGTACTCTGACCCTGAGTGCATTTTTTTTTGTTTCCTCATGATTAATTGATTTGTTCAACTAAATTTGTTTTGTCTGAAAATGACCCAGGATGTAAGAGTTCTCATGTAAAATTTTCCCGTTTGTACCCAGGATTACGTCAGATGTTAATTATTTGTTAAATAATTCTTTAGAATTGTGGGCGTGATCAAAGCAAATCAATATTGAGATTTTTCGTAGTAGCAGATTCAGATACCGGGCGTCCCCTGGGAAAAGGGTTTTGATAGTACTTGAGTTTAATTAAGCTAGCTGGACGGGTGTTTTTGTATCTATCCGGATCGCACAGTGGGTTCGAATAAACACACAATTAATTGATTAGCAATGACAAAATTATTTTTTTTTATTCCGAAACGAAAAGATAAGCTTACAAAGCTTGTTTAGACATAATACCCCGCACGCTGGCGGTCGATATGTAAAAAACGACGTAGGCGGTCGATCGTGAAAATCTTAAAATAACTTGCAGTTTTTGTTTTTAAATGATCCAAATAATCTGGTCGTACACAAGTTTGCGATAAGAAGGCGCACTTAGCTCAACACAAACGCTGATAGCTTCACTTTTCTTTATCACACAAAACTGGTTGACAAACAGCATTGACTTGATGAATTAAATGACCAATTGCCGGTGGCTGTTCAGACGGTACAAACAGAAGGTCTTATTAACTGCTTGCTTTTTCAAAATGACAGACTTTTTCCATAAAATCGACAAACCGCTTTAAACTTCTTAGCAACTTGCAAAATTTTAACAATAAAGACAGAACTGCGTCACCAACTCATCAAAATGGGAGGACTGCCCGAATAAAACAAAAAAAATGTACACGTTTTCCAACCGTCGCGAACCATCTGCGTTTTTTGTCGTCTCCAATTATTAAAGAAACGAAGAACTTTCTGCAATTACCTTTTAGAGATTGTTTAGAGCTCACGCAAAGGTTTTTGATGAAGGGTTGGTCACGACTTATTTTAGGGGATAAATTGCTACCATTTAATTTCGCCGAATTAACGTGAAATGGGTAACGTTACTTCCCTATAGAAACCTTTCATTTCCTTAACATTTCTTTTAGATTTCCTTGGAATTTCCTTTTGTTTCTTCAACATTTCCTGATATTTCCCCAAAATTTTCTATAATTTCGTCCATTTCCTACATCTTTCCCAGCTATTTTCTCGAAATATGAAGGACAACAAATCACCCCCTCGGTTTTTCGGAGATCTTTAAGATGTTGTTCATGTTGCTTTTGATATTATTTTAGAAAGTCTTAGTGACGAATTTCTGCAGAACTTTTTGTTTAGAAGAATATCGGCCACGCATTGTAACGGTAGCTCTAAATTTTGCATTTAAATTTTTTCGATATTTCGTTGTGAAGTTAGCAATTTTGGGACTTCTAGAAGTAGAACAATTTGGGCATTCAATATCATGGAAAATATAACAGTTTAGCGGTTTGAATGTGATTTTCTTTGCGTCGAGTATTTGTTCTGTTAATTAGTTTCAGAAGCATCTCAAGCCGGGATGCATGCCTGGGATTTATATCATATTTCGTCTTCTTAATTAGTATTGGGTTACAATTGCGAGCTCAGCATTAAATCACTTTAGGGCACTTTTGCCCTTATTTACCTTAATAAGCTTATTCCCCAAATTGGGAAAATTACCAAATTTAAACAATAATTAAAAGACACCGTAAATGCATGTACACAAAGTTGATTGCAGTCAAGGTTAAAAACAAGTGATTTGATTCATCTTGGGTGCAATAAAATCCTGTTTGTATGGAAAGTTACATGGCCTTAGTGGTGAAATCCAACTTTAACAACAAAATATGTGGAAATGAGTGAATCGCAGCTCATAACGCACATACAGTCTAAACCAAAGAGTTTTTGTTAGCAGGGTCTCGCCCTTGGGACGGATAACCTGCCCCTCGTCGGGATATCCAAGCATACATACGGCGAAAAGTGTTTGGGTGCGTAAAATAACTTTTTCCAACCCTCCTACCCAGTGTGGAATAAATTGTTTCGCTTAACATATGGATCTTAATGTTGAATTCACTTTTCGAAAGCAAACTTTCATTTGATCGAATTACGAATAGTTCTTCGTCTAATGGAAAGGACAACGATACCTTGTTAGAGAAAAACTAGCATCTTGTTAAAGGGGATTGAAAAGCCGAATAAAGGATATACTTTCCAATTTCTATGACTGCGGAAAAAAGTTGGAAAAAATGAAGCTTTGTGATCTTAAATCAAGTATTGAGAACTTTCGTTGCGTTTCAAAAGCTCCATTTAATGAGCGCATAATATTACTCTATAACTTAGTTACCTTGATAAATAGGAACGAAAGTCAGTAATCAATAGTGGAGAACCCCAAAAGTTCGAATGATCACCGCATTCCTTATTCACGGCCAGACGTTTAACGACTGCGAATTTATTTTCCCCGCAGTGCGTGGCAATTGGATGACAAAATAAGACCAATTGCCTTCCTTTTGTCTCGCAGAATCGATTCAAACTTGCTGGCCAGTAATTAACACCATTTATCCACATACTCACGTTGAAGATATAACTAAATCTCACTCGAAGTGTAGCTTTCATCAAGAGATTGAATTAATTTTTTTTAATTAACTTCCGATTTTACACTGTAACGGTAGCTCTAAATTTATATCTAGTGATAAAATTCGGAGATTTGATAGTGGACTTCAGAATTCAGTTGAATGGAATTTTGAACTTTTTCATCTTTTAAAGTCTATAGACCATTGTTTTCGTAATGGATTCTGGAGATGTCGAGGATTTATGAGGCAATTTTGTAGGTCTTCTTTAATTAATAAGAGAAGGGATTAGTTTTGGGAAGAAATTGGAATGAGTTGCGGTTAAGCACGGAGCGAGACTAGTGCTCCTCAGAGAAAATGAAAATAATTAATTCGCGTTTGGCGTTTTCCAAATTAAAATATTAATTCGAGTCCGGAATTACCAAGGAATAACCACGTAGTCTTGGGTGCTCAGTAAATTTGCACGGAATTTTTTAAGGCCGAAAAGGAGTATCTAGTATAAAGCTCCCCTCTATCTACTTTTAATCTGTGCTAATTACCATTATGACAGCGCACATAACCATTTCGTCAATATACAGGGTCATCGAAAAAGGTGGCCATCTTTACACGCACAACCTTAACCGATTGTAAACCCGAAGAAACTTTGGGCTTTGAACGACGACCAACCTTTTGATTTTAAACGGCGAGCAACCTTTGAACTTTGAACGACGACGCACCTTTGGAATTTAAACGGCGAGCAAACTTTGGACTTTGATCCGGGGATCTTAGATTCTACATCCGGTACATCAAGTATTTTTCAGTGATAGAGAGTTTTTTTCAGAGACTTCTCAGACATTTTTTTCAGAAAAAAAATTCTTCACAGAGATTTTAGAGATTTCAGGGGTATGAAATAAGGTCTGGAAGATTTTTATAAATTCTGGCGCAGTTTTTCAAGGGGGGTTTATATAGAACCACTGCAATATCTGTCATGAATTAATAAAAAATTTGTAATGACATTTCTCAAATAGATAACTAAATATGGATACTTACCTACTCGCTAAAAGTTCGTAAAGATTTAAGGACTCTCTGGAGAATCTTTCCGGAACATTCTCACGTAAGCATCCTCTTTAAGTATAAAAAAATCCCAATTCCCGTGCCTTAATACCAATATACATCGTAATTCATTCGTAACTCAATGATTTAAACGCGTTTCGCAAATTTCTGAAAATGGATTCTGCCCTGTTTGAATACAATGTGAAATGCTTAATAATTTGGGGAGCTTTTGTATTGTAGAATTCAGTCAACCAACAATGGCAAGGATTAACCGTGCATTAATAACGGAACTAATCCTATTAGAATGCGATACTGATCTGCTCACGACCTTTGTATCGAAAATATTTAGAAAAATATCGCTAGGTTTTCGTGGCATCCATATGATGCAGGTTTGTTACTTAGAAAAGTGAGTGTAGTTTGAAAAAAGTTGACCGTAACACAACGTTTTAAATTCAAGTATCAATTACGCATGCTAAACCAACTAAAACTAAATTTTTGACATTGATTTTAATATTGAGGGTAGTTACTCTACTTTTGTGGGTTTTGATCAACAGCGTAATTATGTAAAGAAACCCGACCCCAATTTGGCCGTAATTTCATTTGAAATTTATTTATATATTGTTAGTACAATGGAATTAATTAATAATTCTCCATTTCAGCCTCCGGCGCGGAGTTGGATCGAAGCGACGTTCTACAAAAGGGAATGCAGCAGATTTATTCAGAATCCCAAAGATGAGCAGAGGTAGGTGCGAAAGTCTATTTCGTTTTAAATTTTGTATTCCCGTGACGTTTGTCGGTCACATCTGTTGTAGGCTTTAAATTGCCTGTTATTTTTTCATTTCGGCTTTGAGCACCTTTATTCAAATTTAAGCACGTAATTCGGAATAAAATTACGTTGGTGTTGATTTAAACAAAAATTTACCGATTTCGCGAGTAGGAATTTCCTATAATTATTTGCTAGGTGCCCTAATATTATTTCCGTAACCAATAATGTATTCGACAACTGCTTGAAGCATTGACTCACTTACTCACGTTCTTATCTTTCAAATTGGGGCTTTCTGGCACGTTTAAATTAGCATATCATTTACCCTTACCCTTGTTGTTGTCTTCGATTTCATATCAACGTCAAGCGCATGAATAGTCCTGTATCGTCTTAAAAGAAAACGTGAACGTAGTCTCACAACGCAGTTTTCGCTAAGATTTTAAATGAATTTATGAAATAAAAGCTTAAAAGCCTGTTTGGACATATTACCTCGTACGCAGGCGGTCGACAATTAAAATAAAAAATATTTTTAATTACGCGCTTAACTCACGCACAACTTCTGAACTTCTTTTTGCTGTATATGACATAATTAGATGACAAGCAAAACTGGCTTGATGAATAATATGACAATTTTCCTGTAGCTGGTCGGACGGTAGATACTTTTATCTTTTAATAAGAAGAGGACCTTAACTAAAGGCATCGCTGTACTACAACTGTTTGGTTTTTCAACTCGACGAAACTTTTTTCAAAATCGGACAAACACGCGTTAAACTTCTCACACAACTTGCTTCTGTACAAATGTACGAGGGTTGGGGATTAAATCATGACTATTTTTTCCCTTACATTTCAATGGCGATTCTCAAAATAATCAATTTATCTGTATTGATCCATTTATAATAATTAACAGTTCCTTTAAGGATATTAAGTTACGGTAAATAAACATCCGCTGCAAATTCTTAAAGATAACCGACCAATAGTTTACTTCGAGGTTTACTTACCTACAAATATCGCGAGAATGACTGTTTTCTTTAAGTTAAGTTACATACGGACCCTCTCTTGAAAATGGCTCCCTCCAAGAAAAACTGAAAACTGGATCGCTTTTTGGGTGAACCCCTCTGTGACTTGCTGCCGACGAAATTGCCTTTCGAAATATGGAAAATTTAAGAATAATGAGGCTGTATTCACCTCAACCGCATTCAAAACTCGCGCCAAATTCTCGAAGACGTTCCTGCTAATTTTTCCGTTTGTTATTTGAGTTTTTTCGTCAGCAAAATGCTATTTAAGCGTCTCAGATTGTTTAACTACTTACGAATGCTTGCAAATAACAATAGTGGAATCTACTTTTAAAGATGATCACTAAATATTACTTTGAATTATGTAATGTTTGAATGTACTGAATAATTCATATGTTGTCTGCGTCTTGCAAGTAAATTAAAGCAATTTCGAAGTGAATACGTTCAAAATACTTCGCATTTCCCCTATAATATATTCGATCAGAATTTCATATAAGTTCAGGCAGACATCTCATGATAAAATCACTTGAAATTGGATGACAAATAACCGTTTCTAAAATAATCAACGGTCGGACGGTGTGTTTCGAACTTTTATATTGTAGAACTTTTCAGACGATAATTTCTACGAGAACAAAATTTGTTGAAGTGAATAGTTTTCTCATCGGATCCACGAGATTGGCATTAACAAATAGAGCTGTCTATACTTGTTTAATATTCCAATACAATTTCTCCAGGGGAAGCACATAAGTTTTTCTTACTGCTAGTTTTTACAATATATTTTACAAAGACGAATTGATTCAGTGAAACTCAACATTATTAATTGTACAGGGTGACCAACTAAGAATGCTGTATCTGAGAACCTATCCATCGTAGAGGCTTGCGGTAAAAAATTTATTACTAAAACGCACGAGCAAAACCTGGAAAATATTTTGAAGTGTCTGAAATGGCCGCTAGGGGGCGTAACTGCAATCTGGAAGCTAAAAAAGTGATGTTTCTGTGAATTCCGCTATATTAACCTAACAAAAAATGTCCGGTCTCTGAAATCTACGATAATCTGAACCTTTTTTGTTTGACAATTTTTCTTGTATCTCTAAAAATGAAAAATGGTGGGGGGTATTCAAAGTTTTCCGTAAAGAACACCCTGTATCTTCGAAACGACTGAGCCGATTTTAACAAACTCGGGTTAATTGAAAAGAGTTATTCTTCGGTTACAAATATTATAATATTTGAAGTTTTGTTAGTTTCACATATCGCCGCTTGAGGGCTTTTTTCGACATTCCGGCAGAAATGGTTAATTTTCTCAAAAAAATTAAATGCATTGGTTCGATTTTTTTTCATGAAAAAGTAGCTAAATGAAGCCTAAATAAGCTCGCGAAAACATCATCTCGATATTTTTTAGTTACACCGTGTTTCCTCCTTCACTTTTTTTACGTATCATTTCTTTCAAATATTTTTCATCATTCCTCTATTTACACCTTCCTTTGCGTCACTCTGACACCGATTCCCCGCTTTCTTCACCGATTTTTCACATCTCATTCGCTCTTTTTTGCGAGTTACTTGTACCTCTTTCGCATTTGCTTTGACCTTCCTTTCAAAACTACTTTACGCTTTTTTATTACGCCCCCTACCTTTCTTTCATGAAACTTATTGATTCATTACAAATTCTCCAGATTGTTCAGAGCTTGCCTACAATTTTTGCGTAGATTCGGATATACTTCCGAGATTATCTACACACAAATTTGGCGCAATAAGTGATTTTACAGGGTGTCCCATTTCCCACACGTTTATAGTGTGTTTCTGTAATTGTTAGTGCTACCACAAAAGTACTATAGAAGTCATGTTCTCTTTTTGCCTCAAACTTAGGATGGTAAGATCAAAATTTGAAAATGTTCGATCGCTTAAGAAATACGGAGGAAAATCGTATACGGGGTGTAGTAAAAAAGTTATCTGACCTAACTTAATTTTTTTAAAGATTTTTTTTTCAAAAATATATAACACACCAGGGACACCAGGATTATTATTATTATTAAAATACAATTAAAAAAAGATTTTTTAAAATCTTTTTTGAATTTTTTGAACTACTTAAACTTTTTTTAAATATTTTAATATTTAAAAAAAGTTTAAGTAGTTCAAAAAAATACAATAACAATTTTTTTAAATTTTTCTTATTCTTTTAGAATCAATATTGAATTTTGTTAACCTTTTTCAGTGTTATATTTTTCAAAAGAGAATTTAATAGGTTTTAGATTAAAGCATGCAAGGTATTCTAATTTAGAAAGTGGGGTTAGTTCCGATAATTTTTTTACCTGACCTCGTATACTTACTTATTTGGAAAACGGCTGATTATTCAACAATATTATAAATACACTTTTGTAATAAACGTTTTTCTGTATCTCTTTTAAGTAAGTATTCTGAAATTGACAGTGACATTTTTTTGATTTTTCTTCGTATGTCTTTATTTTCAAATTTTAATTTTACAATTTTAAGTTTGACCCAAAAAGAGCAGAGGATTATTTTTTTGATAGCAGTCACAATCACGGAGACACCCTGTGGCACTTACTTGGACCGGACCCCGTGGTAATACGGCACCAATTCTTCTCGACTAATGCATCAGGGTTGTAAGGTCTAATCCATCCGGCTCGAAGGACCATATGTAGCACTTACTTGAACGGGAATTTCATGAACCTTACTCACATTTCCTTAACAAAGAAAGACTGCTTTACTGCGAATACTAAAAATCATTAAACACATCGAAAAAAGCTTAAGATGATAAATAATATGCCTAATAAAATTTCCAACCCTTACGCAGATTTATATTTTCCGCGTGTCTGAAGTAAATCGCTCCTCGATACGTAAGCAACAAAATTTTATGCATTAGCGATATACAGTAAACGGCATCAGAATTCAATCGTCATCTGAGATCAAATCAAATACCATCACGCGAGGGCGGAAAATATAGATAGCAAAAACGAAGGATTTATGGAACCCTCCTGATGATATTTTATCGGAATGTCTATTCGCGGTTATTTTATGCGCTGTACTTTGAGCTTAGTAATTTGCCACTAAATGCCTTTTAGACTAAATAAATATACATGGCGCTAATTATTCCGCAAATTAGAATACGTGACGCTTTTCACACTTACTTTGTGTAAGTTGTGAGTAAAGGTGCGAAATTCCACATTGATTAGTAGATTCCTGTTTACATAAGGATCGTGTAATTTGCACAATACGCAATCAGCTTGCGAAACCGATTTTTTGGCAGTCGACTTTCATTAACTCGTAACGGTTTCTTTAGTACGCTCTAATGCTACATTACTGCGGATTTTGGCCGCAAATAGTTCTAAAGTGCTTTGATATTTTGAGATATTGATTATAGTTCATTTCAGAGAAAAGATCTTACAAACTTTACAATGGAAACTTACATTTATTTTTAATTAACTATTAGTGAATACTAAAATCGACACCGTGGCATTTCATTATAATTTTAATTACGTACACAACTTACAACTAAAAGTAGTTTCTTAGACCTCTCTGGTAATAGATTGTTACATGTAGCATTCAATTATTTGCCGTTAAGTGATCTACGTGGTCAAATAAAGTAATTCCATTGGTCCGTGGAAATTGTAAATAAAAGAGCAGATTTCTGTCTTGGGTTTATTGGAGAGCACATTTTCTAATCTTGGTCGTTCAAGTTGCATTATGGTAATCGCAGCGGTTCATTTCGCACCCCTTAATTTCAAGGAGAAATTTAGCAAGTTGCTAAAGGAATGAATGTACCAGCATAACTATAAACATAAACATCAAGCTTAGAATCCTCAGATAAGAGGATTTATTTGAATATGTAAAGTTACTGTTACCGTTTCGTAGGAATACGAAATTTTAGGCTTAACTATGGAGTGGTTCGGCAAACTGTTGCGTCACCGTGGAGGAGCTTATGCTAGGGAAAACTTATTTGCTTAACTCAATGTATAAGTGTAATGCAAATAAATCTGCTGCGCTAATTTATAATGCAAATTGAAATATTTATCATTGGAATCTCTGACTGCTTCAGATTAGGTCGTTACTCTTACGTATCTAAATCCAGCTAAATAAAGTAGTTGTATGTACTCGGGTTGGATTAAATGATTGTTATGCATCAATTTCTGTTTGGAAACTGAAAACTGCTATTAGAATTAATAAAAACAAAATCTCAACCGATTTTTATCAAATAAAGCGTGACTTCGGTAATCATCGACTATTTCTACGTGCGTGTTCGTAATTTCACAATTTTTTTCAACGTACTAAACTCAAAATAATGTGATCATGGACCATAATCACTGATAAAAAGACTCCAGAAATTAATGTTTTGTGAAGGAACGAGACAGTAGAAACAGCCGGAGCGAAGCTGGAAGAAGAAAAAGTAAATTCGAATTAGTTCCATTAATAATAAGCGAAATTGATTTCTTTTGTCATATTCCTTGTTGTAGTCGCTGTATTAATTATTATTTTAGGCCAATAAAGGCGATAGCTCAAGCGAAATTTCACAAAAATCGCTCCACCGTTGCCAATCCACAAGAATTCCTATAACTTTTGTCCGTATTGATAGGGAGTTATTACTCACACGGACGGATGGTCGGAAAATAATAAAACTATAAAGGATCTAGTAGTCTCTTGTTACAAAATTCCCACCCACAAAACTGATTGGTGATCGTGCCTTGGTTCGGGTCCGGCTTTTACTCACAAAATCTTGGCCCGAGTTCGATTCCGTGTCCGGGTGTGGGTCTGGGTTTGTAACGAGAGCATTTATTTTTTACGGTTTTTTCGGAAAAAAATTTCCAAGTTTAAAAAAAAGCCAAGGTCTCAGGAACATTCAACCACACATTTTGAATTATTATAAGAGGTGAATGCGCAATATTCAGCATAAATTACGTACATAAAGCGCGGCCGATAGTTATCATACGCGTTCCAGTGTGGGAATCTGAAATAACTCTTATCGTGCCGATTTCAGTTAGTGAAAAACATTGTGCGTTCTTATAAACAAACGCGTTCATCAGTAAATTCCTTAAAATGCTTTACAATTGGCGCATTGTAATAAAGTAAAAGGGAGGTGAATTTAATTTCATGTATTAAAAGGAAATTACAACAAAGAAAACTGTTAGCATCAGAAGCCAGTTTGTATTTCTCAATCAATCGTAAGAAAATCCAAGTTCAGAGGATATATATATAATCTCATCTGTCAAAATCGAATTAACATTAAGGTGTGTTTTAAGTGTAAAGGTATTTATGTAAACTATTAGCACTTCGATTTCAAACCATTAAGCTGTTTAGAGCTAGGAAAAGAGATGGCCATTTCGAAAGAAACTTTAAGGGTCTCAATTTCTGACAGGTTGAATTTTAGTAAATAGAAAATTTAAAAAAAAAAGAGATGCATCCTTAAAGGACCCTTAATATTTTCTGATTTTTATCAGACAGTACAAAATCAAAGAATCGATTTGTAGTCAATTTTCAGGAACAGGAGAGATAACGTTTAATAGGGAACTGTACGAGCTAGTGGAAGGCATTTTTAACAATTTCCTCTTTAAATTAAAAAAGAAGTTGTCAACCAGTTATTTACAACTGAAATACCGGTGCAGGTTTTACTCACCAAGTCCGGATGTGGTTGTGTTGCATACTAACGAACGAATCCCTTAACATTTTTCTCCAAAACTAAACTCTCCTTTTTTTAATTAATGAATGCCAACAAAGTGACTCCTTATTAACACACTCGGGCATTTTTAATCGTTGATTTGTTTGCTTAATTCCCGTCCTACGAAACGAACAAGAGTCAGCAATCAATCAAATCCTTCATACGAACAACATAAATGCTAAACTGACCTCATGCGGAATTCGCAGTTGTAACCTAATAGCGCTAATTATGATAACTGAATATTATCCAATCCCCTACATCTAGTCTCCAGACATCCGCAATCCATTAATAAAACAATGTTCTACAGAAATTAAAACGACGGGCTTCCTTTCCACCACGGTTTCATAATACAATTCCTAAAGTCAACAAATGCACTGGAAAATCGGCCTTCTAAATTTCAGCATCCTATAGAATTTCCATCATATGCAATGCCAAACTGCTGTATCATTAGAAATCTTAAAATCTCTAATTTCGAAAAAATGCAGAAATGAGTAAAAGCATTATTGCAATTTTTTTTTAAAATCTTATCTTATTATAAACTTTGCTATAAGCTAAAGCACCTACAACCAGGCGGACTAGAATCAATTGCATTGAGAATGCTCAAGAGCAGCTTCAACAATATTTAATGCCACTAAATTTGTAATTATTTTGCTTGCAACCCTCCGAAAGCCGTTAAGAGTTTTCCGGAATGTTTTAAAGACGAGTAATTAGCAGCCTTTAAGGCCTTTTTAAATATTCTTCTAGAACCGTAACGGTATCTCAAGATTTCGAGGATATTCAAAAGCGTTGGATTCTCTACGAATAAGTTGGTTTATTTTATTTGAATTTGTTGTCTCAGTGTCTATTTTTCTTTTAGAATTGTTTGCAATTGCTTGTTTACCGCTTTTGTTCAATTGCTTATTGATTTGTGTTTAATTGTAAAACGTGAAATTGCGTATTAAAATGTAGGGACATCCGGTCCTTTGCGATAAGTTGATCGAATCTCCCAAGTTTTTAATTCGGTTCATTTCATGAATGCTAAGTATTTTTCATTTAGACCCAAATTCAAAAATTATAGCATCTTTGAACTGACCCCAAAAAATGAACCCAAAATTTAAATATTACAAAATTCGTTGTAGGTGAATTGTCACTCTTTCAATACAGTCGCACAGAAACAAGTGTTAAAAAGATGTAAAAATTTAATAAAATATATATACAGCATGGTTAATGATGAGGTTGTAGTTGGGAATCGTGATATAAAAAAAAAGAAATCAAGCATAAAACAAATAATGTTGTCTTTCGACTCTGGGTTAACAAATAAAATCAAATTAATTTTTCAAAGAAATGGGAAACGTTTGATTTTAATTATTAATTAAATATATTGCTTTATAATAGATAATAATTATTATTTATCACTTTCTTGTATTCAAACATGTAAGATGTATAACACACGAGCGCGAATCAATTCGGCGTTGATGTTGGAACTGAAATTGAACACAATTCAAATTGCTTATATATTAAACGGAAAGATACTAGAAAAATCACGACACATTTCATAGAAAGAATGCGTCCCACCCGCTTTTGTTCCTTATCACTGGTGATTAATCTTTCATCGACTTGATGGCGACACGATGTCTCTCTGGATTTCTAGAATATTCGCTATAATACAAAAGATAAATACTTATAACATACAAGAACATTATTATTGTAACAAAAGAACACTTGTAGTAGGGAAATACCGATGCTAATGGTTAATCTGCAGATAAATCGAAAAGGAAGCTTAATATGCATATTTTATACAAACCGATTTTTCTCTTACGGCTCAGAGAGAAACAAAGTTTCCACCGAAAAGTTACCCCAATTCAAACACGAATCCAAACTTCCCTTTAAAACTCTCAAGTTATTGATGAAATATCACGTTTAAATTCCTGCAAATTGAATATGTACGTCCCGGTTTCCCTTTACGACTTCCGTTTTTATTCACAAATAAATACTTCAACAAGTCCGAATCGCGTAACAATAAAAAGATGTAAATTCCCCGCGTTGTCCGGCGCTGCAAACATTGGAAAAGAATAAATTTTATTTTAGCAAAATTACAACACGCATTTTTTCTTCGCCCTTCGGTTCCGTATTCGACGTTTTATGAAAGCAATTTCGCTTCTCCGTGCCCACCTAGGAATTTAGAGATTGCTAGCTCGGGGATCGAATTTAATATAGGCTTCCGGGGATCCAATTAAAATTCTTAAATATTTAGTTTATGGATTCTTTGCGTTTTTTTGGGTATTCGTATAAGTTTAACTTCCACGAAAGTACGATAAATCATTAGTGATTTTTCGCGAAGCTTAACATTGGATCTAGTTTATTTAAATTTTTATTAAAATTTTGAATTTCTAAGTTAGCAAAAAATTATTACCTGACCAACGGCTAGCCCTGTGTGAAATTTTACTATGACTGATTGATTTATTGAAGACTTCACCTCTTTTCAGTTCCTGAAATTTGACTTCAATACGGATTTGATTTCCAAAATTACCACAACCTTTTGAATATATTAATGAAGTACAAGAATTCCAATTTACCTTACCCTTATAATTATATAAATTTAAAAAAAAAGATCTAATTTTGTGGGTTCCTAAACGGTAAAAAAATACATGCAATACAAAACGGTTTCAGCTGCCTACAGGTTGAGCACTTTAAGAATTTTCAAACCACACAATTTCTTAATTAATCAAGTTTAAAATTACGATGATTTTCTTCTTAAAGATTCAATATCTGTAGAACTGCATTAAAAACGATCTTCTACTGTAAAAAGGAAAAAAAAAAACTAATTCCTAATTAAACTCGAAAATATCCCTGTTGGCCAGATAATTAAATTTGTCTTAGTAAACAATGTAACACGTAATTCTAAAAAATCAAATGGAAATGTGTAGACATTTTGGAAATGCGTTCTAAATTACGTCAAATTTATGTTTCACAGTCTTTCAGTGGCCTGTGTGCACATTTGATTTTTCGTGTTAAGTGAAATCCCGGAAAAGGAAAGGAAAAAATTGGTAAATTTTGAATTTAATGGTCCGCTTCAGTTGTACGCCTACCGGTGATGACGTCACGTTTCTAACTTTATGGACCCTATGAATTTGAAGTGTGTTTTTGTGTAAAAAGCAGTTTCCACCATCGTCTTGAATAATTTAAACTAGTACCATCTGCGAAACGCACCCGTGCCGAATGTAACAAGTTTTCGTGTTCAAGCTGCGTAAATTTCCGAGCGAATGAAAAATGCGTAACATGCAACCGTACACAATGGAACTGAGTTTATTGTTACGCAACCCTTAAACTGAATGTATATTATCCTTGAAGGGCAAACTTCGTTTGAATATTAAAAGTACGTTTAAAGCGACCCTACGAGTACAATCAAGAGATGTCCTTTGTGCGTCGTTTGAAATTACTTCACGAGTACGAGCACTTTTAATATAACCAATTTAGACTCAATAAAATTTCTCTAAATTTGTATTTCCGATTTTACGAAATATCGCATTTAAAAATTTCGTGTGAAATAGACAAAAAAGAGAGATGTCATATTGCAAACGTAAGCTATTTTTTAATGACAAAATTATGTATTAATTTCTGTCCTTAGATATAAAGCTTTTCCAGTTTACAAATACTCAAACGGGAAAGGAATGTACCAATGTATGGGTATGTTTGGGAAATTGCGAGAGATTAATAAAAATGATAATAGTATAGTTAATTCGTTTAAATTGTGTATTAAATTTAAGATAGATTTTTCAATTAGGAAAGTTACATTAAATTGTATATTTCGTTAAATTGTAACCTATAACGTTTGCATCATAAATAAGGCATAAAGCATTTATTGATTTAAAGGTATAATTCAGGTGACGTATCGATTTTGAGTTTGAGGGGATATTTGCAATTGGAGCTTTATCAGAGCACAACGTACCCAATTTTTTTGTTCAAAAATTTACCCATATTAAGTTTCAATACTCCATTATGCTTCATTTGCCTTAGAGAGAAGAGGAGAGTATGCTCGACGGTTACTCATCAAACAAGCACCGATGCTTAATTGCATTTTCACGTTCACTCCTGAGGCGTACGCTGTAGGTATTTGGTGAATGACATAAAAATTCAATATGGCGTCCATAGGAAATAAGAAAGTTGATGTGATTTACTCGAAACCCACAAGTGATAATTTTATTATAAATTTTATTTTAGCACCGTCAGAAAGCTGAGGAAAAATTACTAAGGCTTTGTTAAAACTATTTTTTGATATTTACAAAAAACAACTCTGAAAATCGCTTGGCCACGCTTACCAATTGACCCGATTCCCACAATTTTAATTAAATCGAGTGCCAGAATTAATTAATTGATCAAAATCAAAGCTTAATTTAATTTAGTTAAATCCGTAAAGCCGCCAAATAATGGACCAATCAGAGGGCAAGTCTGCGAATTATTTTCGCCAATTAAAGCGCGAATCTACAAATGAACTTAATTGATCCCGCGAATAAAAAGGAGTGAGGGAAAAGTTTTCAGACTCTAAAGAGGCGTTATCACTGGGTCTGAGGACCCAAGATTAAATTAAGCCAACAAAATATTTCCGTTACGATGATATGCAAGTGTTGGGGATCTTTTAATTAATGCAGTTGGTATGGACCTTGTATTTTTTGTTTATTAGTTTTCTCAGCTAAATTGTAAAAACGAGTTGAAATGGCTCTTTTCCATTAACGTAAAAGTGAATTTAAGTATCCCTACTGTATTTATAGTAAGGATCTTACTATGGAATAACTTTAAGTATAAAAAGATGCGCCATTCTCTACCATACTTCTAATAAATGTAAATTATGGCACCAAAATCGCCTACAAACAGCAACCTACATGCTAAATCTTAAATGATATAATAAACAGGTCCACAAAAGTGTATCTGAAAGCTCTCTTCCTGTCGTAAAAGCGACATAACAAAATGATTATTGTTTAGTACGATTCCGAAATGTCCACTGTGTAGTTTTAGTACGCTGTAAATTTTTCATTCGGAATTTCAGGAATCCGCCTTCTGATTTGCGTTTACAACGAATAATAAAAAGAAAACAATCCAAAAAAATGAACACGCAATTTTATTCCATAAAATGTAGTAAACGGCAGTGGGATTTGTGTGGCCTTTCAATTAAGAAATTTACCCTGTAACTCGATGTACTATTCTAGTTATGAATATTTAAAAAAAAGTCACAAAATCGGCATTAACAACATTGGATTTCTTTTTATGAGTCCCGCCTACACAAATCCCAATGAATATGTCCGAGTTTTCATTTGGAGATTATTCGCTTAATTAACGCACTATAATTTATGTAACGTGTAGCTTTGGATTCCGTTTATTTGGTTTCAATCAATTTGGCAAACATGAAATGGTTTGATTTAATACGTTACTGCTTGCTCACGGTGTGAACGTGAATTCTAATGGAAACAGGTAATTGCATTTAGCTGCATGATTAGGATATGAAACGATACGGTTGAATACTACTGAAAATATTCCTTTTCCTTTTTTCTGATAATGTTTAAATGTTAAAAAAGGTTAGGCTAAGTGTACATGTCTCTCAGCCCCAGAACACTTCAGACGTCTTCCCTCCTATCCGTATTTTAATTCTTGTCTCTCCTTGATTCAGTTCTTTAAATTATTTGTTTTCCCATCCTCCATACTATTTCCTTTTCTACACACAAAAATTAATTGACAATGACAAAAAGAAAAGTTTACAAACCATTGGATAAATTACCCCGTACGCAGACGTTCGACAAATAAAATAAGAAAATCTTAAAATGACTCAGCTTTGTTTCTCTTTTAATAATTTTAATAATCTGGTTTGTGATAAACAAGGCGCACTTAACTCCACACACAAAGGCTGGCAGCTTCTGAACTAACACAAATCTGGATAAAATGACGAATTGCCGGTGGCTGTTCAACAAGAGGGCATCACGGTACACCAACTGCTTGCTTGCGACTTCCAGGTCATTATTATTGGCGTTTAGACCGCAATCGCCTCGGGTATAACGTCTAGAAGACGTTAAGACGTTTACACAACTATATACAATCGATCGTTCCTCTCTTTTACTTCTCTTTCTAACCTTTCATACAACATCATCACCAGCTTCAAAGGAATACGTCCCCACTTACGCCGACAGACACGTGCAATTCTGCGAAACATCTGCATCTCCGTTATCTCTTAACATCTATAAAAACACGTGCGTTAACTAAATTTCGTCCGATAACAACTTCTCATCGCAAACGACTAGATGTCCCCGCGAAATTTCACGGTTTACAATTAAATACACAAATCTAAATAAACAATTTACAAAAGCGATAAAACGTAAAAAAAAGAATTGCGCAATTACAAGCAATTCTAAAAGGAAAAATTGACACTCAGATATCAAATTCAAGCAAAATACACAACCTTGTGCTTATTGTTATTCGTTGATAATCGCCCAGATTTACACTTAAAATACATTAACATATACCACATACAGGATGTCCCGTCATTATTTTTAGTGTTGAGACCGAAATAACGTATACATGGCGTCCCTTCTCTTGAGCTTATCATCTTTTTAGCGCATTTTTGCAAATTTATTTGTAAAAAGTAGCTTTTAATCTCACTTTGCCTGGCTGGCTGGCTGGCTTGTTGGCAGCAAATGTGGGCGCGTAGAAAAACGGGTGTAGGTACGTGCATCTACAGGGACGTGAAATTTGTCAACCTTAGGGACATGGCTACATGATGTGGGGTTGGCGACATCTGGGCGTCATCCTCGAGCGTAGTATACTAACGTGAAGGTTTTTCAGTTTTTTCCTATCTTCTACTACAGTTTTGGTCTGATTCTTTTGAAATTGGTGTCGTCGGAAAGATGTTGTAAACGCGCACAACTCCTGCGTGGCGGAATTTTGTTTTTTGTCATAGGGGCGAAATTAACGACCTTTTGCGAGGCGCGCGCGCGTCTTCGAGAAGTAGTCAACTTCGGGCGCCTTTTACCTTCCGTTGCGAACTCACGCGGTTTAACGTTTCGTAAATCTCGAATCGCTGTCTCTCTTTCTCGTGTCGCCAATAGAAGTGAATTGCGGGTGAACGGGACGTCGGAAGTGGGTACCGTAAAAGGGAATGTGGTAGCCCGCGACACGATCTCACTGATGGTGGAGTCAAATCTTCAAACGCGAATTGCGGATGAACGGGACGTCGGAAGGGGGTACCGTCAAAGGAAATGTGGTAGCCCCCGACACGATCTTCCTGATGGTGGAGTCAAATCTTCAAACGCGAATTGCGGGTGAACGGGACGTCTGAAGTGGGTACCGTAAAAGGGAATGTGGTAGCCCGCGACACGATCTCACTGATGGTGGAGTCAAATCTTCAATCGCGAATTGCGGGTGAACGGGACGTCGGAAGGGGGTACCGTCAAAGGGAATGTGGTAGCCCCCGACACGATCTTCCTGATGGTGGAGTCAAATCTTCAAACGCGAATTTTGGGTGAACGAAACGTCGGAAGTGGGTACCGTCAAAGGGAATGTGGTAGCCCCCGACACGATCTTACTAATGGTGGAGTCAAATCTTTAAAAGCGAATTGCGGGTGCACGCGGCAAGTGGGAAGCGGTTAGTGAATGTAGTAGCCTTCGACAAGATCTGTTATTGATGGTTGAGTCGAAAGTGGCTAATAGAATACTAATCTGCCACAAAAAAATGCGCTGAAGTCCCTTCGATCTCAAACGAGGACTTTGAATAATTTTTTAGACTTATTTGCATCGGCTGCTTATCCGATTCTATCCTTGTTTCCAGCCTAAATTATTTTCATTTTTTTTCAGTATTTTTTCGTTTACTAATTTGTGATCAATCAACAACTCTCCCTCTTTGTTGCATTCTTTATCTCTTGGCTATGTATTTTATATTCCTCTTCCCACCTCTACCCATTTTTCTGTAGTCCTTGTTCTGGCATTTTTCTGTTTCCTTTTTCATTCCTTCACTTTTGTATATAGTTATCATTCTTTCACTTCTTATTCCCATTCCGTTATTTTTCTCTTTCTTTTGTCTCATTTTCTTCTTTGACTTTTTTATCATTTTTATATGTCCTTGTTCCTTATCCCATTGCTCTTCATTTTCTCCCTTACCCTCCCAAACGGCAATCCTCCGGAAAATGCATCCCTCCGACTTAAATTCTCGCAAAGTTTCAAGGAATCGATGCAATCAATCCCAAAGTTCCCCATTTATTCTGTGCTAAAGCAATTTGTCTTCCCTTACCAAAGTTACCAAATAACTATATTTAAAACCGTTTTCGAGATATCGCCTCGTAACACTTTAAAAAACTTACCCTGTATATTCAATTAGTTCATTCTAAATTTGTATTTACTGTCTACCGTCTAACCAGAACCCCATAATTTTTCAGAATTAAAGGAAAATGTCAAATTTCCGCAAGGGAATTGAATTTGTTGTTGAGCTAGCCGTCGGTCAGGTAGTGTTTGTTAGAAAAAATTCATAATTAAAATGGAAGGGTAATTTTAATTAATACGATCAGGGGTTGCTAGATAAGTTCCAGCTAAGCAGAACATATAAATCGGTTGGAGAACCCGTTTTAGCATTTCATCGATAGGTTGTTTAGCTCGTTACACGAAAGATACTTCTAAACTTACCCCATTAATAAATGGGTTTCGGATTGCGATATAGGTAGAAGAAGGAATTAAATTACAACATATGGCATAACCTAAACAGAAATGTGTTAACCAAATAAAGTATCCTATGAAAATAACTTTACCTCGAAAAGATATAACAATTCCCCCTGCACATAAATACGTTTAGATTTAGACTTGATATTAACATCTTTCGCAATATAAGAACCTGTCATTTCAACAAGAAAAGCAAAAGTGCTATTGTTATCCGATATCCGGTCAAAAAGGGGCAACAAATGTAAGGTAAAAATGTTTTTTTTTTCCAAAACTATAGACTTTCAAGAGCGGATATCTCGAAAACTTGTAGCAATTTTAATCAGCTCTCATTTTGTATAGGATAGTCTCTAGGACGCATAGTTTCCGAGATATAAGCGAAAAATAATTGCAATAAAATTACTTAAACTTGTAATTTGCTGTCACAAACACTGACGTAGGTATTTACCTACTGTGGCTCGATTACGTTTTACTATTTCCAAGGGAGGACACGACAGTTACCTACACCCAACTATGAAATTACGTACCTATGTATTTTGGTGACATCTGTCCGGACGGTTTTGTAAATTACGTGCCGTGAATAAGCTGAATTTGGTTGCCAATGTAACGAGTCTATCCAAGAATGATTCCTTTCTTTACCTACACAATGTTCGAGTGCGCATCTTGTTAGTTTATTTCTCCGCTCCGTGAAATTGTCAAAAGGAGTCCCTTTCGTCTGGCTCGAATAATTCAAGCAAATCAAAGTTCGTGCGAAGACTGAAACCCTCAAAACCTCGCACAACATCTGTTTTGTTCGCACATTTATCAAGCGTGTCATTCGATTCCCAAACCGAATAAATAAATTGTCGCTTAACTCCCGGTACGCACGAGTTGCTATCTGGCGAAATTGCGAATATTAATCACCCAATGAAGGAACATTAAGAAACGAGGATAATAAATAGTTACAAGTGTTTTGATAAAGCGAGAATGTCGACGCTTTCTTGTTACTTACGTTATTTCCACAGCATGCGACATAATTAGTCGAGGCAACAGTTATGAAAGGGTTTTAAATATTTCCCAAGGGTTTCTTCCAGAACGAAACGAAATGGATACAATCGATATTCCTCATACATAGAAAGGAGAAGCACAACACAGGTGGGAGATTAAGAAGGGATTTAATTTCAATCGATGGGGCGACATCTAACGGAGGAATTTTACAACACATAATACAAATAAAATTTTGACGTCACCACTTTTACTTACAAACACTCGCAGTACTTAGCAGCAGAAGTCGATAAGCGACTGCAATCTTGACCACATACTCAACATACACAACTCGTGCGTCAACAGAATGGTAGGTAAAGCGTCTCCGAAGCTGAAGCTGGTCCTTACAGCTGAATTAAATTTGCGTTAGAACGAAAATTAAAAACCGGAACTTGAATCCTAAAAGAAATCAAAGGTAACCCTTTTCGTTGATGTCATAAAATGTACATACCTCTTGAATAAGAGGGATAAAGCAACAATTGTCGATGGGAAATTGTCGTATAACAGATGAAAGCCGAACCTAAAGAAAAGGTACGTACTTCAAGTAAATGAAATGCGGTACTTAACGATAAGAAAGAAAAAACGCAATTTATATCCTCTCAGCGGAGTTAAATGCGAATTCATTATTCACTAACAATATTGTTGGAATCTCCAAATTAATGAATTCAATTGCCAGAGATCAATAAAACATGGAGGATGGCAATTAAAATTCCATGCGTTCTCAACTTGCGCCTCGGCTGTTGATTTTAATGAAGTGTAACATGATACGATACCAAAAATTACGGCGCGGTAAAATGGCGTGATTAAAATTTCAACAAGTAAATCTACCGTGAGCAATAATATTGTAATGAAGAAAACCGTTTCAGATTTTCAGGTTATATTTCATTAGAGCGGATAGCGCACTATTGTATAATAAAATACATACATAACTTTCTATTAGGAAACAACCTTTTTGCGCTCACAGTTTTAGCCATTGATCACCTTTTGGACGTGAACGTTTGTTAGTGGATGTCGAAAGGGATAGTGTTAAATATAGAAAAGTTTGGTTTGTGACCTATCTTTCATTTAGCAAATCCGTGTAATATTTTTATCTTACTACACCGAATCGGTGGCGAATCGCTACATTTTAATCAAGAAGTTTCGAAAAGCTCTCGGCTGTAGTATGATGGAAAAGCATGTGTCCGAAGTGCGATAAATCTATTTTCTTTAATTTATAATGACAAGTGATAAAACATCGCGCCTTCGTCTGGATTTTAGTGCGAGATATCGACACCTACCCACTGAAGCGTATCGCGGAAAATAATTAAGCTTCTGCTTAATGGTGTTTGCGCTTTCTAAGAGCTTTTTGTGTAAGTAATGCGATACTTTTGCTCCGCTTCATTTGTTTCAAATGTAGAAGTTTTTCGTTGCGCTAACTGTTCCAGACAAAATAACGGACGGTAATTAACCTGTCATTTAATTTTATTCATTCTCGCTTGTTATTAGTAAAACAATAATTAAGTTTTAATAAATCAAATAAACTGACAGTTCCAATACAATTTTGTTAATAAATTTTAATAAACAATTTACTAGTGCCGGTCCGCTTGTCGCAGTGGATCGCCTAGAATTTGATTGCGACACATTTGAAAAAGTACTTGACCGCCCTCTTATAATCTTGGCCTACTTAGAATTTATTAGCTCCGAAGATTTACTTACTGTTCCTTTTTGAACTGCCAGTATTACCGATATCCTTTTAGAAGAATATTGTTACCAATTGAATTAGTACACTCTGATGGCCTCTAGCGGCAAAATAAAGAACTGCAGTATATGAAACCTATAATACGGATTTACGAAGGAAATACTTAGATGGTGTAAAAATGTCTTATAAAATATATTATGGAATTTAAAATTGTTAAGAAAAGAACGTTACGACAAGAAACACTCAACTAAGCGAAGCTAGTACAAAAACCCTAAGGACTTCTCTGTTCTTTCCTCTTTATTTATGGATTTTCATGTATCCATCATTCATAACATTTTTAAACATCATCTACGGCTTATGATGTAGGCCTCCATCATTTATCTTTTTTTTTGCCTTTGTCTTCCTGCATTTTTCAAGCTTAAACTTGTCTTCAAGAGTCTGGGACGGTTTCCAAAAATTTGCGTCTACATAAAGGCTGATATGAAAGGAAAAAAAGTAAAACAATAAAAACCAATGATACGGTTAATGACAACGAAAGTGTCAGGTGGGCTGGCTCCCTCGGGAGTCTTTTCAGGATGCGTATTGCGAGGAAAAGTTTACTGCAGATGACAATCTTATTTGTTTTTAGTTGGTTTACAACTCCCTACTTGCGCTTTTCAAAATTTCATATAATGAGACAATCGCTTGCAGTCCGATAGCGACTAGCGTCGCGTCGGTCGTCGGTTATTAAAACTTCTCGCAAGTTTTAACAATGAAAACTTTTTGTCCGCAGTCGAGAAGATTAAATTAATACAATAAAAAAAAGGGCGAATGAAAAACTGTTTAGCTTAGGCGACCTAACGAGGTGAAAAATCGCGTGCAGCTTTTAGCGAAATGGAAGGCCACCTTCGTCATTCCGACAAAGCCACTTTTTACGGGCGAACGGAATTTACTTACTTGAGATTGGCTCAATTTTATAATAGAAAACGCTTGGAAATTCTGAAAGCTACATCGACAACGTCATTGAAAAGGTAAGAAAGGGGTAAACGATCATCGATTTAAATGCGAAACGGTCAATGGGCGTATGGCTGTGATTAATCAAAATTCATATCACGTACGTCGTTGGACGAGATTTTCCAGATTCTAGGCACTACTAATTCGAGAGAATGAGTCACGTTACGTCGATAGTTATCGCCGAGTCAGCAGGAATTCGATGAAATTTCCTAAAGTAATTTAGATAGGATAGGCCCAATGAAGAGCAGCGCAAAATTAACAGTCTTATAACCGGACATTGTGATTGGTATTTCTAGAAACCGTCTTTCTAGATATATTGGGAATAGTAAAAAGTTCACTTTTTCCGCCATTTTGAATTTTATTCGCGGAATTAATTTAGTTTTAATTAATTTGATTCAATTAAGTAAAATTTGTGGATTTATTCGCGATTTTTAATTTTGATTCGCGTTTTCCATTGGTCGAAACAATTTACGAGTGAAGAGGAAGCGGTAGAGAAAAAAGGGGAAGATGCCATAGTTTTCAAAGCGTTCAAGCAAAACAAAAAAAGGTTCTGTGTCTGCATATAAAGTTCATAAAAAGATATTCACCCGCGAAAGAATGCACAGATATTAATATCACGTAAACTTTAGGAGATCATGACTGATAAGAGATTAATTAATACACATAGACACAATAGAATTTAAGCATAAAATAAAAACATTTTTAATTAATCAGTGTTTTTATAACTATGAAGAATTTTTAACTTTTGATTTTACCTGTGATACTTCTACATTTCTTTTACAGTGCAATTAGGAAAAAACACAAAGACGTAAGTAATGAGTGACCTTGTTTTGTAGTGCAAACTCGGTGAGGGGATTTCCCCGGCAAAAAAAATGTAAAATGGGTTGTTGTCCTAGCTTCGTGTGGTTTGTATCGTGACTAAAATGAAAATGGGGACAGTTTCTGTTTTTAAGGATTTAGGTATTCACTACAACACTTGTAAACAGTTTTCGAGTTTAATTTTATAGGCCGACAAAAAAGAGTAATTAAAATCTCTCTGTCTTAAATAAACTGTTAGGGTTTGAAGTTTAGGGAGATATAGACGTTTCGGGACTTGTAACAATTTTCGAGTTTATAATATAAAAAGGTCACTAATACAATAATCACAGTAAGAACTAATTTTTACAAGAACATTATATGAACAAAAAACAAAGTTTCGACAAACAACTAGATTTTTACAACAAAACAAAGGAAAATCTTTAAAATATATATTTGAGAAATATTGTAGAAAAACATTTTATAACATATTTAGAACAAATTTTTGGAAAAATTGAAAAAAAAAACTATTAGAAAAACATTTACAAACGTAACGCATATTTTAAGCTAAAGGGCCCTGCAACAGGGCGTCGGTTTTTCCTAGCTCGTACCTGGTAAAAAATATAAAAAAAACCTTTGGTGCAAATGTCAACTATAAATGGTTGCGCATCTACAGAAATTATTTTTGAATGTAGGGGGTGTCCCATTTTTACGGTGTCAATAGACAACTGATTTTCTAATGGAACATCCTGTATGTTTTTATTTGTTTCGATGTCCTTTTTTAACCTCTGCACGGAAACTTTTTGTTTTTTTGTAAATGTTACCAAATTATCATTTTTTTCCGAATAATTGCCCATCAGCAAACCCTTCTGAATAAAAGGAAACACTTTAGTGATACAGGGTGTTCATAGTAAATTTTCCAAAATTGACACTTTGAAATTTGGAAATTTTACTATTTTTTGTGAACACCCTGTATTACTAAACCTGTGATAATAAAAAACAAAAGAATGCCAGAAAATTAGTAAGTGTCACAAATAAATTATCTTCCGCAAATGTACTCCCGTTTTTGTAGTAAAATAAGATTAATTAAAAAGGCGAATTTCGAAAAAGATGAACTACTATTATTAAATAATTTTATTTTACTACTAAATAAGGAACACACTTGCAGCAAATAATTAATTTATGGCGCTTGTTTATTGTCTGGCATTCTTGGTTTTTTTTTTATTATCCCAGTCTACTCCTGTTTATACGCATGTAATTATTTAATGTGTAACTAGTTTTGTAAAAAGAGCACGCAAAAGACTATCGAATAGAGAAATAAAATAGTGGTAGTTCAATTTGAAAAAAAATCATTCAAATATGGAAACCATTTTTTGTGAACACCCTGTATCACTAAATTCACCTTTGTCATTACCAAAGTGTATCCTTTTATTCAGATTAACATTAGTGATCAAATATATTTCTTTCTTTCAAGGTCGCTACGAGTTATCAAAAAGGGGCTGGCTTGTAGTTATTTGAAAAAAAATTGGCAAGTTACCATGCAAAGGTTAAAAAATGACATCGAATCAGCTAGAAATATACAGGGTGTTCCATTAAAAAAATCACCGTAAAAATGGAACACCCTGTACATTCAGAAATAATTTCTGTAGATGCGCAACTATCTATAGTTGACATTTGCACAAAAGGTTTTTTGATATTTTTTACCTGGTATGAGCTAGAAAAGGCCGACCACTCACCGTTGCAGGGCCCTGTATATTGCTGTGTGCAATGGTATGCCGTCACCCACAAAACATCTGTCCATCTGACAAAAATTTGTTCCAAAACACATGCAACAGTTTAAGAAAGAGAAACTTACAAAGCTTGTTTGGACATAATACCCCGCAAGCAGGCGGTCGATGATTAAAAATAAAATAAATCTTAAAACCCCCTGTGGGTTTGGGGGTAGAATTGACCTACTCCCGTCCTGGAGATCGTAAAAGGCGATCTATGGTCACTAAAGGCGACTAGCTCAACCGCCTTTAGTACTTACCTACCCACAGGAAGCATTTCGTAAAAGGGAACACTTAGTTATTTAAATACACGACGATAAAGGGAAACTAATCATCTCGTGAAATCTTTCATCTTTCACTCAATCGTTAAAATATCCCTTTATCGTCTTGTATTAATTAATCTAATTCTTTTAAATTAATGAGAGTATTTTATATTCGTGGCAAAAGGTTCCGTAAGTACTCACATTTCATTTTATAGACGTACACTAAAATTCTACAAGAGTTTTAAAAGTTAATTTAAAATGGAATTGGATTTCGGAAAAAGAAACGAGAAGTTTATTAGTGTAATGGAATTATTAAAGCAACTACAAAGTTTTCGCTTGGTGCGAATGCATTACATTTTTAAATCAAAGCAGTAAGTACATTCAGATGGTAGTTCATAATTACCTTTACTACGAAAACGTTTTGTCTATCTAGCTATGATAATGGGCATCACACAAACAAATTACTTGGCAGCAAATAACTGGTAGTGTAATAAGTACTGTAACGTAAATTTAATTAGGTGCTTTTTTATTCACAATTATTTAACAATGAATTTGTAACGGTCTTGAAATGGATTGATTTCTAACAGTGAAATAGTATTTATGAAGGCAGAGTTCAATCCCCTCTTTTGTTTCACACTCAATTTTTAACAATAGCAACCTATTTATGGTAAGGAAAATATGCTGGCGCGCTAAATTAATTTCTCCATGACCGCGTACTACTACTTTGGTTCGCAATTTACTCGACGTTAACTGTTTGTTGCTCTTAATTTAGTGGGTTTAGTGCGCGAAATACAGGTAATATCTTGGATCACTTACTAACTATCTTGTTGCCCAAGACCGAATGCAATAAAAAAATCTCCCCCGTAAGGATCCCTACTATTCTTTCTCAGTAATAACCACCCACAAAATGGCTTCTTATCAATGAAACACGGCCATCTTGACTTGTTGATTCGTTTTCTCCATTTCTGCACTACCAATTAAATCAAAGCTAGGGTAATAACGAGGGTAATAAATAAAATCGTACGTATGACCAACATATACCACGTTGTATTTTCTACGATACTGGTTTTTTGGATACAACTCGCGTCCAGACATCCGAAACCAATTATGACAACAGTGCTCTATAGAAATTAAAAGACGTAGGAAGGACAATCTTCAATTCTACCAAATTCTGACATTAAACTTAAATTTTCTATATCTAATGCCAAAAAACCTTCGTACTAGTATTAAGGTTATTCCTCTTCTACTTTTTTGAGTTTCAATAGTCCAAGGCAGGCGGTATGATTTTATAAAAAAAAACGTTTAGCTTCTTACAATAAAATTATTGTTACAACACAATACAATCAGTTTTACCAAGAAGTCATTCTGGGAAAATTCTGAAGCTAGGTTCTATTATGAGATTCATTAAATTTAATTGATAACTATATTTACTATTATCTAATTTTTGATTTTTTTGTTGCAGGTAAGAGACTCAACTATTCTATCACGTGATTAAGGGAAGGTAAGACATTTAGCCTTTTACAACTTAAAGGTATTGGTTACATCTCATAGATTGTGATAATAATGATTTGACCGAAATACGTGGGAAACAGTATACAGAAACAAAACTCGATAAGTGAAATTTTTGAAATGTATTTTTACTTATTTGTGACTGAATTTTTTTAGATTATGTGAGACAAAATGTGCTTTAACTGTTTTAAGTAGCGTGTCGTCGAAATCGATCCTCTTAATCTTATCGTAGTCGACGCCCGAATCTTCTCCTTAAACTTTCTCCGGATTAATCCCTACCCATTTTTACTAATTAATTAAAGCCTCTTTCAAAATCTCACCTTGTTATTAGGTGAACCACCGTTTTGAAAACTACCCCTCCCCCGAAATGTACCCGAAGCCGTTCTTTTAAAACCCACGCGCTTAATTTTCTGCAAAATTGCATTCTGACATAGACATAGACAATGGATCTCACCCTGATGTTGCAATTTTTAAGCACGTAAAAGTAATTAAGATAAAATTTATTTCATATTATCTCCCACTAGCTAGGGCCTACGATTTCCTAAAACCATAGAAAAGGTCAACACGCTATAGAATTAAATTACGTAGCACAAAAAATGTGATCGCTAACTTTGAATTAAATTTTTAAATTTTTAAATCAGATTGAACTGCATACTTAAACCCGCCCATAGAGAAATCTCTCGACGACAATTTTCTGGGTGGAAAGTGTAAATTGAGTGAACATTACAGGCCTGCTACCAATTTGGCTGGTCAATGAAACTTGGTCCAAAAATGCGTTTGCTTACGCACTCACTTTAAATTTATTTGATTACGGTTTGAGTTTTATTTGGCGAAAGCGATTGCACTTAGCTGCACTTGCAACGAACTTTATTTTACTGACAGTTTTCTTTGTTGTAATTCCATGCGACAAATGGCTCAGCACTTTTCTCTTCTGCTCTATTACGCTGCACACTTATAACGGAATGTGCTTGCTAACACTCTATTCTGATGAACTGGTATTTATTAGCAACCTTGCAAATTCGAAACTTATACGCCCACTCAAACTGAATAATGGAAGGAACGACTTGTCCAGTGTCCACCTATGACACTTTTATGTTTGTAACGAATAAATAGGTAAAGATAGGTGAATTACATTTCTATTAGAATTTGATGTTTTAGCGTTGTGGATGATGCGGAGGAGGATACCTATGTTGCTTTTGCCATTTTGCAATCTTATTTTCGTAATGTAAATAAAGCTGGAAGTAGTTTTACTCACATTTATAGTGTGACCCATTCGAAACTCGATAATTCCGGAATTTTATCGTCAGCTCGTTCTTTTCGCAATAAAACTCGTAAATAAATAAAAATAACATCTGTCAGGTGTGGGGTTCGAACCCACGCTCCCGTTTGGGAACCAGAGCTTAAATCTGGCGCCTTAGACCGCTCGGCCAACCTGACAAGTACGTTTACTACAGTTTTACAGTGTTTATAACATAATTTAGCAAATATTTTATCATACAAAATGTTCAAAGTACATAACGCAATACATTAATTAGGCGTATCTAATAAATCACATTGGAATTTTTGAACTTCACGCGTTTTCAACGTGAGCGCGCTCGTGAAAATTGAAATTGATGTTCTCATTATTACCCTAATGCAGGAACCCTTTTTTAGATACTAGTATAAAGGGACGGGAAGATTAATTGTCTTATAAGAAACAGTTCGCTTCTGTGTAATAATTAAATTTATGAGCTTTTTTCTTTCCACTCCTTAGTTCACCCACCATCGAATGGCATATAAACGGATGCAGAAATTAAATTGTTGTTCATTTTTCGCTTACCTTTGGATCCCGGCGTCATAGAAATTAATCCTGCATTATTGAATTATGTGACGATTCTTAATTTTCGTATTTTTTTATGACTTTTATCGATAAAACCTTATTATTTGTCAAATGTCACCATTTACTGATAAAGTAAAGCGTTTATTCAGAACGAGTTTCAGGCTTCCATTAATAATTTAAATCTGAAAATTTGCATAGCAACATAGTATCGAAAAAAAACTATTATCATGATCATTTCACTTCCGGTTTTATCGGATGTCAATTGCAACTTTTTTATTTGAAATAGAACACCCCATACATAGGAAATACGTTTGGAATGGCTTTAATTTCTTTTTCAAATATTTTATTTAAGTAGTAATACCCTTTACGCCATCTGTGTGTTTCTCCCTCTAGTTAGTTTTGTTAGTTGATTTACCTTAGTTCTTTATTTTGCCGCTAGAGGTCACCCGAATGTAATTTTATGTACTTTATCCTATCCCTTGATTTTTCTAAATTTCTGCGAACGTGTTCTATACTACTCCGGTATTTACTTTAAAAACTGCAGGAAAACCTAGCCGGCAGAATGCTCGAAACTGATCTACGGAAATTCCCATGTCTGTCACAGATGAAAAGTTCTTACTTCAGCCTAGGTTCGAACACCCGACCTCCGGAGCTACACAGTCGGTATGTGCGGTATTTTAAAAAAGGGAAGTAGTTAATTAAATTAAGGCTAATTGATTGGCAGAAGTAAGATGCGACAAATGTACTGTAAAATCACCTTTAATTAGAAACGCCCCTCTGTAATCTACGCATAAGGTGTCCATCAACATTTTGCTTTTGGTAGTTTACGTAGTTTAAGTAAGTAATTTGAACTATTGTTTTCCATTAAGTGTCAAACGTTAAATTTTATCTCGCACTTTATATGTCGTGCTGGTCATACCTTCTCTTTTTTTGTTCTTGTGCTTTACCTGATTACAGATTTTTGGCAGACAGCACCCTTTCTGAGCTCAGAAACGGCTGCGATACTTTGTGAGGTTTAACGTTCGATTGTATCCGAGTTATCCTCTTTTTTTTTGTAAATTACCTGTGAATTCAAATTTTCACTTTGGGGTTTTGAATTTTTAGGAATATTTATTTCATACCCTCTCTTGCCTGAGTTTAAAAACCTACAAATAACCTAATGCCCAACTTCGCTGAACTGGGACACGCGGTTTTTGGAAAATAAAAATTAAAAACACTTTCCATGCAAAGAATCGAACCCGACCAGTCCGGTTGCAAGCCGGGTATTTACCACTAGACCATTACGGCACACATTCAATCGTTAATAAACTGAATTTGTATTCCTTGACTTTGATTTTCCAACGTCGCTATTTCCAAACCTTCTGTTGGGCTTTTTTCACTAATGTCGAGTTCTGGTACGCCATCCCCCCCCCCCCCCCCAATCTATAGAGCTTATTCCTTTTGGAGGGTAAATTTTTCTTGTCTGTATTGTGTACGATAGTAGGGTTATAGCTCGTTCTGTCTTAAGGGTTTTACTCCCGAGTGCATTAATCCAGTTTCTCCGATGTAATACATTCTTAACAAATAAACCTCCCCTAGCTTTACTTTACCAACCCCATTGCAAATAACACACCGGTAGGGCAGCACAAATAAAACGAATACTCACCGACGACGACGTTTTCATCGAACCACCAGTTGCGCTATTGCTTGTCCGCTTTCGTTTAAAGAGAACAAAACCTAAAGCTTTATTGAATCAAGTGGATTTCTCCCGAATCGAATCTTTATGCTTTGCCAAAAAAAAAGAGCGTTAGGAGATCAACCCGAGATTTCTAAATTACAATTTTTAATTTGACTCGGTGCCAATAAGGCGTAGGTTTATGAAATTGGATCGCAGTAGTTACAGGGGTTGCTGTATCGATTCTCTGCAGTCTGCATCCCCGTTCGTAGATCACCAAATCCGTATATTTTATTATTCCATTATCGCACATTGCCTATTGTAGTTGCGATAACTTCAAACTTTAATCTAATAAACAGTAGGCACTGCTGGTCGGTTACGAGATGTAAAAAGATAATGTTGAAGCTCGATATCAACTATCATGAAGTTTTGGTTAAACTTCCATGTTAATATGCATGTTTGGTTGTAAAATTTAATAATAGAACAGGCAAGTTTCTACCTTCGATTATAGTAGTTTATCTAAGTTTAAAACCCATTAGTCCATCGGGTTACATTATATACATTTCGCCGTAGGCAAAATATGTACTAAGAGGCATTTTTATGTAGCTCTAAATTTGGATTTATGTTTTCGAATTTTATAAAAATAGGTTGGGATTTTTAGGTTTAGGATCAACTTCCGAACATTCCAAAGAATGAACTACCTACACAAATTTTCATCTGACAACTTAGGCACAAATAGAAAAATCTGACATGAAAACTCTATCCGGGTCGCACAATGGACTCCAATAAACACCCAATTAATTGAAAAACATTATTCCGAGACACGTGGAAAAAATTAAAACGTAATCCCTGAAAGAAAGAAAAGCTTACAAAGCTTGTTTGAATATGTTACCCCACAAGCAGGCTGTCGACAATTAAAATAAGGTCTTACGAGGTTTGCGAACCAGACACACTAAAACTGACGCCACAAAAACACTCACCGACACTAAACTTGATGACAAACAAAACTGACTTGATGAGCTGACAAATTTTCGGTGACTGTTCGAGCGGTAGACACTTTTAACTTTTAATAGAAAGAGAATCTTAACAAAAGGCCTCGTTGTGCACTTGCTTGCTTCCACTGCAACGGGAGATAGCCTTCAGTATCCTTGGGAAGACCGCGGATCGTGGATTCAACTAAGAGTTCTACGGCGGAAGGATGACAGCAAGTATTGCAGTATTTAATACAAAGACACTGAACTAATATTGGCGATTAACTTTAACTGAATGTAAATAATTTTTATTACAAGCGATATTTGAATATCAATTTTAACATCAACAAATACCCAAAATAATGAGCTCATCTAAAATAATAAATCTGTCCGTCTTACTCCTGAAGAAGCCGTAGCCGGTGGTGACTGGTGAATCCTGATGTTTTTAATTGTCGCCAGCGATCCTGAAATCCCTTCCTTTCATTTTAATTTCATATCTAAATTGAAATTGAATATAATTAAAACGAAAACTACACACAATTTCTAAAAGGAATCAGAAATACGGAAAAACAAATTCAACTAAAATAAACAACTTTGTGTTTATTCATAAATAACTCCCTAGATGTACAGGGTGGCCAAATAAGAATGCGAGGTACTGTATCTGGGAACCTGTCCATCGTAGAGGCTTGTGGTAAAAAAAGTTATTACTAAAACGGCCACGAGAAAAACGGGGAAAATATTTTTAAGCTTCTGAAATGACCGCTAGGGGGCGTAACTGCAATCTGGAATTTAAAAAAGTGATTTTTCTGTGAATTCTGCTATATTAACCTAACAAAAAATGTCCGGTCTTTGAAGACGACGTAATTCAAAGGTTTCCTCAAAGAACACTCTGTATCTTCGAAACGATTGAGCCGATTTTAACAAACTCGGCTTAATTGAAAAGAGTTATTCTTCGGCTACAAATATTATAATATTTGAAGTTTTGTTAGTTTCACATATCGCCGCTTGCGGGCTTTTTTCGACATTCCGACAGAAATGGTTAATTTTCTCAAAAAAATTAAATGCGTTGGTTTGATTTTTTTCATGAAAAAGTAGCTAAATGATGCCTAAACAAGCTCGCGAAAACCGCAGCTCGATATCTTGTTCCTAACCTAATATTTAGATCAAAGTTTTATTTTTTTAAGCTAATTTTTCCGGAATTATTTTATTATATAATTTGTGGCCCTAAGCTGGATCGATTTAAAAATGAAGGCTTTTAATGCCGCCGTAAATCCTCGAAATGCTGGCCATCACGATATAAAAATATACAGTACAACCTCGATAATCCGAATACACGCTAATCCGAAATCGCGATAGTCCGAAATAATTTCGTTCCTCGTAACAACGATGACACCCCTGAAGACGTTGAAAAGAATAAAGTTTATTTCTTAATGATTCTGTCCAAATTTATTATTTTCACTAGTTTCGCGATAATCCGAAAATTTGATCATCCGAAAAGTCGGTGGTCCGAATCTATTCGGATTAAACAGGTTGTACTGTATATATATCTCAAGATATCGAGATGCTGTTTTCGCGAGCTCGTTTAGGCATCATTTAGCTACTTTTTCATGAAAAAAAATCGAACCAATGCATTTAATTTTTTTGGAGAAAATTAACCATTTCTGTCGGAATGTCAAAAAAAGCCCTCAAGCGGTGATATGTGAAACTAACAAAACTTCAAATAGTATAATATTTGTAGCCGAAGAATAGCTCTTTAGAACTAACCCGAGTTTGTTTAAATCGGCTCAGTCGTTTCGAAGATACAGGGTGTTCTTTACGGAAACCTTTGAATACTCCCCACCACTTCATTTTTAAAGATACAGGAAAAATTGTCAAACAAAAATTGTTCAGATTATCGTCAACTTCAAAGACCGGATTGTTAGGTTAATATAGGGAATTCACAGAAAAATCACTTTTTTAGATTCCAGATTGCAGTTACGCTCCCTAGCGGCCATTTCAGAAACTTAAAAATATTTTCCAGGTTTTTCTCGTGGCCGTTTTAGTATTAACTTTTTTTACCGCAAGCCTCTACGATGGACAGGCTCCCAGATACAGTACCTCGCATTCTTAGTTGGCCACCCTGTATTTAATACATTTGAAATAATTCTCATATACAGGATGTCACGTCATTATTTTTGATGTTTAGACCGAAATAATGTCTGCATGATGCCAGTTTACACAACAATATTGCAATGGTATGCGGTCACTATACCACCCAACTGACAACCACCTAGTTAGCTGAAAATACACAATTTAGCTTCCTTTTCCTTTTTAAAATATTCTCAGGGCACGACTGGGTTCCGACAAAACACACTCGCCATAACTGGCTCGAAGGAAAACTTGTAAAGGGAATTGACACTATTTCATTCTTTGATTTTTAGGGAAACTTTGCAGCAATTTTGGGTTTAATTTTGCAAGCAAACAAATTAAAAAAAAAAGGTTTTGAAGTTCTGAAGCGACTGCAAAACATAAATTCCTGTTCCCGATTCCGTGAGAATTTCGGAAAGTGTTTTACTAACTCAGAAACTTTCACGGTCATACGTCCTTCCATTTCCCAAAGTTTCATCGCAATCGCATGAACGGTTTAGGAACCGGCGTTTCCATATAATGCCATTACAGCGTGCACATTTTAAATCCTTTGAGGTTTTGCGAATTGAGAGATACCGTTTAAGGACATGGCGATGTGATGTGTTGCAAAATCACACTGTGCACATTTTAAATATGTGAAAGAATTGCGAGTTAACATACGCCTACTTCACTTTGTTTTATACTGGTACCGGCACGTAAAAAGGATACACGCGGTATGCGCAGATGGCTACTGATTTAGAGTGTACAGGAGGAACCAACCGGCTCCATGGCGGACCAATAGGTGCAACTAATAGAATATAAAAACTGGGGATGCGTGATCTTTCGCCTTCTTTCGTACCGAGAACAGTAGTTCGTTGTATAATCACACTGTACACATTTGAAATTCTTTGAAAACTTGTGTCTTAAGAGATGTCGCTTCAGAACATGTTGAAGATGTGTTGCAAAATTGCAATATATACACTTCAACGCCTCCAAAGAAACTTACGTTTCTAAATTCTCTTTTCGTCTGTGAAACATAAAATCCTGTTCCCGTTTCCGTGGGAGTTTCGAAACTGTTTGTCTTTTGCAGGCATACGTCCCACCCGAAATTCAACCATTCCCCAAAGTTTCATCGCCATTGGATGAACGGTTTATACATAAATTCATTTTCTTATATAGATAACAGCAGATCCGACGAAGGTTGTATCGCCTATCCCGGCAAACCTCGTATACAGGGTATTAAAAAAGATCGGCTATTTTATCTGTGCATAGTACTCATGAAACGAAACAAAAAGTCTTAATAAACATAGGCCCGTAAATTAAATGTTTCAGAGTTGATTTTGTCTTAATTTAAATCGTTTTGTATTCGAACGAATAAGAGCTTCCTTACAACGACGATGTGCAGTCTGTATGCAAATGGAAGGAGAAGACATATAGCATCTTCTTTAAGTATTTCACGATACATTAATAAACAACACTGTTCGTTTGTTTTTAATAATGTTGAAGACAATACAAAATCACATTTAATTTGCGGACCTATGTTTTAAGACTTTTTGCCTTCTTTTCATCAGTACTATACGTGTATAAAATATCAAACCTTTTTTTTTTAAACATCATGTACGTATTAGAGTACATTGACATTACCAAACATTTCCATATAATGCCATTACAGAATCATATGTTTGGTTTCACCAAAATGGCGGTGAAATTTGCCGGTAATGTAGAAACTCATCCACCGCGTCGTTCTTGGATTGATAAAGATGGTGGGTACAAATAAAATTGGTATATCATCCATGTACTGCATGAGTAGTAATATCCAGGTAGATCAACATAAAAGGTAATCCAAAAGAAGAAGTATTGACCCAAAAAAACATACGTAATGAGAAAAATGCTGCGTAATAATGTATTGTTCATATGCTAATACAGATTCGTAAAAACTTTTCAATGGAGCCACCACAGACATCAGAACAATGAGAGAAATCACTCCAAACATAGTTATGGTATAGCCAAAACAAAAATCCCTTACGGTAAACATGAAGTCGGAGATGTAATGGCTTAGCAAAAGAAAATATTTGCATCTAATCAAGACGAAAGCAGAACCAAAGACTAAGTGGGAAAGAAATACAACTGCGCGCAATACTGAATTGACTAGGGAATAGCGACGACCTCCGTCGGCGAAACAAAGAACGTATATCGCGGAAAATCAAAGAACTCATCTACAACGAGAATAATTAAATGACATCTAGAGAAGTGGGTTACAAAGAAGATACCTAGATGGGGTAAGAATACTAAATTTACATTAGAGCGAAAAGAATTGAAATTTCAACGACAGTATGAATACTAAATTTGAATTTACGTGCAAAACGGGAAGTGATGCGAGAGATGAGACACGTTAAACTTAAAATTAAACGTTGAGTTTGTTTAATATCCGTGTAAAGATAGTCGCTGCTGAGTTAGTTAGTTAAATCTTCACTCAAAGTTTAGAGTTTGTATTAAAATTATAATAGCGTTACGTTTTATATCAAAGTAAAGTTAAAGTACCTTTATTGTCGCAACTTAGTACCAGTGTTTATCGTGTTAAGACAAGATTTTTTTTACACCACGTACGTAAGTGAATTGGTAGAAAGGTGACATAATACCCTAGAGTTGCGCTTATGAGACAATAGATGAGCTCGCTTTAAGTGAAGAACATTTGTAATACTTCTCCTTGATTAAAATGAAAATGTGTCCGCGGATAAATCCCTCGACATTTCAAGACACATTCGCTTTTTTAGAAATCGTGGTTTTATTCCGTCGTGCCTAATCAATTATGCGCATTATTTGGGGAACGTTGATTTAGTTAAAGTAAACCAAAACCAATAGATGTCAGAATCGTAATTTAGTTTAGCAATAACGGAACCATCTAAATTGAGCGCCGGATCCTCGGATCAATGTATGGACTAAGTCGCCACCTTATTATAATGTTTTGATTGGATCACTACGTCCCGCGAAGACCGCGTTTAGCATAGGGCTAATGGCGATTTTACGGGCATGCCGTTTGGTTTGTGCGATGCCCCCTCATTGTTCCAATGATTAATGTCACCGGTATTGAGAGGTTGAGACATGCCTTGTGTACTTGGACGACCTAATAATGTTCGAAGAGCATCAGAGGAATCTCGAAGACGCGTTTTGTGAGGTTTGCCGGTTGCCACCCGCATCATTAATGTTTGAGAGATGTAAAATGAAATTCCATAGGCTATGTTTATAGTGCACGCATAATCAGCACCATGACAAGCTGATCTCTGGACTAGCCGTTGGTGGCGCATTAAACTATCGGGCTTTAACTGAAATTACTACATAAATTTTCTAAATTGGAAGAAGAACGAGCGACTGACGTTTAGCAGGGTCTCTTACATAAATTCCGCCCACGTCAGTCGTTTTACGCGAGGACAGTTTTTTATAGAACGTAAAATTCTAATGCGTATTTTGTGTAGATGTTAAATATGAAAATTTACACGCTTCTCTTTTGAGCTTAAAGGGAATTAATTGCTTCTTTGACGTGTTCGCGAACACATTTAATGCTTTGTGTGACGAAGCGTTGTAATTTGTACGTTTGTATTTAATTAATATGCTCGCTGATAATATACCGACACTTACACATTCGCGCGTCGCGCCTATGGAAAATTTGGGTGCACAATTCGCACAAGTGTAGAACCGATACATATATCCAGACGTGGATTTCGCATATCCAAAAGTCTGAGTTTCCACCAAGGACTATCGCTGTAGAAAGCAAAAATCACGTAGGTAATAATGAAGAAAGAAGTAAATCGGAAGTAAGAAGCCTAAAAAATGATTATTCAATGTTAAGGGTAATGCGTAATTTTGGATACATACCGAAAACGCCCGAACTTGTAAAATATATCCGCAAACAGCGTCAGCGAAGCAAAATCGCAAGAGAAAAAATTCACCAAACTTACACAGGCCTCCCAATCTCTCGAACAGGTAGACAAATATGTCGAGTAACCATTATGGCGTGTATGTTCTTCTTACGAGTAATGATACAGAATCTGGTTTTGTACAACGAAGTGCGTGGTCCGAAAGAAATTAAAAAAACTCTGCACGACCTCGGGCCGCAAAACAAAGAGCTATTGTAATAAGAAAACTATAACACTTGGATGGGCTCTAGTGGCGAAAGTAAGAACTAGGTAAAAGGACTGCGTAAATCTGGTGGATTATTTACGAATTATCACAAAGTTGGTTTCCTTTGAATTTGTGCCTCAGCGTTTGTTATTTTTCTTTTAGAATTGTTTGTAATTGCGTATTGTTTTCTGGTAAGGATTTTCTAAACTGTTTCTTTAGATTTGTGTATTTAATTGTAAAACGTGAAATTGCGTTTTAAAATGTAGGAGCATCTGGTCGTTCACGATAAGAAGTTTTATTATCGGACGAAATTTAATTAACGCACGTGTTCTTATGGCTATTAGCAAAGATGACCAAGTCGCAGGATGTGCGCATTAGCTCGGCGTAAGTGGGGACGTATTCTTTCGAAGCTGGCGTTATCAGGTCCGAGTGTTTCTTTAGACCTCGTAGTGATGCAGTTCGTCGGTTTCGAGTTAGTTATCGTCAAGTGAACTAATAAATTTTTAAAACGTTCGTATTCAGAAAAAGTTAATTCGGCTGTGAGTAATCAAAACAGTTGTCAGCTTAGTTAAACTTACATTTGCCTTTCATTTCTACTGTTCGCGCAGCCACCAAGAATTTTTCATCTTATTTATCAAGCCCGTTCTAGTTATTGAGTTCAATTTTTAAAGAAGTAAAGTTTCATGAAGCTGTTCAGCATTGTTTTTGTTAAGTGCGCCTGAATATCGCAAAATGTTTACGACCGGATTATTAGAGAAAAAAACTAAGCAATTTAAGATTTTTTAATTTTTAGTTATCGATCGTTTGCGTGCGGGGCGTTATGTCCAAACAAGATTTGTAGTGTTTCTTTCTTGCGGGGATTTTGTTTTAATTGCTTCATGTGTTTCTGATAAATTTTTGTCATTGTCAATCAATTAATTGTGTGTTTATTCGAACCCAAACTGCGACCCAGATATAGTTTTCAAGTCAGATTTTTTTCTATTGGTAGCTAAATTTGTGTAATAATATACGTTTTTCTATATATTTTACTGTCGTACATATATTGCCTCTTTTAGCATTCACTTCCATTAAAATGGACCTGCTCGTGAAAGTTGCGGAAGGTAAAACTCATTTCTTTTACTTATTCTCGGAAACCGTTTGCTATATAAAAATTGAATTTTACAATGCTCTCATAATACAACGAATAATTTAATTCCGTTCACAAACAGGAATTTAGGTTCCAATTATTATATGGTTATGCTCCAAAGACTCCAAGAGGATTTTTCTCTGAATTTGAAAACTGTTTGTAGCGATTCTTTATGGATAAGCAACGGGATTGACCGGCTAGCCAATGAAGAGCTGGGCCTCCCAATGAAACAATCCAGAGCGACTGCAAACCCGTATAGGGTGAGCGCCAGACGTCACAAAATCCTGCCAAAATGAAACTAAAAATAAACCAAAAATGAATGACCATACGAATTTGCAAATGTGAGGGTCTGACTTCATGTCTGAATAATCGAGAGCTACCATATATAATCATTTAATTTGAATAACAAATTATTAAAGTAACCAATTCCGTATCTTAGTAATACCAATATTATAACACTAAAGTATAAAACAATAATCAGAAAAGCTGTTCCTGTAAGAGCTTTTTTCAAGAGAACCAATACAGTAACGGAATTAGCTTTGGAATATAATCGATAAATGCAATAGAAGAATCTTTAATAAGTAATACATATGAACAATATGTCCACAAGCGAATATCCGCTACAATCAATACATGCAACGGTACAACAAGGGCATAAAGATACACAAAGAATATAAGCTTAAATTAATAGTGAATTACCAACGCATACGGTCATTAACAACCAAGGAACTAAAATGGGGAAATCAAACATACGCTGATACGATAAACCTTGCTTACCCCAATGACTGAATTTCCATATAAATACAATAGCGAATAGATGATATATTTATCGGATTTTCTGTGAACATGTGATGTAAACTAACGTATAAATAATGAAAAATATTGTAAACAACGGCAACAAGAAAAATAGGCTTACCTAGATTAAGGTTAGTAAGAGCCCATTCACGTAAATACGTTTAGATAAATAATTTCGGCAATTTTAACTTGATACCTCAGAAACTTCGTAAGATTTCAACACGTTTGCACATTCTCTATTAACACACTGACGACGCATTCAGTCAGACACTTCTACTAGAAACGGAACGTTACATGATTTATTAACGCGAACCTTTAATTTCTTCCAACAAATATAATAATGTCGTACTTAATTTTTCCTTTATTCTCGGGAGTTACAACTAAATTACTGACTGAAATAAAACCAAAAATACGAGTACTATTGAAAGTGTGTGTGATTGAGGTATTATCTTCACAGTGTAGTGAAGCGGAAAATTGCACTTTCTCCGCGTGGAAACGTATCCGTCGGATTTCAACTTTGCTGATGATTTACTTTACAATTTCGAAATTTCGTGTTCACCAAGTGATAAGGAAATTGAAACTGTCTTCAAGCTTGTATTAGTAACTATTATACTCTAATTTGATCGAAAAACTACTAAGGATTCCTATCCCCTTCCCTATATTTCGTATGTATGTGATCTACGCAACCTACACTCTATATGTAGATTGGATCTTTAGCTCCATTTTTTAGTCTCCGGGTCGTTTATTTGTTTCTGTAATATTACTCTACCAATACCCCACTTCCCTCACGTAGAAGTTGTAACTTTTGAAACGTGAGGGTATGGAAATTGTCTCTATGCCGTCTTGGTTATTTACGAATTTCTGTCGGTCCACGAAACAATGTTCAATTTCGTAGCGCTTCTGGCTTATAGAGAAGCCTAAACATACAGAAGGTTGAAAATTGTAAATGGGACACTTAGGTGCACATTTGTTATTTAGGAGTGCGCCTTTCTATTTTCCTATAAAGCGATATTTCACGAAGCTTTGAAACTTAGGAAATCAAATTCTTACTGATTTATTTCGATGTATCCCAATACTCGCTCTATGAATTTAAAGCGAAATTCACTGACTTTTCTTCCTTAATAAATGAGGGTCTGCTTGTGTGAAATATGAAGGCGAATCTAATTTTAAGTAAGTTAATTAATCAAGTTCGTGTGTGAGGAATCTTGATTTTAAAGCAAGTTGCCTCGATCCAATGAAAATGCAACATTGACCTCATTTCAGTCCTACAATATTCAATTAATGCTGATGAACGCTCTTTGTTTGTAGGTAATTAACCAGATAAATTCGTTTCGCCGCTCCATTAAATGTGTAGAACACAATTGGAACAAGTAAGGGAACATTTTCTAACGGCGAATTGAAATGTGCGTGGAATTAAATTGCGTATAGTATTGAAACCGCAATTGCCTTTTCTAACCACGTGGGGTTCCGTAGCTTTTATCGAAGTTTCGTGTTTCAAAATTTTGAGAATTCTAAGGGTAGAGCAGTTTTCTTTTTCAATAAACGATTTGCTTAGTGGAATAGTATTCGTAAACCGTGGCGGAAGTGAAGCCCGTCTTGCCTGCGTCGTTTGATTTCTATAGAGAATTATTTTCTTAATGTATTCCGGATGTCGGGGATTGGGATTCAGTGATATCAATTAGGATTATTTGGTTACAACTGCGAACTAATTATTAAATGAATGATTAGAAATTTTCTTATTCTTCATCCATCATTTTCAGTTTCCTTTATTTTAGACTTAGGAATATTTATTTACCTCTAAAGCGCTTTTATCGGACACTAAGTTATAAAGTTTCATGTAAACGTCAACATTCGTTTAATAGCATTTTCTCCATTACAAAGGGTTGTCTCGCCCTGTATTATGTATAAAGAAGATTTTATCGGCTACCTATCAAATTAATTGCGCACCGGTGAGCTTGACAATGAAAAAAAATCTGTTGTATAGGATGCAATTTTCTGATAAGGAGTCCTTTTCTTACATCCCATTGAAACAGGTAGATGAAATCGTGCTGCTATCTAGACCCATTATATGAAATAACATTTTCTCCAACAATGAATTTTCGTGGTAGTGAACCGCTAATGCAAATATTGTGTCTGCGCTCTATCAAAGATTAAATGTCACATACTAAGCGAATTGTAAACGTAAGACATTCTCGCAATGTTACACCAAAACACAAGTTCGAGCAAAGACGTTGGAAATTAAAGGGCAACTTATTAGCTGTTTGCCCCACGTTGGGCGCCAAATAATTATGCTATGTTTCCCGCACAAAATACGAGTTTCCAAAATGACACAAGGTAGTCTACCTCGAGATCACTTTACCTAGTTTCATTAATCGTTCTGGAAAAAACTCAGAAGTAAGATCCTGACACCAAACTACTTCATTCAATTGATCCTGCCACTTTATACTCCTATTTCAAATTTCAAAAAATATTTTGATCATAATTAAGTGCTAATTAGATGCTAATTTGGTGCTCAGTTTAAAAATTTCGTGCTCTAGCCGTTTGGTACAGGGTGAGTCAACGATTGCGCGGAGTAACTTAATGCCTTAATGATATGGTTGAATATTCTCCACATTTTAAAGCGTCAGTATATATTGTCAAAATTACTACTTAAATTTTGATTCCAGGTTTTATATATTTTATCCTGGGTGTCAAGTAAAAGTCAAATAAATACATCTACTATAAAACAGTAAAAAAATAGCCTACAGGGTGTTTTTTTCTAGATCCAAAGTTACAAAACTTCATATTAAAAAATCTCACTTTTTTTAAATGGAACATCTTTTAGCTCCTCCAAAAACCTTCAACTTTTGATAATAATGTCCTATACCTATCTCTGATAGTTTTCGAAATATCTTGGTTTTCCTGGGTTTTATATTCTCATCTTAAATAAGTTATATGTAATTTACATAACATAGGGCAAAACACCCTGTATAGTACCACGCTATTCACTATCCACTCTGTTTTTTTTTGCTTGTGTTGTCATCTGTTACAGAAAAGGCAGAATGCGCCCTTCTGAGCTCACTAGGTCGTTATAAGTTCAAAGGTGATTTTTTTTTATTAATTTATTTTCGTCAATTCCTTGATTTGATTACATACATACTGGTTTTGCAATACAATCGAATCAGAGCCACCTCGAGGAAGGGCAGAGAAAATCTTTGAAATGGTTATTTTTCAGCGAAAGGAATTGGTTTCTACAAATTATAACTTTCCTCCGCGAAGTGAGTGCACGGGAGGGGGGTTGGTTTTATCTTTAATGTTATTCTAATTAAAGGTCGAAAGGAATTAATTTCTACCAACTACAGTCCTGCTCCTCGACCCCTTACCAAAATCGGGGGGTTGGGAAATGGGGAGGGGGGTTTTGTTTATCCTTCATGGCACTTTATCTTTTTCTTTATCTTGATTTGTAATAAAACATCGTATTTAAAGACCGGAGTGTCGGAAGAGGGACTCACATAGGGCGATTGGGACGTCTGGAAGAAATATCCATTGGTGATGTCAAAACTTTAGGAGATCTGTCGGAGGAGAGTACTCACAGAATCGTCTGAACGAAACATATTTATGGGTTAGGTCGAAACGAAGTATCGGAAGAGGGTATTCATGAAGAGCAAGTGGCAAATCTGGCCGAGATACATCTATTGGTGGTTGGCCAAGCTATTTTGGTGCGCTGTATCTGCACAAGGGTTGTTACATTGCTCAAAGTGAACTTAACAAAATGTACTTAGTATTCACACATCCAAAACAATTTAATTTGAGTAAATTTATAACAATAACAATTGGGAACGTAGTGCTCAGATAAAACGGTAATTCAAATATACCATCACTTATTATTATTATATCAAAATTGATACGTTACCTGAATTATCTCTTTAAATCAATAAATACTGAGAAATGCAGGTAATACCACTAAATATTAATCATTAAACGCCACATATATTCAGGTACCATCTCAGACTTCTAATTGCATGCATTATAAAAGATACTTTCTATTTCCTTTTAGTATTCGGCTGTATCAAGACGCGTTAACATTAACATATTACCCTACAGTGACATTTTATCAATGCATCTCTTTCACGTATGAATATGGACGTTTTAAACACCTAATTATTAATTAATGAATTTCTCAAAAAACTCTATGCGAAGTTCTGAAACGTATTTCAAATATCTTGGTAACATAACACCTCAAGTTTTGAAAAAATGGTACAGCAATCATCATCTAATTTAAGAATAATTAAAAAATCTTTTGTTTGTGCATTTTGAGACAGTCTGAACTTTTTAAATTAAACTCGAAAATTTGTACCAAAACAAAATTGCTTGAAATGTGTATTTCCACAAATTACATTTAACCGAAACCGCAAGTAGCAACTAAGGTAAATCCCACTTGTGTGTCTCTAGTTAGATCAAACAACTTCGAACATTCGACAGCGCGGTCGAACCAAACCACGCAATATACTTTAGTGGAACGTTTCGAAATTAATGGAAATGTCCTCGGAGAAAATTGGAACATTCGCGTGCAGGGTTTGTGATAAAAGTTTCACGTCGTGGAGAACTCTACATCTTTTGCCAACAGGCGTTTTATAATTCAGCGTTTGGTTTAGCCTAAAGCTCGATCATTCCTTTTGTTTTAGTGTTAATTGAATACAAATTTGAGTAAGGGTCTTCAATATTCATAGGAATCAGCTAAATTTTAATTTCCGTTGTAGGCTGAATATTGAAGTCGTAATTTACACGTGTTTGAATAAGGTTGTGAACTTCTACAAAGACATGTTTTTTCGATTGTAAATTATTTTGTTTTGTCATAGTTTGTTTAGAAAAACGAGTGCTGGTTTACAAAAGTTGACCGTAACACAACATTTTAAATTCAAGTGTCAATTACGCACGCTAAATCAATGAAGTTTTTCGAGACCTTTATGATCCGGTTCTGAATTTAATTCACCTAGTAGTAGTTCAAAATTGGTTTTCTTAAAAGACAATAAAGCTGTCTATCAGAACGCAGACAGACGATAACTAAACATTAAACAAATCTTAAACAGTTTTTTTTTCTCTAATAATCCAAATAATCTGGTCGTAAAAGGTTTGCGATAGCGCACAGGTACTCGTAAAATGTTTTGAAAAAACAGAAAACATTTTGATTTGTTGTGAACCATTTCTCAGAACTTGTGAAAATTTTTGAGTTTAATTTCATATATCTCGAAAGACACAAACGATCCAACTACTAATCTAGAAGGCTTGTTAGTTATAAAATGTATACTGATCAATCTAAAAACGCCCGTGAGTATAAAAACTGATTCCTCTTTTCGTTTCTGTTTTGAATTCGCCATTGAAAATAGGACTATAGAGTGGTCGGACCAATTTAATAAGGTTAGGTAGAGTCGTATATTTTTTCCCGAACGATTAACGTAACTAGGTGAAGTGATCTCGAGACGGACTACCAGCAATCTTGTGTCATTTCGGAAATTCGTATTTTGTATGGAAAACATAGCATACTTATTTGGCGCCCAACGTGGGGCAAACAGCTAAAAAGTTTCTCTTTAATTTACAACGTCTTTGATCCAATTTGTGTTAGTGAGAAAGACATGCGACATTTGATCATCCGTAGAGCGCAGAAACAGCATTTTCATTAGCGTTTCACTGCCGCGAAAATTCATTTGTTCACTACAACGAGAAAATGTTATTTCATATAATGGGTCTAGATAGCAGCACGATTTCATCTACCTGCTTCAATGGGATGTAAGAAAAGGACCCCTTATCAGAAAATTGCATCCTATACAACAGATTTTTTTTCATTATCAAGCTCACCGGGCACAATTAATTTGATATGTGGCCGATAAAATAGCATCATTTTCTTTATAATACAGGGCCGGCCCTCTGTAATAGAGAAAATGATATTAAACGAGCGTTGTAGTTTGAATGAAGCAGAATTTATTGTTCCAAAGTAGAGGTAAATATTCGTTTTTATGGAGCACCCTTTTGTTTTACACAGGGTGGTCCGAAAATAAACCAAAAATTTGAAAAATCCTAAAAAACCCGAAGCATACGATGAAACATAAAAAACTGATCAATTTAAAAGAAAAATGCGGAATCCGCAGAAATTGAAAGATCCAAAATTTAGTAATCGAAAGAATCTGAGAAGTCCATGGAACGGTAGTCAACTAAAAGAAGGTTTATCAATATGCAATATTATTGAATTTATCTCCTAATACATTAAACCACAATAACTTGAGTGGGTATCAAATTTAAAACGTTGTGTTACGGTTAATCGTCTAATACCAACTTCATTAATTAATTTAATTTACCTACTCTGAGTTTCCAAATTACACCCGATCCTGAATTACAGGAAAATTAGTTGACTCGATAATATTGTTAAGGCAGACCAATGTTGCCGTATCGCGGCATATTAAATTAGTAATTCAGTTTTACTAGACACTTAACTTCTCCCTTTTTTAGTTGGGGTTAGTTGTGTAAAGGTCAGAGTTAACTACTTGAATGTAATTAATGAATAACTGTGTTAGAGCATTGTGGGTAGTAGAAAAGCGGACGGGAATTTTCAAGGCGTCACGGGCACAATGATAAACGGCCATTTAAAGCTTTGACCTACGAGGCGAGCTCTTCGAATTTCTCACTTAATTTGCAAAGTTTGTGCCAGAAATTTCGATCGGGCATCTCTAGGGTAGGCAGTCGTTTATTTTTTTAAGTTTAAAAAATGGCATCAAAAGGAAATTCAAACGAAAAGGACGGGAGTTTCCTTATTCCGCAGTGTACCACTTTAAATCTATCATATACAGCTTTCCTGAGTGATATAAATTTCAGGGAGACATAAAAAAAGCATAAAAGGGAGTAGCTTTCGAGAAAAATTGCAACAAGTGCCGTCGTTCCATTCTACCCAGAAATTAATATTTCCGTTGCAGCTTCCATCAATCAAGTTATTACATTTTGTTGTCGCTTCATTGCCCTCTGTTGTTTCTGACATGAGGTTTTACTCATGCGAACTTTTTCGTAGGTATATCTGAATTTCCTCTCGAAATTTATACGTTAACCGCGGTGAAAAGTTTTCAAAAGTGACTAAACCTCTTTTTTTATTTGTTTTATTTCAAGATTTCCGACTTACATGTCGTAATTTCGACTTCTATTTCTTAATTTCGACTTCTATGCCGTAATTTTGACTTATATCTCGTAATTTCGACTTCTATCTCGTAATTTCGCTAGTAATTTCGACTTCTATCTCGTAATTACGACATATATCTTGTAATTTGAACTTCTTTCTCGTAATTTCGACTTCTATCTCGTAATTACGACATATATCTCGTAATTTCGACTTCTATCTCGTAATTACAACATATATCTCGTAATTTGGAGTTCTATCTCGTATTTCGCTAGTAATTTCAACTTCTATCTCGTAATTACGACATATATCTCGTAATTTGGACTTCTATCTCGTAATTTGGGTTTCTATCTCGTAATTTCGACTTCTATTGTAATTTCGCTAGTAATTTCGACTTCTATCTCACAATTAAGACATATATCTCGTAATTCCGTAGGATGATGCTAGACACTTGATGCATAAAATATCAATACCACCCCGGCACCCCCTATGAGGTGGATCATAATTCCGACTCCGTTTCGAGAAACTATGGAAGAGAATTTAAGTGCCAGTTTAAATATGAATGTGCTTACAGTATCAGTTCTTTGAGTTTGTCATAGAATGTATTTGCTTTTCATGAGAGCAAAATGTATTTGCTATACGTGAACCAATATCAATGTTTGATCAGGGACAGTCTTTCAAGCGCTACGTTACGCAAACATTCCATTTCTAATTAACTTTTATATCGCACACGATTTTAGAATTTTATGGATGTTTCACGAGGTTTCCTTATAAAAGCAAGATTTATTATCCTCACTATCGCAACGAGTTAAAGACGTTCGATTGGGGCAAGTAATTGACACTCTCTAAAGTGGTTGAAGGTAAATTGATACACCGTACGCCTGTAAAATGGAGACCAGCGTTAAAAGGTAAAGAATATTTAATTTGATAATCACTAAACACTAAATATACAAAGGGAAAATTCATATTTCGCGGGTCGAGTAATATAACCCCACTTTCGACGAAATGAAGTGAACTTTTAATTAAGATTGTGGCAAATTTAGGCAAAATACAGAACAGTACATTCCGATGGCCTCTAGCAGCAAAATAAAGAACTAGAAAAGAATAATTTTGTTCTTTCTATGTATATATATGTATGTATTTTCCGAAATAACGCGTAATAAGTGCGTATCGTTTGTTTATTTAATTGTAAAGCATGAAATTGCGTGTTAAAATGTGGGCAAGAGGAAGAGTTTAACGTGTTTTTATCGCTGTTAGAAGAGATAACGGTTTCAACGACGTGCGCATTAATTCGGCGTAAGTGGGGACGCATTCAGTCGACGCTAACGTTATCAAGGCTTAGAAGGAGGGTTATTTTATTATGGAGGTGGGTGTTTCATTAAATACTGCAAGCGTGAGGCTGCAAACTATCTGACTCGCGACGGTTGGAAAGCTTGCCTCTATATACTTAAATGTTTGAAATTTGATTTCGGTTAATTTAAATAAGTACATTTACACATTAACTACGCCATAATTTGTTATTACCGGGACAAATTATATAATAAATAAACCCTTGAACTTGGTTTCCTTAAATATAACGTTTGATGCCTAGAAAAAATGAACTAGGAACCGACATCAAATTCAGTGGGTTCTTTTGATTGCAAAATACATTGGAAATACAATATTTTTTCGTTTAACAATTTCTTCTTGTAAATATGCAACAGATTAAAATTTATCTTTCTCAAAAGTATCTACAAAACTACATAAATACAACTAACCTTAATTTACCATTTTTCTTGGACGTGGATACACTGGAAGTCTTACTACAACCTTTTTACTCGTCAATTTGGGGTTGATATCAGATTTCGAAAGAACTGCATACTTAAACCCACCGGTAAGGAAAATTCTCTGGGATGGAATTTGAAGATCGAACGGACAATAAATGCCTGCTCTCAATGTTGATTTGTTTGCTGGTCAATGAGACTTGGTCCAAAAAACGTTTTGCATACTCACATTCACTGTTTAATTTAAATTTGGAGAATTCTCTCGATTGCATCAATTTACTATTTATGTTAGCGGCACTTTACATTTATTTTTATTTGATTTTACAGACAGTTTTCTTTGTCGTAATTCCGCGCGGCGCATGAATTAATGTCACCTCTCTGTTACTTTAGTAAACTGCACAAATACGAGATAAAGTTTCCCAAGGAATTTGCGGTCGTTTCGAATTGCGAACGATGTCTTTTCATTGCATGGATCGCGGTTTCGAGTTTTTTGCGCATTTGTGCTGGAATTGTTTGTACAAAAATTCCATTCGGAAAGATATGGCTGGTGTCTTTAGAGGAAAGGTATCTGACCCTTCAGGCATTTAATCGCGACGAGAAACACCAGTTTACAAAACGAAAGGTAGAAAATGTGAAATCGCGTTTCATGCGGCGAAAAGCAAAATTTAATTTAACACGCGAACACATTAAACGCATTTGAATCGAATGCTTTTTTGCCAACCCATCGATCTTACTCAGGTTTTTTATATCGACGAGCTGTGATATTACTAATTTCCTTTGAATTCGGAAATTGACATGAACTGGTGGTGTTTTATGAAGGATATCAATCATTTGATTTCCTATCAGGCTTTTCCTCAAAACCATTTACATGCCGTACGTCCTTTAGAAATGGCTAACGTTTGGAAAAGTACGGCGATAAATTTCTGTCTGCGCCTATTGTAAACGTAGCACCCTATATATTATTTCATTTTTGTAATCTACGTAAAATTCCATTTACATTTCATGTATAATGTCCTATACCTAAAGCTCCTGTTTTACCGTCGATGAGTAAATATTCGTAGTAATCGTCTTTCACTTCATTAAACCTAATCTTTTTAACATTTTTCGAATTACACACAATATGTGCATCGTTTTTCGCCTCCTTTTGTTTACACTCGCTTGCTTTGTGTCCAAATTTATTGCAGTTAAAACAATTGATCTCCAAGGATTTTGAATTCGCGATATGTCTCCTTTGTTCTCAATTTTAACACTTCGCGTCGTATAGAATTTACCTTATTTCTTTCATCTTTGTTTTAAGTTGCCCTCAAAAGTAAATCCCCAAAACTCCTTTATGCGTTCCTTCGTCATGTGAATATCAGTAATTACAATTCGATTGTATCGAAAACCAGTATGTAATCAAACGTTATTCAACGAAAATAACAAAATTTATCTTTAAGCTTCAGGTGGAAACCGTGTGAGCTCAAAAGGGCGCGTTCTCCAAATCTGTAACAGACAATAACACAACAAACAAATAGAAGGAGAGTGAATCGCGCTGCACATAAAATATTGCGAAATAGCAACGTTTAACGTCTGACACGGAGGCAATTGTATATAGAAATTGTAATTAATACTCAAAAAGAATTAATAATTCGAAGGACGATGTATCGGGGCAACTCTAAGGTTTCGTTATACTTGCGATTACCAATATCGAAGTGTAGGTCAATAAATTTCGCGTGGAAGTAGGTCACAGGTAATAGTTGATAGAATTGAAGTCAGATTTTCGCAGCCGGTAATGTAGAAACTCATCTATGGCGTATGTTCGTCCACATCAATCTCGATAAAATGGCGGGTCCAAGTAAAAATATTTGAGATATCACCGAGAAAAACTGAAAATATTAAATTTAGTTTTAATTTTCTCCAGCTTAAACGTTCGGAGATGGACGGTTCCCATTACCTCCTTTTTTCGAAGAATCTAAATATGTAATCCGAATTTCTAAAGCACGCTAGATGTAGAAGCTCCTACTTTCTTTTTTTTATGGACGCCATATTGAATTTTTACGGAATGATATAGAAACCAAAAAAGAAATTAATTAGAATACATTCAGCAAGATCTAGTTACCTGTGGATGTTTTGTTGAGAAGTGAATGTAAAACTCTCGATTTTAAAACTTTTCTTGTAAATTTATATAAAAGTATCGAGTGTGACATTTCATAATTTTTTTTTGTCCTCTATCTCATTCCGTAAAAATCCAATATGGCGGCCATAAGAAATAAGGAAGTAGTAGCGTGTACCTTCTACATCTAGCAGGCTAATGAAATTCAGATTCTCCGAAAAAAAGTGTCCCTTGAACGCCCATTTCCGACCTAGGGAAAATGAAAACGAAATTTGACATTTTCAGTTTTTCGGTAATATCTCGGTTACTTGAAGATTTTTTAAAAATCAAAAGCGTTTTTTAGTCATAAAAAAGGCAACTTCGCCCCCCCATTTAACCTACACTATATCTCTCACCGTTGCGGAGATCCCAATGGCGAGCTACGAATTTGAACTACCCTGCCTGGTATTGTTTAAATGCAAAACACAGATCCGTACAAACGTTTCAAAACAGCCACAGTCACAGACATCAAGAGAAAGAAAGAACCACTCCAAAGATAATATGACAAAGCCAAAACAAACTGTACGACCTCGGTCGGCGAAACTAAGAACTATTTGAAATAAGAAATCTCTTATTCCTCTGTCAGATGATTAGGGTTTGTGGCTCCTTACATTGACTGAAATCCGAACTTCAAATAAATAAATGGTACTGCTCGCCCCACGTTAGGCGCCAAAATAAATGCTGTGACCCAAACAAGACTCTGCATAAAATCTGAAAATGATCGAATTAATTTGTTTTGTGCAAACATTTTAAATTCCGAAACCATCCCTTCCGTCAAATAATATTTAGTGCAACGCGTCCTGTAATCCCCATTTCTCGCTAAATTTTCGAGTTACGACGATTACGAACGTAATTAAGCGTAATCCTCCTTTAATTTATGGATTTGTGGGGTATCATTACTCTGACGCGACGCGGGTACCTACCGTAAAGCGAATTTCATAATTAAAAGTGGCACATCCAACGGATTTCCGCTCCATCGAGTTTTCCTTTTGCAAATGACTCGAGGAGATCAGATGCGAAACTACGTTCATTGAAATCGTTGAGTGGAGTCGACATTGTTAAATTAAAAACGAACTTGAGTAATTGATTCACCTGTTACGCTTCAACGTTTTTTATTTCTTTTGAATGAGGGATAAGCTCTTTCTTAGTGTTCTCTTTCAATTTGTCTAATCCGTCCGAGATGATCCCATTTTCAATACTCGCTCTCTGTCAGATTAATCGCATTCAGCAAATTAATTCCAGCTTGTAGCATGAGCTTCGGGTAATTTTGACGAATGACGTCATATGACCCCAAACAATTAGTTGGTGATTAAGTGTGAGGCGCAGCAAAATTAGAATAGAAAAACGAAAGATTATAACGAAGTCCTGTTCCCTATACATTCACGCAGAAGTAATGGGGAGGAATATTTATTTTTGTTATAAACCGTTACGTGCCCTGTTGCATAAGCAGCTTCATTCCCTAATTTTCCTATTATATGCCTACTTAGATACACCAGCTGGGGGTAGTGAAATGGTTATTAACTTTTTTATCTTCCTCCATGTCGCACCTCTTGTTTAGAATATGTTTTGCTTTCCTTACAGAACGTACATGCAGTCAGCGCTTTAATTATTTATGCGGCGCAGATACGCTTCATTTACATTAATATCTGCAGATGGATCAGATATGAGCTTGTGTATATTCACTACATGAATTAGGTATGATGCAGTTGCGCTCGCTTCTTTTTTAACGCCGTTTTCAAATCAATAACAATGCTGGTGCATTTCTGATACCAAAAGGCATGCAATTTTACAGTCCAAACCGATTTAAAAAATACACATCTGAAACAGTTGCAATATCATTTCCTTTTGAGAGGGTATTTTTCTTGTGACATCACTTTCTTTTTTTTAATATGTATAAATCTTGTCAGATCTGTCTGGGAAATTGTAAAATTACGACCCTATATTATTTTCTCAAAGCTTCTCCTTTGGGACGCATTTCCAGGGGAATTTATTTTTCACTCTCCTTTCGATTCTTTGCATTCGACTTTCATATTGAATACGATGTCCAAATTGGATCTTCGCCTCGCGAACTGCATTTAATTGTTATCTGTCCGCTTATCAAAGTTATTCCGGATTTAAGGAACAACATGTCGAAGCCTATTTGATTAAACTCGGATTATGAGAGAGAGATCAGTAAGTAATAAATAACATAAAAAATCTTGAATGCCATTTAAAAGAAATCGATGCAAAAAAGTAATTTGTTGCTATTGCCAGTTTCTTTTACGTTTGATTAACGTAACAACTATTTTTGTTTGTATTTGTTACGTTCACTTTGAGCAAACAACAAAATTACCACGAGCGAAGCACATGGTAAGCTCTGGTAAAGTAGAGGTAGAGATCTATATTCTGGTTTTTTTAATAATAATAATAATGATAATAATAATAATTTTGGTAAGTATGAATTACATACTATTCCTATATTTCCTTAATGTGTGTGTGTGTGTGTGTTTTTTATTATTATTATGGTTATTATTATTATTATTATTATTATTATTGTTGTCGGTGTTTCTTGTGAGAACTCAGGTCTAGCGTGGTTAACTAATCGCACGGATTAAAATCAAGTATTATTATTATTATTAACTGGCGTGAAAAGAGCGGCCAATCCTAGCGGCCAAAATTTCCGAACATACCCGAAGCGAAAATAGACCCTGCCACTATTATATATACCTACGAACGACGTACAGACACAGACACTAATCGTTACTTGATTTTAATCCGTGCGATTAGTTAACCAGGCTAGACCTGAGTTCTCACAAAAAACACCGACCATAATAATAATAATAATAATAATGTATATTTTGGCGAACAGATGAGTATCCAATTAGCGGACAAAATCCATATAACAAATACGCGAGCAAGTACAGTAACAAAAAGAGAAATTTAAATATATATATGAGTAGAATAACAATAAAATTAAAATCATATAGCAAAGACAAAAAATATTTTAACATTTCTTATAATATTAATTATTAACAATGAAAATCTAAAAATTGAACCTTTGGCAAATACAAGATATAGTTTTTAGAAAACATGTTACAATACTTACACATTCTATAAAATGGCGAATTCTTTAAAATATTAGAATTACAATAAGGTATCTAAAATGTAAGCTAACAAAATAAAATAAACAGGGTAGTCAGGCTTAATATCAAAGCAGGCTTTCGCAGAAAACAATGGAGAGTTAAATGACTATCAAAGAAATATAGTAATTACAATTCGATTGTATCGAATACCAGTATGTAATCAAACATAGCATTTGAACTCTGATTGTAACGGCCTTTTGAGCTCAGAAGGGCGCTTTTCTGCCTTATCTGTAACGGATAACAACAAAAACAAACAAACAAACAAGAGGGGCACAATATTGCGGTAGCAATGTCTAACGTTTGACACTAGGGTAAATCGTATACCAAAATCGTAATTAATACTCAACAAGAATTCAAATGACTTGACACTACCAAAAGCAAAATTATGATTGGCAACGAATTGTCCGTACAAATCGATGTATAAAGCATGAACGTGACGTTAACTCAAAAACGACCCAGCTCTGTCCGAAATATTGCATTTTTCCTTTGTAGATACCTTCCTCCAACATTTTCGAGATATTCATAATTAAGTTTTTACATTGCCGGTAGATGTGTCTCACGTTTTTTCTGCCCTTTAAGAGTACCCTTCTCCGACACTCTGTTCTGTGGATATTTGCACTGAAAGTGTTGACGTCACCAATAGATATATTTCTTCCACACGTCCCAATCGCTCTTTGTGACAACTTTCCTCCGACAATCTATCGTTGAGATATGAGGGATTATTTATATCCGATCACAATAAGGAGGAGGAGGCTATGGTTGGTACAAATTAATTTCTTTCGTCAAGACCTTTCATAAGAGCACCCCCAAACCCCTTCTTTTGATAAAGAATTAGAAAGAAGGACGGTAGTTGGCGGAAAACAGTTCCTTTTGTTGAGACATTTAATTAGAATACCATGAAAGACCACATTCTAGAAAGAAGGACGGTAGTTGGCGGAAAACAGTTCCTTTTGTTGAGACATTTAATTAGAATACCATGAAAGACCCCATTCTCCCCCCCCCCCCTCCCCCGCCCACCGACTGATCTCGAGACGGAGTCCTGCAGGAAAGTTATACTTTGTGAAGTGAGACAGTTTAATAGAATACTATTAAGGGTAGAACGTGACCCCCCCCCCCCATTTTCAAAAATTTTACTTAGCACCACTAAAGGCATGCGTATGCAAATTTGAGACCAGTTGGTTGTCGCATGTAAAAGTTGTGTAAGTTTTACTTTCAAAAACGGTATCTCAGGAGATAATGGTGGGGGAGGGGGGGGGCTTCTTGAGACAGAAAAATTTGATGACCGTCTAGCACACCTCGAAGTATAGGCTACGTATTGCAAAAATTCGAGGAGTCTAGGACCGTACCTCTAAAAGTAGTTCAAAACCGCCCAAATGGGTCCGGGCGGACGGACAGACGGATAAAACACAACAATAGCACATTTTTTTAATTCTTAAAAATGCACTAAAAATAATTTGCACGATACGTGAACAAATTACAAGTGTACGCAAGATCACAGTAAAAAAGGGATAGAATGGCAAGGTGCAAAGCGTGAACTCTAGCGGCAAGCGAATGAACTAAGGTCAATGAAAGATATATTTATACCTTATTATTCTCTCCGAATTTTACTCCCTCGCCGCGTATCTATGAACCTACAAAACACGGAACGCCTCTAGCGGCGAAAATAAAACACTAAGGTAATAAAAAATAGTATAGAAATAACTTCCATCATAACAGTACGCTTACGTTCGTTTATTGATTGAGTGACTAAACGGATTTACAAAAGAAATACCTAGATGGCGTAAGAATAACACTTAAATTTGGACAAGGAAAAAGAAGTGATATATAATTCCAGACGCCCCCCCCCCCTCGGTCTACGTTTTTGGAAGGGGAAGGTTGTATCCCTTTTTCCTGAAGAGCATAAGTGCTAACACTAACCGTTTTTAAGTTTTTAAGGCGCAGCAGCGGGGGTTTGGAGAGTATGGAATAGTCCTCAGTGAAAGTTGTATCCGTTTTTCCTACTGTATACATTTTGGTATAAGGCCTAACACTAAGCGTTTTTCAGTGAAAGCGCAGCACCGGGACTCTGGGCGTATTTAGTAATCCCCCCCCCCTCAGCCAACTAAGTGTGTCCCAAGCAAAGTGGGTAATCGCATCTTCTTCTGCTGGGGGGGGGGGGGGATTCCAGACGTTTTTGGGAAAGGAGAGTTGTATCCCTTTTTCCTGAAGAGTATGAGTGCTAACACAAAACGTTTTTTTAGTAAAAGCGCAGCACGCCCGGGTGTGGGGGGTATGGGATACCCCCCCAGCCAACAGAATGCGTCCTCAGCAAACTAGATAATCGCATCTTTGTCCCCAGTACTATGTTTTTGGGAAAGGAAGTTGTATCGTTTTTTTTCTATAGAGCATTCCACTTAGCAGGATCGTGGTTCTAAGTTCGATGGATTTTCTCGTTATCGTATACGAGGTTTGTCCGAAAAGTATCCAATCTTCGTTCGTATCTTTTCATCATCCGGGTCGTGTTATATCCTTCGAAGTAGTCCCCCTTCCATTGAACTACACGCTCCTAGCAGAGCACCCGCATCTCAAAGCAGTCCCCGAACGCAGATTTTGATATGATCTTCAGTTCGGGCGTCGCATTACTATCAATCATCTCAACGTTCGTCGAACCACTGGAACGCTATTTTCAATTTTGGGACATCCAGTCGCAGGGAGCTAGGTCGGTACTGTACGGAGACTGGCGAAAATGTACAATCTTGTGTTTCGCCTCAAATTCGGTTTGATGAATGCGCTGGCATGCTAGCGTGGTGAAGTCGACGTGAAGTTGATCAATAAACACCGCTTCTACTACCGTGTCGTTAGCAACTGTTAAGCGACCAAGGGATTTTCCACAAGCAACACTTCCTGTATCGTCAAATCGCTTCACTACACGAAGAATGTGGCGGCGAAAGTTCTCGTAACCAACGACATGTACAGGATATGCCTCTTCTCGTTTCCATCTTTACTTCCATTACGGAATTAAAAGCAGCTTATTTGCTTCCAAAGTAAAAGGCATTGGGCAGTATTACAAACTAAAACGATAAAACTGATTTAAAATGTAATTACCCAACTGGTTCAGCCGGTTATTTGGGAAAATAGCAAAAGTCAGTAACATAAGCCAATCCTCAGATATCGACGGTTCTCGTGATAAAAGGGCACACGTTTCATTTTCGCTATGAAACCTCCAGGTTACAATATGTCTGAATGGAGTTGGGGATATAAAGCGTCTAGACTGACTCTTTTTGCCTTCACGTAATTTAAGTACAACTCGTTGAAAAATACGAGCCACGTTCAAGCTCATTTGAAAATCGAGAGACCTAGGAGAATCTGATTTAGAAACATGATAATTACGTAAGATAAACTCTTCGTTTTAAACAAGAAAGAATCTCAAAAGAAGAGAATAATTACAGCCGTTAACTTAATGTGTCTGTTGTTGAAAGTTCAGCGTTCTCGATAACGCCCCGCTGCGCCAAAGTTTTCTCGTTGGCCGCACCGGAATCATTTCGAATCAGAAAAGCTCCTTTATTAAATGAAACCGTAGTACCTGCATCGACTATTTACCGTTATTGATTTTGTAATTAAGTAAATGTAAGTAAAGGCAATGGGGGGTAAGTCGAGCCCTTTGAAGAATTATTCAAAAGTCTCGCTGCACTCCTGTTTTTCATATTTCATTTAAATTAGTATAGTCTCCATCTTTAATTAAAAGAGAAGATTGGCCAACTGTCGCTTCCTTATTTAAAAGCAGCGCTAAATCTAGAATTTCAACAAATTATGAGGAAGGTACCCATTCTTGATCAATTTAATTCATGTCAGTAGAACAGAGGCACTATCTATCTCCCTCCACTTTTTGTGACATCACAAGATGACGGGGATTCACAGAAACGAACGATAAAAGATAATTGATAGGAAAGACGTTGAATTAATTAGAAATTGGATGAACAATTTGTTAAATTGTGAGGTCTCAGTTAAATAAAATTGGCAGATTTATTTTCGGTTTTTAATTTGATTGCAATTTTGCTTTTAATTGGTGAGCATTATTCGTGGACTTCGCTCTGATTGATCGATTTTTTGCGGTTTCGCGGATTTAATTGAATTAATTTAATTATTTCTTTGAAAATATAATTATTTTATTCGATTTAAGGGGAGCAGTAGAGAAAAAGAGCCATATTACAAAATCTAAGCTATTTTTGAGAAATTATGCATTTACAAAGCGTTCAAGCAAAACAAAAAAATAACGTTTTCCAAATTGTTGTTGCTGAAAAATCCTTATTTTTCCTAAATTTACACACAGTATTCACTCGCGACAAGGAAGACTAACAGTAATTAGAAAGAATTTTTCTTTACAGTGCAATTAAGAACGTGACATTTTCAATTAACTACATGCGAAATTTGATCACTCATAGTAGGCGGGGGACACTTTGTAACCCTAAGCCCCAATCTTCAAATGAGATTATTATTTTAAAAAACTCTTCGACAATTTTTTTCCTTAACTCAACAAATTCTCTCCATTTCCGTTATCCGGCCAAGAATTGCAGCGGAACTTTTTTTTCGAATTTTCAAAAGCTAATTCCAGATTCGTGATTTTCATGTTCAAAAACCCCCAGATACCAAATTTGATCGAAATCAGAACTTTTGTCGCACCCCCAAATAGGGGTGCGCCCCTTCGTGGTAGGAATTTTGAAAAATTTTTCTTAAAATCGGATAGAGCATACCCGAAAACCTATTCAAAGACGTGCCACTCAACTGTTATGGTTGCTGAGAAAAAAATTAAAGAATTTCACCACTTCTTTGGGGGTGGCTTCCAAACTAAACACGTTGGGCCCTCGGTTTATTTGTAAAAAGTGCTTGTCTTGATCCCCTCTATCACCCAATTTTTTTACATACTTATATGTAACACCCTGTATAAATATTATATGAAGAATGGTAATGGCATTAGTTCATTTAAATGACCGGCGATTTTTCAGCGAAAATTGTAGGTAGTACATATTTTTTTCTCTTTTTTTCCTGTCTTCTCTATAATAATGTTGGGTAAACAAAGTGTTGTAGACGCTATTTCAGTTGAGAACCTAACATCATGACACCCTGTATATGAGAAGCATTTCAATTTAGTAAAAATCGGGGAGGGGGGATATTTACGAGTACACATAATTTGGTTTTATTTCATTTGAATTTGTAGTTCTGTGGTGTTATTTTTTTTAAGAATTGTTTGTAACTGTGTATTGTTTATTTAGATGTGTTTATTTATTTGTCAAAATGTAGGCACATGGTTGTTCGCGATAAGAGATTTTGTTATCGGACGAGCTTTATTTAACGTACGCGTTTTGTCATCGCTCTTAGATTTAAGATTTTTTTATTTCTTTTGTCGAACGTTTGCGTGTGGGGTAATTTGTCTAAACAAGCTTTGACGTTCTTTTCATGTGTTTCGGAATAAATTTTTGTCATTGTCAATCAAATAATTGTGTCTATTCGAACCCATTGTGCCACTCGGTTACAGTTTTCAAGTCAGATTTTTCTCGTGTCCAAGAATTGTTCCGGGTTTGTATAGTTAATTCTTTGGAATTTTCAGAGGTTGGTCGAGGCTAGTGAGCCCCCTAAGTTATTACGTCAATATTGGAATTTTTCTTGGGAATAGTTGCCAAAGGTGCACGAGGGGAAATTATAAAAATTCAATTTTTTAATTTTGATTTGTTTTGCCCGAGTTTTACCCTTCAAGGAAAAGGTGAGAAGAACACACTTGATACTTGATCAGTTTAGGGGTATCCGGAAAAACAAAAAATTTAAAGTTTGTTTAAATTATATTGTGTATTATGATTATAATAATAACTGGATCATTAGTATATTAATTATCGCAAAATAAAATGTTAAAATATTGAGAGATCTTTGGGTCGAAAATTTAAGTTTACGGACTGTGAAATTGTGAGACTAAATTGGTTAGTTTTGATTATGATTTAAGATCGAGGGTCTATGGATTATTAACATAATAATACAATTCTAAAACTTACATCTTTAAACCTTTTTTATTAAAAATAATAGTCTAGTTTGTTAAAAAAATGTATTTTATATTCTAAAACAAAAATAATAATGTGCGTATGGAGTACCTACATAACGTCATTGTGTAAACCACCACAACACGTGCGTTAATTAGATTTTGCCTAACAACAAAATTTCTTATCGCAAACGACCAGATGTAACCTTTTATAAAGCACGCAAACTTGTACTTTATATTTGTCACCTACGAGTAAATTAATTTTTTCATCTAAATCGAGTAGCCACTAAACCTGGATTACCTGTAATGAAGTTATAAAATATTAAATTAACTTTCACAATTCAGCTACTTATCTAACAGTGCTCGTTTACGGGTATTGCAAGGTTAACTTCAAAAGCGTTTGGAAAACCACGTTCTTAATTGCACTTTAAAGGAATACTTTCTCATTTCGGTCAGTCTTCAATCGTTCGCAGATGCGTTAACATGTGTATCGTTACTAATTTTATCGTCTCCTAAAATGTACGCGATTATAGTGACTATTAACTGTGCATCCCTTTCGCGTGTGAATATGACGTGTAAACTTGGAGAAAATAAGGATTTTCAGAGATATCAAACTAGGAAAACGTTATATGTAAGTATCGAACCTTTTTTGTTTTTTGGACGCTTTGTAAAATTTGATTTGGCACAAAAAATAATTTATGTTTTGCATATGGCGTGTCTTTCTCTACCGGTCGCGTGCCAGAAATAATTAATTGATCAAAATCAAAGAAATAATTCAATCAAACTTGTAAATGTGTATACATTTTAATTCCATTTGGTGGATTAGGCTCGATTAATATTTAACGAAGATGGCGAAGGCGCGTCATGGGAATCTCCATTAATCTTATTCCGTTGCTTTTAGCTGTCGCTTTCTTAAGTGACTCACATTTCATCTCCCGCCAAAAGACTAATAAATAAGAAACAAATTACACGCTTATTCCATCATAAAAGCAAAGATCCAAAGGACGTTTTTTTTTAATCAAAAATTAACGCTTTTACGATGCTGAGTTCGCTTAATCCTCCAGCAAACTGACAGTGTGCCAGAAGTGTACTTCAAGTAAAATAAAAGTATACGAAATGGTTGCTCTGCAATAAACCGTTTCACATTACGACGACATGCAAGTCGCTACAAATTTTTAAAGACGTAAAACTATCGATAAAATAAACTACCCTTATCATTAATGGATAGTACAATTTTTATGATTGATGATCATTGGGTCAAAAATGCAGCCCGTTTCCAATTAATTTATGGAAATTGTGCGGAAAATGGATCGATTACTCTTTCATAAAGTGTAAATAATGGCATTCATGTTAGATTGATGGCGTATGCACTAGGTTAAGTGCTTGCATTAAGGAATTAGGGTGGTTAATGTATTTGCATATACATTGGAAGGGGATCTCGCATTGAATTTTCGTTAACATCGAAATCGTGTTGTCTTTAATTTTCGTGATAGTTTCCGGCGAGGTTTCCGAGATATTGAACAAAAACCACAAAATTGAACTTTGAGACGGTAAATTTTGATCCTAAGTAACAGAAAAAAAAATTCACCCCCGTATATTACGATTAGTTCTTCATTTGTTTTAAGAAGTTATTTTGGTTGCATAAAATTAGGCGTCCTTGAGAAGAGTTTGTCACTTAAAAAGTAGACATAGGGAAAGCAATACCCACAAATCCCTATGTCTACTTTTAAATGAATATCACTGTATTTGTTACGGTCAAAGTGCTTAATGCGGCGATTATTCATAATAACCGGCCAACGTGAATAATTGAGGGAAGGAACAGCCCCCGGAATGATTTTTTTTTAATTCAATATTTTCTTAGTTTGATAAATGCCAGTAGTTTCCCTTCTCCTAAAGTTTTAAAAGGAAATGCACATTTCCCGGGAATTGGGAATAATCGTCGCATTTATACGTATATACAAGGCTGCTAGATGGCGATCGCGTCGTTGGGTTTGAATGTCATAATTTGAATTGACTGTCATTTTTGCCAAATGTCACTGTGATTTGATGTCTATGATTCTGAAACACTGATTTCCTGATCAAATGATCTTCCGTTTTAGATATTTGCGAACTGGAAGTGAAAGTGAAATAACAATTGATTTTTTGTAATGAAATAACTAATACCACGGCTAGCTCAGTAATGAATAAATGTTCAATGACTTTCACCTTGCGGACGGTTGGTTCTTTATCTCCACTTATGATCTGAAAATAAAACCCTGATATAAATTACCTTTATAACTTAAGGTTTTGACAGCCAACAAAAGCACGAATTAATTGTCTTCATTTTTACCGTTTACCGTTTTATGTATAATTTATTTATTTATTCCCTCTTGTTCTGCGCCCTCAATAACCTTTCGCCCAAGCACAAAGTGTCCCACATACTGTTTTTAGAGGTGCTTTTAATGCTATTAGCGTCTCATATACACAAATTGATTAATAAACTGACTTTTTAAGTAACTTTCTACTCCAAATATAGCGCAACGAAGTGTTTTGCACCTTTGACCCCAACGCGTTAATGGTAACAATTATTTGTAAAATAATAAATATAAATAAATTAATAAAATAATTTTTTTTTACTCAAAAACGCCATAAACGTGATGGCGCATTGTGGTTAAATAATGTCAATTTCAAGGCATTTCTTTATAATTTATTTGTGTTTTGTATAAAACAACCTCAAACTACACGATGCTCTCTCGACGAAAGCTGAAGCAAAGATGCGGTCCCGTTTTGGAGACGGCGCACACAGTTTCCCCGTCGAAAGCGTCGCGCGACTTCCAGCTCTCTAAAATGTGTGCATCATCATAGGCTATACACTGTGTCCAAGATAAGGATGTCTATCATGGAGATCTCCGAAACCATAGAAGATGCTTTAAAGAAAACCAGAAAATTCACATTGCTTCCGAAGATATACCAGAAAAACCGAAATTTGCCGATGTTTACTTTTTCCTGGTGTCATTTGAGCAGTTACAGAAAAATAAAAAAACACAATTTCTAATTGCCACTTTGAGGGCCTTGTGCGTTGGTGCACCATCCTGTTGAAACCAACAGTTTCCAACTTTTGTTTTTTTTGTGTGCGACATACATCGTTGGATTCGTAATGGACAATGCTACTCAATACAGTACCTATGTATTTTTTCTACGGGCCATATAAAAAAATAACGCAAAAAAATCGAAACGTCGTATTGACAATTTCTCAACGGTGTCTTGTAGAGCTCAAGAACTGGCAGTGAGGAAGTGGTTTTTATTTTCCTGTAACTGCTCAAATAACATCTGGAAAAATAAAGACCCAATTGGCCAATCGTTCGGTTTTTCTGGAATTTTCTGGTTTTCTTTAAAGAATGTGCAAGGTAACAATGTACCCGTGCCTTTATTTATGGAGCGTGTATACGCTTCTTTACAAATTCACTACATTGTCATCAATAGATGTCGCTAACAAATGACACTTTGTAAAGTCACTAGATATAGAAAGTACCGCAATCATCCGCCATTTTTGGGCAAATTTGCTGCCAACTTAAAAAAATTTACAAATAAAATCTGAATAGCTGTAATTTTTTATAACCTAACTTCACAGTACTGTCATGTTTTATAAAAATATATACAGATATCTCCAAACAGGTGGAACAATCCCTAACATTAAAGCTACCAGAATCTGGTAGCTTCCCCCATTTTTGGGCAAAAATCATGCGCTCTCTCTCTCTAACACACGAGCCCAATGGATTGCGGTACTTTCTATATTTAGTGACTTTAACACTTTGTTAAAGTCACTAGATATAGAAAGTACCGCAATCACCTGCTATTTTTGGGCAAATTGCTGCCCACTTAAAAAAATTTACAAATAAAATCTGAATAGCTGTAATTTTTTATAACCTAACTTCACAGTACTGTCATGTTTTATAAAAATATATACAGATATCTCCAAACAGGTGGAACAATCCCTAGCATGAAAGTTACTAGAATCTGGTAACTTCCGCCATTTTTGGGCAAAAATCATGCGCTCTCTCTCTAACACACGAGCCCAATGGATTACGGTACTTTCTATATTTAGTGACTTTAACACTTTGTTATCATTTGTTATGGTTAGTTAGCGACATCTATTGATGACAATGTAGTGAATTTGTAAATTATTTTTATTATTTTATTTCGGGCACTGTGTATATGTACATTCCACATGGAGATCTCCCATATATAAAATGCTCTCTAACGAGCAAATAAAATAATAAATAATAATAAATTCAGACTAAGCGATGCAGGAATATCACGATAGTACGAATGTAATGCTGAAAACCCTAAAGTTCTACGATATTCCGTTGGCGAGATCGCGATCGATTTCCACTCCTAGAAAAATTAAAATGAATTTAAATTTCTACGGCACTGGTAAAATTTTGACTGTAACAATTTATAAAAAGCTTAAAAGGCGCTCGAACAGCCGACAAATATTAATGAAATGAGCGGGACGGGGCAGCTCTAATCTTTGTCGTATCTGGCCAAGATTCATCCAATATGGCTTTTCTTGTTTGTGCGACTTATGGGCATTAGTAGTATAGTAAAGCCGATCCGGGTGCACTTTGACCTTGAGTTTTCCGCATGCGACAATTCCAAGGTTGAATTACTGCACATGCACCAAGTCACTAAAGTCATGGTGGTTGTAGTCTAAACTAATAGGTCTGCTCATCAGAAACGGATCTGTCGATTTCTGATGATCAGATAAACAGGCTTGTTAGTTTAGACAACAACCATGATGATGACCTTCAGTTCAGTGGGTTCGTGCGCAGTAGTTCGACATTGGAATTTGCGCATGCGCAGAGTGTGAATTCTTCGAGCATCGATTTCTTCAGCTTCTCCGGCGTTTTCGGATTTTTTAGTGCCGGAGGGTGGTATAGTATATCCCACAGTGCACGACAGTTGACAGTTTTGCTGGGGGTGATTCCATACCCTCCAGATCCCTAGGCAACACGACTCGGTTACCCTTGAAGACTCCCATGACGGATGTTGGGAAAAATTATCATATCCCCTTCTCCCAATAAGTACTACAGGGGAATTAGGGTACATAGGGTTATAGGGAAAAGGTTCTTTTTTGTTCGGTGGTTTTAAAATGTCGCCATTTTCTTTCACAAACCGTTCCCTTAATCACAATCTATCACAAAACAAAAATGTTTCGAAATTACTATGTAAATTGGGACATTCGCGTGCAGGATTTGCGATAAAAGTTTCACGGCATGGAAAATTTTGCATTTTTATCCTAAATTCAACTATTTGATCATTGCGATCGAGTTTGTAGAGCAATTCTTCTCCATTAGGCTTATACATTCATGAATACATAATGCCTCAATTACTAAACATACAAATTTTAGTAGGGGCTTTCAATTTTCTTACGAAATTTCTCTACCTAATAACTGATGTTTCTTTGAGAGCTGAAGTTTATTTAAAGTTTAAACTAAACAATCTAGAAAGCTCTGGAAACTCTTTGAGATTATTAAACGATATTAAATAGTGTTAAGTGCTCTTGAATATTAAAGGTCTAGAGTCTCAGAAACTCTTCGATACTTTGGCCCTCTGATTCCTTAAGAGTCTGAAGGTTCGACCTTCAATCACTCTAAACCAATAACAAGTACCTACATTTAAAATTTGTTTCAGATGCTCTTGCGGCCGGAAGACTACAGCACATTCCCCCTCGTCAGTGGGAGAAACCATCCCCGGCGAGGTATGGCTTCCTTCGAAACACACGAGAGCTTCTCCGACTGACGCTTATGGCACAATCGAATTTCAAGGCGGTCCTCATCCAACAAAAGCTCAGGTAATACCTCTACACTTAGATACATAGGTATATACAAGCTGCGAAAGACGGACAGACTTTTTTGGATCGGCTTGTTTTTTAATTTTCAATTGCCATTTTAGCTTTCAAATATTTCCACTTTTATCTGGATAATCTGCTTTAGCACGGTTTCTAGTTTTTGGGGTTCATCCTGTGGCCCTCTGGAAGAGGTTTACCTGTTTTTTTTACATTCAGGGTGTGCCGTAAAAACAAATCGGTTAAAAAAGTGTGTTTATGTACGAATGCTTGAAAATGCGATGATTACAGTCGCAATTAGTGGCCATAATTTGCAATATTATGGCCTAGTCCATAATAATAAAGCTAAACGGCCGCCTGTCAATGTGACAGTCGTACTTGGGTGTCAATCCAAGGTAAATTCAAGTATTGTAGAAATACTTGACAATTGCTTGGCATCTGTTGTCAATGATATATAGATTTTATCGTTTATTGAATTCCCTGAAATTTTCATTGTTAAGGGTTGTTGCAGTCGTACATAAAGCTTTGTATACTCGTATATCGCGTCCATAAATAGGCTTTATGTCTTACTAACCTATCATAGCACATTTTATATCTGTGATACGCGGGCATAAAGTACCACTTTATGCCCTAGGGCATTAAGTATCACCATAGTAACTCATTCATACTTAATGACAAAACAAACTAATATTTGCAGGTAGAGAATGCAATACCGGGATTGCGGGATCCCGAAATACCGGGATCCCGCAGCATTTTTGCGAGATTAATACCGCACATAAATGGAGCGGGATCCCGCGGGATTTGCGGGATTGAGGAATTTGTCGACCAAGGGGACGACAAGAGACAATTTTTTTTTAGGGTCTCAAAAAAGGCAGTCTACAACCTTCCTTTTTTACCAAAAATCGACTGCACCAAAAATTCTCGGGAAAACACTTTTTCTTATTAATTTTGGTACGTAGAATCCAAAACAATTCGTACTTTTTCGATCAGACTTCTCAATCAAAAGTTATAGACTAGAAACCAATTTCGAAAGAAATTCAAAGGGCTGTAACTTTTGAACTAGTAGCCCAATCTTGGAACTGTTTGAAATTATGGATTCTACAGGCCACATTCTATAAGAAAATTTTTTTTCCGAGTCGATCTGAGACAATTTTTTTTTCGGGCCTCAAAAAAAGGCAGTGTATAACCTTCCTTTTTTACCAAAAATCGACTACACCAAAATTTCTCGGGAAAACACTTTTTCTTATTAATTTTGGTGCGTAGAATCCAAAACAATTCGTACTTTTTCGATCAGACTTCTCAATCAAAAGTTATAGACTAGAAACCAATTTCGAAAGAAAATTCAAAGGGCTGTAACTTTTGAACTAGTAGCCCAATCTTGGAACTGTTTGAAATTATGGATTCTACAGGCCACATTCTATAAGAAAATTTTTTTTCCGAGTCGATCTGAGTCAATTTTTTTTGAGGGCCTCAAAAAAAGGCAGTGTACAACCTTCCTTTTTTTACCAAAAATCGACTGCACCAAAATTTATAGGCCCTCGAGCTTTTTAACTTGTCGCCCTCGAGAATATAAACATCACTATTATGCCTTTAATACATAAATAACTATTATGGGGACTCGCCTTGTTTGTTTGTGCCTCGCTCACAAGCTCGCTCGGCTAAATAAACGACTCGTTCCAGATAGCTATTATACTGTTTACGTTATGCTTGTAATATCATTTACATTCTTTATTTCAGTATGCAAGGGTATCCTACGACACACGGCCTGAACTCTTACTGCAGTTATTCACAAGAGAATGGAATTTGGAAGCGCCCAAACTCTTAATCACTGTACAAGGCGGCAAGGCTAATTTTGAACTTCAGCCCAAACTGAAGAAGGTACTCAGAAAAGGTTTACTCAAGGCTGCCAAAACAACGGGCGCTTGGATTTTTACAGGAGGCACCAATACAGGTGAGTGCCTTGAACAAGTGCGTGGCGTTTTGTACATCGTTTCGAATTTCAGGGGTCACGAGGCAGGTGGGTGACGCACTGTTACTCGAGAGATCCAGCGGCCGCGTCGTGTCACTTGGAATCGCTCCCTGGGGAATTGTGGAGAACAATTTTGAATTGATAGGTTTGAACCGTGATGTGCCATTCCATTCCATATCATCTCCTAGGTATAGTCATTTGATTTTATTCCACGAACTTATAAATTAAGATGGACTGCTGATCAAACAATTGCATAGAGGTAGAAATGGCCCTATGATGTGCACGTTTTAGTTATTTTCTAGGGGAATTTTCCTAGTGCTCTATTGCAGCCTTTGAAAATGACATGTGACGTGTCACAGTAATTTATTTAGAAAACGTGAGGTTAATGCTTGTTTATTAGTTGATTTGAATTTCGCCCCAAGTGAGTGCACATCATGGCTGCCCGCATGTAGGTGTCATTTGTCATTTCAGCATCTTAATTTATAAGTTCGTGTTTTATTTGCAATTTTATTTAGGAAATCTACTTTCATTAAGTACAGCACATTCCAATATGTCAAATACATTAACCGTCCACTCTGGGGTGACATTCTGCCCGTAGTCTCTAAGGAAGTCTGTTTGTAGGGCAATCAAAACTAACTTCGTACTTTCTTTGCCCTCGAACCATTTTAAAGACAAGCTTCTAAGACAAATTTCGCACGTTTTTCTGTCTCCGATCCTTTTCAAGTTGACTTCCGTGGGCACCATTATCTTGATATCGACCGGCGAAATTTTGATAACCTTCTTTTGTAGAGCTGTAAGTTTGTCATTTAGCACGGAGACGAGCTTGAGCCGCGCGGTTTCGGTTAGTAGTCCGTTTAATCGTTCCAAATCTTCGGTGTGAATGATCTCTGAAATTTTACAAATTGCCTGAATCGAGCCGAAAATGAAGGCGCCCTCTGAGAATTCGGGGTCCCACGTTTTTTGCAGATACTTAAATTTCGCTTTCGTTCTCAGCCATCTGAATACTTGCGGGATGTAGACTAGGTCGGGTGTTTTTTCCGAGTTGCTTCGCAGGTAACGGACGCTGTTGTGGTACGCGTGTGGGTGTAGGCGCAAGGTGAACAACTGGCAAATTTTTCTTAAGGTTACGTAGGGATTGTACAATTTTAGAGTTTGGCCGAAAAGTACTACCATGATGACTTTGAACGACAAATTTACATGATTTGTGTCATTTTGACATTTTCAAATGGGAAAGTATACTAGATTATAGCCTTGTTGAGGGTGCAAGACTCCGCGCTAAATCAAAACGGGAACAGGAGGGAAAGAGTAATGAAAATAATAGTCCCTCGCTCACACGATGTGCCCTTGACCAGATGGAGGAAGGCAGGGAAGATTTTCTGACCACCAACCGCTTCAACTCTTCAATGAGGATGGACTACAAAGCTGTAGATTTAAACTGAAAAATCAGAGGATTTGGGCACCTTCCTCCTATGCCAAATGGTGTTACCTCCATGTCCTTCCATGAGTTGAGGGCCTTCTTTTCAAAAATAAATTGTTAGGGCCGTATTTAGTAAGCGAAGATTACTTTTGCAATGTGGTGGGAATGTATGTAGAATTTTAACAAGTTAAAAAGTAATCGTAAACGATTTACATAAAGCGCATTTCCACTTGCATTCATTTCCCATGCTTCCAATGCTTTTCTAAATAAGAAAGTTGGAACTGCGCATGCGCAAACCTAAATTTTGAAACTAATGTTAGATTAAGCGAAGATTACTTTTGCAATGTGGTGGGAATGTATGTAGAATTTTAACAAGTTAAAAAGTAATCGTAAACGATTTACATAAAGCGCATTTCCACTTGCATTCATTTCCCATGCTTCCAATGCTTTTCTAAATAAGAAAGTTGGAACTGCGCATGCGCAAACCTAAATTTTGAAACTAATGTTAGATTTTCCTTTGCTCCAAGCGCCAAAGTATCAAATTTCATTTAAATGCTTCCATAAATAAAAAAGTTGACACTGCGCATGCGCAAAACCAAATTTTGAAACTGGCGTTAGATTTTCCTTTATTCCTAGTGCCTATGTATCACAATTCATTTAAATTCTTCCATAAATAAAAAGTTGGCACTGTGCATGCGCAAAAACAAATTTTGAAACTGGCATTTGATTTTCCTTTATTCCAAGCGCCTATGTATCAAATTTCATTTAAATTCTTCCATAAATAAAAAAGTTGGCATTGCGCATGCGCAAAACCAAATTTTGAAATTGGCGTTTGATTTTCCTTTATTCCAAGTGCCTATGTATCAAAGAAAGTTAATTGTATTGCTCCAAACACCGTGTATAATTAAAAAAAAAACGTTAATGTGTTCTGGATTTTCACGACGAGTTCTAAATGCGTTCTGGGACTGTTTCCAATCAGAATCATAATGCTCCTCCTTCCCGCTGTACTCTGCACGGATCGGCTCTATAATCCTACTTTGAGACCGTTTCTTAGATGTACAATGAAATTGGCCGTCCAGTTGAACTCTGCACGGACCAGTTACAGAATCCTAATCGTGTTACTGGAAGCCACCAAAGAAGTTGCGCCCCTCCCCCAAGGAACAGCACCCAATCAACACCATGCCACTTGCAATGGACAATCGAACGTAACATAATTTGACACTATCTACGGACAGGTGCCAGCTGGGGATGACATCTCATCAAGAAATACAGAAGGGACTCCACACGCACCTCATAGGGAAGAACCCCGGCGCCTCCGATAGTGCTGTTTACCTTGCGAACACCGCCACAGGAGTAACGCAAGTTACGACCTACCCTATCCACAGGAGAGGCGCTAGAGGGCGCAATACAAACGGTCCACAGAAACCAAGCTTGATACCGCAGCCGCTACGCGAACTACCAGACCAACTACATAAAGTAGGCGACAGGATGATGGAGAGATTCAGGAACCAACACGTCTGGAAGTTCTACTTGAAGTACACGTGCCCTTACCCTATACAAGCCCTGGCGGGTACGAACACTTACTGGGCCAGATGAGGGAACGACTAGGGAAAAACAAGCACCTATTGGCTGGCGTGCCAGACGCAACCGCAACATCGATTTTATAAACAACTCTGAAACCAACACCAAACCAGTGGCGTAGCATGCTCAAATGGCGCCTAGGCCTAGGCCAAACAGTAAAATTGCGCCCATTCGTAAATTACCTTAATATAAAAGAGGATATATACGATTTTCAGTGGTTTATTTTAATTTTTAAATTTAATAATTAACGATTTTAGCGCCCCCTTTTGAACGGCTCCAAGGAACGTGCCCTGCCTGCCCCACCCTAGCTACCCCTCTGCACCAAACCACTTCTGTTGGGCAAGTCTTCCTCCCCTTAGCACGCTCCTGAAACTGCGGATTTGGACTCAAGATTTTCGGCTGCAGCGCTAATCAATCCCCAGCTCTGCCGCTATCCGCCATCCCCGTACACACTTCCAATCCTGCACACATTGTTATATGTGTTTATAGCATAAATATTATGTTCCTCGTAAGTACAGTTTTGCTGCCGACTGCTTCATTCAATCCGGTAACAATCGAGGTAGCCCCACGGAAATTTTTTAACGCTCTCTTTTTTTTCTCGGAAACGCTGTGTCTTTGTCCTCAACGCCGAGATGGCTCGATGGAGATGATTCAATTGACTTTATTTCCTTTTTCGGAATCCACCTAGTGCAGGAGCATGAAAAATGGACGTATTTAACTCAGTTCACATTGTTGTTGTCTTAATTACAATGACCCGCTTCATTTACCTCATCCCAAATATACACACGTACTGCAGTATAATATTATTTTACTTTATTTACATCTAAATTAATATTGCATTTCTAACCGCGTTTGTTACTATATACTTCTAGTTCCCTTTTAGCTTCCCTAGGGTTAAATAAAAAGCCAACTTGGGTTATCTTTCGTTTTTTCTTCTTGCGAGAATAAATTAAATAATGAATTTCCATTCAATGCTAAAACACACATCTACGCAGGCAAGGTTACCGTTGCGTATCTATATCTATATTATGCATTTTTAGTAACTTCGACCCCCCCCCCCCCCCCTCATTTCCGGGCCCCCCCCCCCCTTGAGGCAGCGGAGCGGTGATAATTGAGAGTGGCTAAACCAAGGTGGATAACATGTTTTTCTTATGTTGGGGGGGGGGGTTACCACATGCTTCATGTCATTTACTTACACGTCTATTGGTCGACTCGGCTGATAAACCCCGCCCGCGGCTCACGTCACGCGCCGTTCCGTTCGGCTAATCATAGCACATCTTGCCATATTTGAAAAATTCTGGTGCCTGTACCTTTCTGGTAAAAAGCGGAATCGGAGGCGGAGATGGAAGTGAAAAAATTGCGGAACTTGCGGAAGTCTGTTGCGTCACGTTTGTTGTATTTTTTTTATTCAAAAGAGACCTATTTTAGTGACCAAAAACTATAAGTTCAGACATAATGGAAGGCTGTACCAAATAAATAAGAGAATCTTTAGTTGTGTCTGAATGTGAACCGAATTCAATTTTTTTTTAGGTCTAAATTTGCGGCATTAAACAATAGGCACGCCTACTTCCTTCTCGTGGACAACGGTACGCAGGGAAGGTATGGAGCGGAAATAGTACTTCGTAGAAAATTAGAAAAATTTATATCAATTCAAAGGTTGCATCCTTGTACGTAGTAATCGCAGAGACGCAACTTTCTTGATTTTTATTATTTCAGATACTCATAGCAGTACTCCTGTAGTGTGTTTAGTAATAGAAGGTGGTACCAACACCATTCGGGCTGTGTTAGAATACGTAACTGACAATCCTCCTGTTCCTGTGGTGGTGTGCGACGGTTCTGGACGGGCTGCTGATCTCATCGCCTTTACCCATAAGTACAATTACGTCGAATTGTGTTCGTGTTTCATTCCGACTTTTAGATACGCTTGTGATTCGGAATCCGGTGAACAAACTGTTTTAGAATCGATGAAAGACTACCTAATCAACACTATCCAAAGAACGTTCGAGGTGGGTTTAGAGCAATCCGAATGTCTCTACACCGAATTACTTCAATGCACGCGGAAAAAAAATTTGGTAAGTACTACTATTAACTTCAAAATCGGATGCCGAAAATTAATTTCAGATTACAATATTTCGAATATCGGAAAAATACGAAGGCCAACTGCAAGAGTTAGATCAAACAATTTTAACCGCCCTTTTTAAATCGCAACATTTAAGCCCTTCTGAGCAGTTGAGTCTGGCGTTAACGTGGAATCGCGTGGATATCGCTCGGTCTGAGATATTTGTCTACGGTCAGGAGTGGCCGACGGGAGCTTTAAATGAAGCCATGATGCAAGCGCTGGAGCACGATCGGACGGATTTTGTAAAACTTCTGCTGGAGAACGGGGTTAGCATGCGCAAATTCCTTACGATACCGCGCCTAGAAGAACTTTATAACACCAAACAGGGCCCTAGTAATACCTTAGGTTATATTTTGAGGGATGTTAGACCTCACATTCCGAAGGGGTACGTTTATACGTTACATGACATTGGACTGGTTATTAATAAACTGATGGGAGGGGCTTACAGGTAGACATTTCCTGGAGTAGGTTGATTAATAATCGGGCGAATTTTAGGGCGTTTTATACTAGGAGAAAATTTCGTCCGATCTATGCCAAGGTAATGAATAAAGTTCCTCACATACACAGAAACTCGACCTCGTTTGTGCGTTACTACGGAAACGCAATGAGCTTACTAGCCGAAGCGCTCCCCAGTAATCAAGCGCTATGCTTATTCGATTATCCATTCAATGAGTTACTGGTAAGTTGCGAGCCCTTGGAGCACCCACGTTAACGTGACAAATGTAGATTTGGGCTGTCTTAATGAAACGACAGAAGATGGCGCTGTTAATGTGGCAACATGGCGAAGAAGCACTGGCGAAAGCGTTAGTCGCGTGTAAGTTGTACAAGGCTATGGCGCATGAGGCGGCCGAAGACGACATGGAAACCGAGGTCTATGAAGAGCTGAGAAGCTACGGTAAAGAATTCGAAAACATAGGTAAAATCTGTCCTATAAATTCACCGGTGGTAATCTTTCGATTGTAGCACTAGAATTACTGGACTTTTGTTATCGACAAGACGACGATCAAACGCAACAACTTCTAACTGTCGAACTACAAAATTGGTCCGGGCAGACCTGCCTAAGTTTGGCGGTCGCCGCCAATCACAGAGCACTACTGGCGCACCCCTGCTCCCAAATAATTCTCGCCGATTTATGGATGGGCGGTTTGAGAACGCGCAAAAACACCAATTTAAAAGTACGCATTAACCTAACGCCCCAAATTGAACCAATATTTATTACTGTCCCAGGTTATACTAGGCCTATTGTGTCCGCCGTACATCCTGAGGTTGGAATTTAAATCTAAGGAGGAGCTGCAGCTAATGCCGCAAACCGAGGAGGAGCATCTCGAACTGGAAAACGACGACGACGATAAGTCGGAGTCGGAGAAAAATCCCGACGAGGAGGTGAGTCACGCTGCGCACGCTTTTCAATTGTTTTAGACAGAAACGTGATATTTCTTTTAGAAACGATCTAGAAGTTTGAGCATACGTAATAAGTCGTCCACTCGACAGGGTGTTAAGGTAGCTTTTTGCAGCTATTATTTTAATGTCTTTCACTGCTTGGGTATTGCTTTTTTTTTAAATTGAGTTCTAGCGCTGATTTCTGTGAGGTATGAAATTAGCAGGGTTTATTTTCGTTCGTGCTTGTACATTCCCGACTGAAATGGCCTGCGTTACCGCACGTAAAGCACCTGTTTCTTTTTGGTCTCGTACAGTTTCTAGCTAAATGTCTTGGATCGCCGCAATTATAACATTTCCAGTTTGATTCGTTCATGCTACTGTTGCCACTTTTTCCTTTCTCTCCGCTATCGGCGCTATCCATAAGTTCTGTCTCCCTCGATCGACGTCGATCTGTCAATTTGTCATTTTCAACCACATCTGTCACTTCCGCCATCTTGATTCTCTCCTCTCATCCTACACGTACGCGCACCAATCGGCAATCCTAAATACGCACCAGTTTTAAATTTTAAATTATTGCTAACAGACAGTATCTTTTAAAGTTCTCTGAATTGTTCTACAGTCTTCTTGAGGGTCTCTAGATTCAATTAACGAACCTCAGGAGTTTTTATTTAGTGGAGTCCTTTGAAGAAGCGTTTATTAGTCCAGTAGGTATTGGGGGAGTTGTGAGTGGGAAAATTCTTTTTTCTTTGACGTATGCCGCCTGCCGCCTAATTTTGGCAGTTTGGCCCGGGGTATTTTGGCAATTGGCCCGCGGTGCTTCAACAGTTGGTCCGGGGTGTGACGCTATCCCAACGTGAACGCGAAGTCAAATGCCATTCCAACCAAACCTATAACGGACCTTTATTTGTATTGACTTCGCTAAACACATGAACAGGATCATTCACGTTTGTGTTGGGTTCACGTTGGCGTTGGGTTCACGTTCACGCTTGGTTTCGCGTTCACTAAAGTCACTAAATATAGAAAGTAGCGCAATCCATTGGGCCCGTGAGTTAGAGAGAGAACGCATGATTTTTGCCCAAAAATGGCGGAAGTTACCAGATTCTAGTAACTTTAATGTTAGGGATTGTTCCACCTGTTTGGAGATATCTGTGTATATTTTTATAAAACATGACAGTACTATGAAGTTAGGTTATAAAAAATTACAGCTATTCAGATTTTATTTGTCAATTTTTTTAAGTTGGCAGCAAATTTGCCCAAAAATGGAGGATGATTGCGGTACTTTCTATATCTAGTGACTTTAGCGTTCACGTTGGGTTAGTGCCACACCCCGGGCCAAACTGCGAAAATTAGGCGGCAGAATTTTCCCACGCACAATTTCCCCAATACGTACTTAGTCCCAGGTTCTTAAGAGCCTTAATAAATCGCCCAACAGTTTTCAATGATCCCCACAGTCTTTAGAGCCTTTAACAGACATTTAAAAGCTTCTTAAGCACTCTAAAAGAGTCCTAACTTACACTAAACGATTGGACCAGACTAGATCAGACTTGACCTAATTTAAATAGGGTCAGAAGATGCCAAAAATGACGTGGATTTGGAGCGTCTAGTGCAAAATATCAACCCCCTGCGGCTCACTGTATCCTTAATTTTGGGGTAGGGCTGTTCCGGAACCGGAAGTATCGGGTGGCCCAAATTTTTTCACTACAGGCTCGAATCCTTCCTTTACCCAACAAAATAACAGCAAGTCCACATCAGAACAAATAAATTTTTTATTGGGGACATGCCGGGTTTTTGGCAATGTTCGGCCGTTATGTGCCCAAAATGGTACCACATGTGAAATCCTACTCCATTTTTGGATTCCACACGCCCAATTTTTGCCAATTTCGGAAATGTCCGTATTGCCGGTAGTGGTATCAAAAATTGGCCAAAAATGGAGTCCTTGGGCTCTTTCTCAGGGCCCAAAAAATTTAAAAAAAAAAGAACGTGAACCCTTTCCTAACTCTTTAATTGTGTGAGGTATCACCTTGGGGTTTTTTGCGTTCCACAAAGAAGGGATGAGAGCGTATAGTGTAATCACTATTGCACCATTTTCAAAAACCAGATAATTCTTTTTCGTTTTTGGAGTTTTTCTTCCAATTTTGATCCACTTTCGTATCGGAAATTTGGTCACATTTTGAAAATTCAAATTCAGCACTCTCGAAAACAAAAAGGCTCATAAAAAGATCTCACACTTTTATTAATTGAAAGAATCTCATCCAGTTTTGCAAAATTCCGCAGCTGCCGGTTTCAAAATTACGAAGGAATCAAATTCGGGGGGAGGGCCGACTTCACGACTGCCCCCCCCCCAAGTTTACAAATTTTGCTTTTTTTTCTTGTGATCGTTTGCGCTTCGTTTACGCATGTTTGCGCTCCCGTCGTTTTTGAGATACTCCAAATACAAAATTCCATACTGGCCCCCCCCCCCCCCCCATTTTTCAAATTTTTACACTACAGGCTCCTTTCTTTGCCTAACAAAATAACAGAAAGTCCACATCTTAACAAATAAATTTTTTATTGGGGACATGCCGGGTTTTTGGCAATGTTAGACCGTTATGTGCCCAAAATGGTCTCACATGTCAAATCCGACTCCATTTTTGGATTCCACACGCCTAATTTCGGAAATTTTCGTATTCCCGGTAGTGCACTCAAACATTGGCCAAAAATTAGTCCTTGAGCTCTTTCTCAGGGCCCAACAAATTAAAAAAACGAACGTGAACGCTTTCCGAATGACCTAACTTCCTAATTTTGTGAGGTATCGCCCTGGTTATCGCCTTGGGGTTTTTTTTGCGTTCGACAAAGAAGGGATGAGAGCGTATAGCGTAATAACTATTGCACCATTTTCAAAAACCAGATAGGTAATACTTTTTCGTTTTTGGAGTTTTTCTTCCAATTTTGATCCACTTTCGTATCGGAAATTTGGTGACATTTTGAAAATTCAAATTCAGCACTCTCGAAAACATAAACGTGCTCATAAAAAGATCTCACACTTATTAATTGAAAGAATCTCATGCAGTTTTGCAAAATTCCGCAGCTGCCGGTTTCAAAATTACGAAGGAATCAAATTCGGGGGGGCCAACTTCACAACTGCCCCCCAAGTTTACAAATTTTACTTTTTTTCTTGTGATCGTTTGCGCATGTTTGCGCTCCCAATATCTTCGTTCGCACCCCCATCGTTTTTGAGTTATTCCAAATACAAAATTCTATACTGGCCCCCCCATTTTTCAAATTTTGACACTACAGGCTCCTTTCTTTGCCTAACAAAATAACAGAAAGTCCACATCTTAACAAATAAATTTTTTATTGGGGACATGCCGGGTTTTTGGCAATGTTATAGGCCGTTATGTGCCCAAAATGGTCTCGCATGTCAAATCCGACTCCATTTTTGGATTCCACACGCCCAATTTCGGAAATTTTCGTATTCCCGGTAGTGGACTCAAACATTGGCCAAAAATGAGTCCTTTTGGGCTCTTTCTCAGGGCCCAAAAAATTAAAAAAACGAACGTGCACGCTTTCCGAATGACCTAACTTCCTAATTTTGTGAGATATCGCCTTGGGGTTTTTTTTGCGTTCGACAAAGAAGGGATGAGAGCGTATAGCGTAATAACTATTGCACCATTTTCAAAAACCAGATAATTCTTTTTCGTTTTTGGAGTTTTTCTTCCAATTTTGACCCACTTTCGTATCGGAAATTTGGTGACATTTTGAAAATTCAAATTCAGCACTTTCGAAAACATAAAAATGCTCATAAAAAGATCTCACACTTTTATTAATTGAAAAAATTTCGTGCAGTTTTGCAAAATTCCGCAACTAAACGCCCTGCAATCTGTAGAAATCCTTCCTTTTCACAATGTCACAAATTTTCACTTAGTGACTAGTTGACTATATCCGAAGAATGTGAATGAAACATTGCATGAGAGTGGCCATGAAGGAGTGTTTGCTTTCAGTGGCATGATTTTGAATATTTGTCCTCGCTTGCATACTATTTTTTTTCAGAAAAATGCTTTCCTTTTAGTAGGTACCATCACTGATTAGCATTATTTAAATACTCTTGCTGGTAGTATCTAGTATATGATAAGCGTCTGAAGCTATACCATCCATACTTTGTATGGTTTTGATTTATAGTACAATTTATAGGATTTTGCTTGCACGGAAGTCAAGAAATGTTTTGTAACTATGTTAATTGTTTATTCAGATACAGCTGCATTATTATATACTTACTGTCTTTCAAATACGCTCATTCAATCTGCTTATTTCTTACGCAGCGATCAGAAAACTTCTTATCTACGACTCGAGAAAAACATGAGATAAACTTAAAATACTACGCAAATAATTCCTAACTGAATAAAGTCTTTGAACACGTAATTTAATTAGAATTACCAAAACAAAAGACACAAAGAATTATTTAAACAAAATCAAACATCGGCAGCGGCATTCAGGTACATTTAAAAATGAACTTGAACTGAGTAATAAAACTTTCTGTACGTAATGAAATGATTGTTACAGAACATTCCTTGAAAAACTCTCATTGCATATTACGCTACTTGGCCTTTAGATATAGTTTTGCTTCTTGTAGGCGTTATTGACAGAAAATTTTATACCGCGAGACACTGTCGTGCAAGAAAACGGCAAGGTGCTACCGGAATTCGACGAGTCTAGGATGCACTTCTCGATGGACGAAAGGTACGCGGAGAAGACGCGAACGAGACCGCTTAAATTTAAGAAGAAACTCTACGAATTTTTCACGGCGCCCATAACGAAGTTTTGGTCTAATTCTGTAAGTGAATAATGTCTTGTTGTCCGTTGCGAACTTTCACAAACTTGCAGATCGCCTACCTGATGTTCCTCATGTTGTTTAGTTACGTCGTGCTGGTGAAGATGGGGCCGACGCCGACGTGGCAAGAGCATTTGGCCATTTCGTTTATAACGGCGATGGGTTGCGAGAAGGTGAGAGAGATACTTTCGACCGAACCCGCCGCTCTCAGTCATAAGCTGGCCGTTTGGAGTTTGAACATGTGGAATCCTTGTGATGCTATCGCTATCATATTTTTCTTAGTCGGCGTGTCGTTAAGATTACAAAATGAAACTAGTGAAATTGGTCGAGTGATGTACTGTGTTGATAGTATTTACTGGTACTTGCGTATTCTGAATATTTTAGGCGTTAATAAGTATTTGGGTAAGTTACGACTAAGGTTGAGTTGTGCAAATCTATGTTGCCTTTAGGACCACTGGTAACCATGATGGGGAAAATGGTTAAAAACATGATCTACTTCGTAGTACTTCTGCTGGTTGTACTTATGAGTTTTGGCGTGTGTCGACAAGCTATTCTTTATCCGGATAAAGAGGCCAGTTGGAGACTCGCACGAAATGTAAGTTGCAATTAAGCTGTCTCCGAGCACTAATTTCTGCCGCAGGTATTTTACGAGCCGTACTTCATGTTGTACGGAGAGGTTTTCGCCGATGGAATAGACCCTCCCTGTGAAGAAGGACCGGACGATCCGAAATGCGTAACCGGGCGTTGGATTACTCCCGCGGTAATGTCGGTGTACTTACTAGTCGCAAATATTTTGCTCATTAATTTACTTATCGCCGTATTTAATAATATCTTTATGGAAGTAAACGCGGTCGCGCATCAAGTGTGGATGTTTCAGAGGTTTACGGTAGTTATGGAATACGAACAGAAACCGATCCTACCTCCCCCGCTCATTTTTATATGTCACTTGTTCCTACTGTTTAAGTATCTCAAACGTAAACTGAAGGGCATTCGAGAGACGTATGATAACGGCCTAAAATTGTTCTTGGAGAAAGAAGATATGGAGCGACTCTATGACTTCGAAGAGGAATGCGTCGAGGGATATTTCGCTGAGCAGGAGTACAAACTGCATCAGTCAACTGATGAACGAATAAAATTGACTACGGAGAAAGTTGAAAATATTGTTCAGGTAAGTGCTGTTAAGAGGTCAATTAGCCTTTGAAATATCGCAGGCGCGTTCGTCAACCCAAAAGGCATTCTTTTATAGAATAGTCCTCTTTTAAGTATTGTGAAGGCGGTTCGTTCTCAAGCACCATCTTTTGTTGGCACTTGCCAATATGCAGAATTGATGTCCATGGAGCTACAAAAGTGTGCACATTTTTAACTTATCTAGCGCTCCAGAGATATAAGGGATCGGATAGGCATCAGCCTAAGAGATTGAAAGGTTATTAAAAATTTTCCATTTTTGAATCGAACCGAACGTCGTCCACCCCCTCGTTGGAGAAACCCCCAAAGAAAATTCGACTCCCCGCTCTCTCAGTGCGCTATGCCTGAATTTTTTTCATGAACTCTAAGTTTAAAATAAAAGTCCATCGCCGCCGAGCGGAGAATCTCGCGTAAATAACCGAAAGTACACTTCCCCTACCCCATTCTCTCTTTACGGCGCCCTCACTTTACCTCTAAATCGCGCATGGGGACAAGGGGTACGCTCTCTGTACCAAACGCGTCCAAGGCATCATGCTGTTTAACCCTGGAAGACATTTGTACTTAAACAATTCTCACTTGCTACTTTAGCCAAAAACGACCTTATGCCGCGCACTTCTAACCTTACTCCTGCCGTGCGGGTGATTAAAAAAAATGGAAGCAGTGGGCACCCCTAAGTGCTATGGATTCCGGGAATATCGAATAGGTCCAAAAATGCGTTTTTTAAACTTCTTCGTTCTTCTTAAATTCCCTGAACTATAACTAAAGATGTGACTTTCTTACAGAAAGTGGAAGATATTAATACAAAAGAAAACAACCAAACCTCCTCGATGCAAAGTGTGGAGTTTCGCCTCCGAAAAGTCGAGGAGGCATCTCAAGATATTCTCGCTCACCTAGCCGTCATACACCGATTTATGGCGACGCGTACCAACGAAGAGTTACCGCCAATACAAATAGTTACCGATCGCACAAGAAAAACAAGCGAAAGATCCGAGGCTCCCTCGGAAGAGTCACATTTATCCGTACAGCCGGTTCGCAAGAAACCCATACGATCACTGACAGAAGTTCGTCCCGACGCTTACATATTCGACGACGGATTACATTTTGAGGTAAGGCCCGTGGAAGAAGAAGACAAGACTAACGACGCGGAGACTTTTTCGGCTACAGGTACGTTGTAGAACTAGACGGAGTAGGTTTTTACGAATTTTCCGCGCAGGTAGCAGAAAACAGTTGAATCTTTTAGAAGAGAGACAGAGAAGTAGTGAGTCGAAAACGTCGCTGGAAAGTTTGGATGAAAAAGACGAAGTTCAATTGTCGGCGGACGACTTGGCGGCGCTCAGTTTGGATACGTTAAGGTGGAGAGCGGCAAAGCGGAGGAGGGATTCTGCCGGTACTGGGCGGCGCAGTTCGGATGGCGGGAATGGTAAATTTTGTTTTCAAATATCTCCTTAAAAAATTGTGTTTCACTTTCACCTTTTAAAAATGTCAAAATTGGTCCTGCCCAAAGGAAAGGTCTGTCGAAAAACTTGTAGAACAAGCTGAAATTTCATTCGGATTCATTGCAACTTATCTGGATGCCCAATATGTCCCGAAACAAAAGTACAAAAAACACAGATTCACAACTGAAAATGGCTTCAAAAGGAACTAGATGTTTATAATCACTTTTTAAACATTTTTAATTCACAAATTAATATTCGTTCTGTCAAAATTAACAGAAAATGTATAATGAAAATTCTTATCTGGGTTGTAATCTGGGTTCGATTAAACACAAAACTGATCATTTACACACCAGATAAATTTATTCGACAAAAAACAATAATACTGAAAGAAAGAAAGGCACTCAGGGCCTGCAAACAAAGTACCACAACGTGCGATCGATTGAAACAAAATTAGTTAAATAAAGTTTTCATTACCTTATAAAGTTAATAATTTTAAACCCGGTCCTATCTCCGATTTTCTTTCACAAATGCACCAAAGAAAAACATTCACAGAATGGAATTGCCTTCAAACTCTTTCCTTTCCTTTTCAAATTCTCGTTTATTGACATAAATGAAGTGTACTTCTTATAGTAACAATTCAATATGACTCTTTGGTAATTGATGTTTTAACTTAACAATCATTTTTGCATAGACTACCCGAATCGACAAATGCGCTCACAAGACCTTTTTCATTTCTCACATTAGCCAATCGAATTATCTCAAGGCAAAAAACCATATGACGTAGTGTACATGACAATTTAAAGGACTTTCTTTATGGAGGGACATTTTTTTATAGTGATTTTTTGGAACTTAAGGTCCTAAAATGGCCCCACAGCACTGGCTTCGATTTTGAATTGAACGATTTAGCAAAGAAAAGTTTTTATCAATTTCGGAAATGTTCATTTCCCCAATATACAGGGTGCTTTCCGAAAGTAGGTAATGCAATTATTTTTTTTAAGTAATTTATCGAAAAATTTGCACACTTCCAAGTTCTTCAAAGTACTGTCCTTGGGCCTCTGCAGATTTTTTCCAGCGACTCTGCCATGACCGGTACGCGCCCTGGAAGGCATCTTCGAGGGTCTTCGTCACGGCTCATTGGATCTCTTCTGTGGACGAAAACGGGTTTCCTTCAGGACTGCTTTAATGTGAGGGAACAAAAAGAAGTCTGCTGGGGCGACGTCAGCACTGGGGGGCGGGGGCAGCGTTGGCTCCTTGTGTTTGTGGTGAGTCGTGATGGAGTTACCAGCTAGCAGAGATGTCTTTTCTTGTCTTATTAACCCATTTTTGGAGTCCTTTCGGCACATCGACGTAGTAGGTGGCGTTAACTGTCCCTGAGGAACAAACTCCTTATATGGACCACTCCTTTACTGGCGAAAACGAGAATTTACTTTTGACTCACTCATTATCTTGCCTTTTGGGCTTGGGGGACTGGGCGGGTGGGCCGGTCTCGCGACAAACCTTACCCCCTTTTACTCCAAATGGTTCGAACCCACTTCTACCAATAGGAGCGGCGCAGGAAATTAAATTACATTACTTTTGAAGTACACTGTCGGACCACCCTGGAAAAACTGCGCACCTGTCTTCTAATCAGCGATAACCGCGCGTGCTTATCTTGAAACTAATTAAATTTCACCTCACTCCATGTTCTTATCGCAATGACCAGATGTTCCTACCTTTTAACACCTAATTTCATTTTTACAAATATATTAACAAATTATAAAGCGATCAAATGAAACAAAATGTATAGGTACTTTTAACAATTCTTATACAAAAGAACCTCCATGTTTAATTCAATACCAGCAACCAAGTTTGCAACAAAGAAAATGATATTCCACATACAAGGTGGACCATTATTATTATACGTGCCAAGCCCAAACCATTAAATTTAAAATTCAATGCCCAAACTAAATGTCTGCGTTTCCACAACAATATGCTTACAAAATAAGTTAGGGCGTTCGGAAGGAGGTCATTTTTTTGGTCCTGATTATGGTATCTGACGATTTTTGAATTTTACGCCCCCGATATACTACAGAATATAATTTTCGCGCCAGTCTGAGAAATCATACAGAATTTGAAAAAGAGGGCGTCACAGTAGGTACAGTCTTGTTCCCTATACTCGACTGTACTCAAATTGGTACGATGGGAAATAACGGGTTAATGTCCAAAAATCCGATATGCCCCTATAAAACATTCGCAACTTCCTTATTGGTTAAGATATTAACTTGCGGTTTTACTACCCGCATATTAGGGTTAGGGCAAAATAATTATCCCCCCCCCCTCTCACTTTTTTATGGAAAAATAGGAATTTTCTTGTTCTGAAATTGATTTGAAACCCCTCTTTCGTATTCCCCCACACCTCTCATCATCACCGCTCCCTTATTTCTTAGTTCTCTTATTTGCGCATTTGCCCTTTCCAGTCTATCTCTCTTTCCCTTTCGCCCCTCTCCCCTCTTTCCCAAATCTTATCATCTCTGATTTTCTACATTTAACACCATTCCTTTCCTTTCCCAATACCTCTCCATTCATTAAATAAGTGGGCATTCCTGTCCCCGTGTCCAAAACACTTCAGACTCTTCTCCTTTTATTTTAATGGTGGGTTTATGCAAACATTATCATTAGTTCACTATCAAAAATCATTAAGGCCCAGTTGTGCAATGTTTAAACTTCAGTTTATAATCAAATTGTGGATTAAAGGATTTGATTGGCTAATATTTCACAAGTTGACCAATCGTATTTCTGAAATCTGTCAGTTAAACTTAACTGAAGTTTATACTGACGTTGTACAAGCGGGCCTAAGAAATAGCCCATGGAAACAATGGTTTATTGCGCGTTGCTCACCAACGAAACCATCCCGAGCTTAGTAAACTAATGATAATAATAATAATAGGCATTATTGATTGTATAGACTTATCGTTTTTATTCAATTCATTACCCTTGCCGGCCCATGTGGCTCAGTTCAGTTGAAACTGGACTGTGGTGCTAAGGGTCCCTTGTTCGAATCCGGGTTCGTGCATGGATATTTGTAAATGTATAGTGGGGTGGGTTGGTAGAGCAGCCTTGGCTGAAGCCCCGCCCACTCAAAAATAAAGGCAAATAAATAAATTTAAAAAAATAAAATAAGTACCCTTAATCTTTTCTCTCTATATGCCTGATTCTGTATATTCTCCGCCCCTTTTTTCCAATTCCTGTTCCACCCATCTGCGTAATACAAATATACAGTCGATCTTTCCTTCCCCTTTTCTGAAGCCCATTTGTGTTTCCTCCAACATCCTCATTTCTTTCATTGCTCTTTTTAATCTTTTATTCAGTACGCCTTCGTCATTTTCGTGATTCCCCTATAATTTTGCTCATAGTCTTTGTCGCCTCTTTTGAAAATTTGCACTATTGCCTCCGTCCTTCCATTCTACGGATAAACCCCCCTCCTTTCCATACCTTCTTCTATTTTTCATTTTTCTTCTGTTTATCACTTTGCAAAAATCCCTTTCTGTTTTAGTTCCCTGATTTGCTCTTCGTAATCTTCATCTTTTTTTCTTTACATTTTCTTTTGTACTTTTTTTCTGTTCTTTCGCCTCTTTCTCCTGTATTTCCCCTCTTCTTTCTTTCTCCGTATCATTTCTGTATATCTATTTCTCTCTCCTGTGCGCGCTCTCTCTCCCACCACTTATCCTAGATACTCCTTCTAATTTCTTCTCCTTGTTCCTCTACTCTCCGTTTATCCAACTCCATATCTTCCCTTTTAGACTCAATTCCATCGCTTGGTGATTCGATTCTATCCTTGTTCGTACCTTAAATTCATCATAGCGCACATAGCTATGACTTTTTGAGAAGTACAGATCAATACATGAAAAATGCACTAAAATTATTCGCTTTAGCCCTTAGGGCGAAAACCTTTCTCCATTTTTTAATGTACTTTTGTGGAACAATTACTGATTTTCCTCTTCCTCTCATACATATGGATTGCCTGTCCTTATTTGCCTCCATATTAAACTCTTTTCTAGTAACTCCAGTAACACTTTTCCCTCTTTGTTGCACTTTTTATCTCTTGATTTTCTATCTTGTGTTCCTCTTCCTATCTCTACCCATTTTCTTTTAATTCCTGTTCTGACATTAAAATCTCCCCCTAATATTAGCCCCTCCTCCACCCTTTCATCTACCATATTTTTTGTTTTATTTTTTAAGTCCTTCATTGCTTTTCTGTTGTATATTTATTTACTTATTTATTATCCCTCTCTTGCGCCCAATTACAGAGTGACCCGCATAATGCTTTTTAGAGGTGCCATCCTTGCCATTCTATTATCCCATTTTTTAGCGCATTTTTTAAGAATGTGCCATTGTTTGCGTTTTGTCCGTCCGTCCGTCCGGACCCACTTCTGCAGTTTCGAACTACTTCTAGGGGAATGGTCCTGGAGTCCTGGAATTTTTTGCAGTAGGTAGCCCCCCCCCCCCCACGAATTATTTCCGAAGATGCTCTTTTTGAAAGTAAAACGTGCATAACTTCTACATACGACAACCAATTGGTCTCAGTTTTTGAATACGCATGCCTTTAGTGGTGCCAAGTTAAAGTTTAGAAAATTGGGGGGGGGGGCACATGTTCTACCCTTCATGGTATTCTAATGAAAGGTCTCATCGAAATAAATTGGTTTGTACAAACTATAACTTTCCCGTGCGACTCTTTTTCGAGATCAGTGAGCGACAGGGGGGTTAAAAATTAATTTTATCTCAGTGTATTCTAATTAAAGGTCTCATCGAAAGGAACCGTTTTCTACCAACTACTGCCCTTCTTTCTGCCCTCTTATCAAAGTGCGGGTTTGTTGGCCTTCATGGTACTCTAATGAAAGGTCTCAACGAAAGGGATTAATTTCTACCAACCATAGCCCTCCTCGTCGACGCTTTATCGTGGTCGGGTATATTCCATTATACCTCAAGAACGGATTGTCGGAAGAGGGTACTCACAAAGGGCGACTGAAATATATCCATTGGTGATGTCAAAACAAAAGTGTTTTCGGTTAAAGTTATACCTGTTTACCCCTCTTTTTACCCTTCTGTTGCCTTCCCTCTATATCTTTCATATGCTACCCCCGCTGCATTCCGTAATATGATAATTTTGATGTTGCCCTTCTTCATTTTTATTTCGTTCTTCTCTTTTCTTCTGTTGTTTGTGTTTGTACCCGTTACATTACATGCAAGTCCTATAATATTATTTTATACTTTTCAGGAGACTCTTTACACGGCAGTCGCCCAGTTCTTGCCGTCCGCCAATTTTCACAGACACATTCAGAACCCGACAACAGCGAGCATTCAGTATTGGCCAACCTACCGATGCGCGCAGGTACAGTGGAACGGAGCGTCACGTTTGCGGAACCGACGATCACAGTTATACCACCGACCACTGCGGGACAAAACAACGCTCGTAGTATGCTAATGGCCATGCATACGGAATACACCAGCATAACGGACGAACTCGAAACCGTCTGCGGATTATTAAGTCCGCCGAGAACGCCGAACCTTCTATCGCCGCCGCGCCCCGGGCAAAACGCCACCGCCTTACCGTGTAAGAAAGCTAATTAAAACTTGCGTCTCAATCATTTTTTAATTTAATTGTCGTAACAGCACGAAGACGTCACACGTCTGAAATGTCCAATCCTGAAATAGCGTTACATATCGAGAAAGAGCACCTTCGCGACGCCGAAGAAAGCGACTACATGCTAATGGAAAATCTCATACAAAGAAGGTACATCGAGGACGACGTACCGAATCCGGGCATGCTGACGGTGGTTCGCGAAACCTGCGAACTTTACCGTACCCCTCTGCCTTTGAGAGCTTTAAGACGTTCGAGCGCGATCGAAGACGACATAGCCGGTGTTCCGCTTCCGGAGGACGGTCCATCGACGTCCGGTCAAAATGAGACCTTGCGCCAAGATTCCTGCGATTCTAACACTTTAAGTGAGGCTGCTCCTCTCATAAATCAGTTACCACAAAGGCCCTCCATTGTAATTGATTCTTCTCAGTTACCGTTTCAGAGAGAAGATCTGAAAAAGGCCGACAGTAAGGGTAGTCTTCATATGCAATCAGAAACGATGTGTTAGGTTTCTATCTCAGTTTGCTCATTTATTAGGTATTGAGTTACCTACAATAACGTAGACCGTAGTTCGCGATGTAAAAACTATAATCTCATTTTGGTAATATAGAAAGAAAGCCATATTCATATACTACTAAAAGTGTCTAAAGGACACTTTAATAATCTACATGCTTATAAAGCCGTTGCTCTGTGATGAAATATTTATTTACATATCAAAAACTCAATAATTTTATTTTATGATTAACTTTTTAAACATTAGGATAAACAAAAATTAACATGTGTAAATACATCAGAACAAGATTTTTACAAGAAGATATACAAATTGACATATAATTATTTTAATAGCCAAAAAATGGCTTAACTAAAGTATAAAAAGGTTTCTGCTGTTAAACTGCGAGATAATAAAATAGTGCGCATTTGTTTTGCTTTTTAAACAATAGGTGGTGGTTAACTTGGGACCCAATGGACTGGAACTATATTAACAGATCTGTTTATATCGGAACTTTTTTTATTTTGAGAAAACATAGGTACTTATGTTTTTTAGTTTATTTTATGTTTTTAGCAATTAAACGCTGTGACCAATTATAAAAACATTTTGGGTCATTTGACTTAATCAAGAGCCTAATTAAGGTAGGTCTGAAAGATGATAAGACATTTGGTTATGTCCATCACATTTTTCCATTTTTTTTCTTGATTTTGGGCCAGTTGCAGGTAGGCATGGCAATTGCATTTGGAATTTTATTTATTCAGGCAAATGAAATCAAAAAAAGTAAAAAGTAAAAAATGCTTTGTGCATTATTTTCGTGTTCTTTATCATACAACCTTTTTCTCCAGTCTTGTTTTTACAATAATTTGTTGGTGATTTTGATTAGGGCGTTGCAGCTCCATATGGCGGAGAGATCATTATTATTTTGATATGATTTGAACCCCAGCTTAATGTTTAGCAGGGGCACGGGCTTTGTTATGAATGCTCATACTTTCTACTTTATTCACTTCCATGTTTTGCCTTGCCTTTTTTGATTTATCTGGCAAAAATCAAAAAAACAGTCTTAAATAACTAGCATTTGACGAACGGGATTCTGTACTTAATATAACCCTTGTAAAGAGTTACTTAAATTGTACTTTAAGAAACTCTAAAACAATTTGAGTATTATGCAAGTCAACTTAAATGGCGTGTACTATTGTGACATATCCAAATCAAAATTGTATACAGTTGTGAATATGGCTATTGGGTATTTTTGTAACAATAACCCTTCATATTATCATATCCAGTCACACAATAACTGTTAATCGTCGAAGTAGAATTTACAAACTGATTATTATAAAACTATCAGATGCTTGTAGATATTTTAAGTCATAACTTATTTTTCTAATACTGTAAGTAAATATCACTTTATAATCTATCTCTTATATCGATAAATGGTAACGAATCAAATTTTTTAGATTAAAGTATTAAAAAAACATAAATTAATTTTATATTGTAGGTATATTTTTTAAAAACAACTGACAATATATATCTAGTGACTAGTCTTTAAAGGCTGATTTTTATATTTGTTGGTTCATCTTCAAAAAATCAGCCTCGAGTGAATTAGGTAATTGTAAATAAAAAAATTGGAATTGATGCTCAATAGGAACTATCGGAGCACCAAGGCAATTGAATTAGTTAAATTTCTTTCTCTTTGTACTTAGCTTTAAGCAGTGTCTACAGCAATATTATCTAATTGTTACAAAATCTCAAACTCACACAGCTCATCGATGATCAATTCATTTTTCTGTTCTCATACTTGCAGTGAAAATGTGTCATATCATCTAATACCAACTAATATAGAACAAATTAACTGCCTATATACACAAGGATAGTCGTTGAGTGTAAAAAACATACATTAAATTGTTAATCGTAAATTAGCTCTATGAATTGTATCCTATATCGTATCACAAATCGCATTCAGCAAACCGAATGGAAATTCAATAAAGAACACAGTGCAAGTTATACAATTTCGTGAATGATTTTTACCAATGACCAAAACAGAACCACCATTTTATATCTTTATGTAAAATTGTAAAACAACTTTTGGTATAAAAAGTGATATGTATTGAAGAAATAAAGCAATGATGATTTTAAATCTGTTATTTGGACCTTGTCCATAACAGACCACCTCACTTTCCCTGTTTTAGCGCAGAATTGTTGATCTTCATCTCCTTTTTACACCTCCTACTCCCTTATAACTTCTTCAAATAATAATAAATATATAATTTAATAAATAAAATATATAAAAATAAATAAAATAATGAAAAAATGAACCCTTTAAGCTACACACAAAGGAATTTTTTTTGGGTTTTTAAATTGATTGGTATCAGGTAATCTTTCGATTCCGTAATATTTATTAATATTTTATATTATATAATTATTTATTATATATTATAATAATTTTTATTTCATTTTTAAATGTCATTCAAGATTATTTTTATAAAATATCTTAAACATTTTCCTCTCTTTTCCCATCTTCGATTCCACTTACTTATTATTTCTTTAAAATATTTAAATAAATAAATGTCTCATATCTTTCCTTAACGTAATGAAACGGCTATTTAAACAAATTTAGATATCGTTCAAACGACGTAAATTAACATTTCTCCCCCTAAATTGAAACAAAAAAAATTCTTAACCCCAATAAAAACAACACAAATTCGTTGAAATTTAAAGTTTTTTTGGTAATTTAACATGAACTTAAACGAACACATAACTGACGAAAACACAATTTTCTAACAATCTATCGCGAAGTGCGCATGTCATTTTTTTCTTCTAGAAAAGCCAAACATATTGCATATTGTAAACATCAAATGTGCGCATGCGTAAACAAAGACAAACAAGTCGCCGCTCGGCTGACAAACCCTGTCCTCGGCTTGAGTCGCGCCGACCCGTTGGCCAATCAAAGCCTCACAGCACACCTTGCCATATTTGAATAATTCTGGTGTAAAATACCGAAATCGTAGGCGGCAACGGATGTGACAAAATATGCAGAACTTACTTCTCCATCTTATGGTCCTTGCATTGGATAGCTATGATCCATGGGCAGTATTTAGGCTGATTTTATGGTATTTTTCTTACATTAGTTTTGTAATTTTAAAACTGACTTTCCCGTGTAGGGGCGGGAAAGAATACCCCTTACCGCAGAGGGCGCTGCGTGTCGTAAGAGGCGACTATACAACTGCCGTTTGGTTGAGTAATCGGAAAGTGGAATGTTGTGGTGAATGTATAAGAATGGCACGACTGATAACTATATAATAGTGTTCGTAAAGTAACAAGTTTTTTTTGGAAAAATCAATCAAGTATTGTATATATTTGAAATAATTTTGATTTTAATTTTTCTTATATCGCCAAATACGAGCCCTAACACATAAATGTTCGGACACTCAAAATTTTACAATGTTGTAACTTAAAAATCATTGTATTTTTATTTATTTTTTTTTCTTACTACAGTTATAAATTAAACATATTTAGTAACTGTAATTTTATATTTTGTTGCAAAATTAATTAATTTCAACTGTCAAATAACACAAAACACCATAAAATTAGAATTTAAAGTGACATAAAAATGTTCGGACACCACCCCTTAACAATGAGTTACATCCCCTTTGGCTTTATTAACATCTTGGATTCGTGTAGGCATGGTCGTCACAAGAGCTTTACATTGATCGATGCCAAAGGTATCCCAAATCTCTTGTAACTTCACTCAAAGAAGCAATATTGCGTTGCGGATGAATACGCAAACGCTGCTTCATTTTGTCACACTGTCTTAATGACATTGAGATCTGGATTGTTTGAGGGCACCTCTAAACACTATTATTGTGGTCTTGTAACCATTTCTTAGTCGTTTTTTCCTGTGACATGATGCTCCGTCTTGTTGAAAAACAAAGTCTGCATCAGGTGATGTCGCAAGTGAAGGTAATCAACTTTGTTCTAAAATTGCTGATGGATATTTCTGAGCATAAACATTACCATTTGTAAGTGCAATTGTCCCAGCCCATTTGCAGACATACTGCCCCACACCGTTACACCACTGGTGAATTTTACAGAACGTTTTAAGCAATCTTTGTGAAACGCCTTGTTTCCGTTCTATAACTCTTTCTCGATTATCGCCTACATTGATATCAAATCGAGATTCATTACTAAAAATGATTTTTACTAGTCTTGGTAAGACCACGCCGGCCGTTCCCGAACACAATCCAACCTCTTCTTTATTATTTTTGTGTTTTAAAGATGTTTTTCTTTCGCCTATTTAAAAAAGTATTTTCTAATGCTCAATCATTTTAATCTAAAGATCAACTTACTTTATAAAAATCTAAACCTGATTTGTGGATCCACCTTCGACAGGTTTAGGTAGAAAGATGAGCATTTGTTACTTCGTTCCATTTTACCGTAAGATTCCGTACTGTGTCTCTTCGTCCAGATTTGCAAATGGTTATCAGTGCTTTCTGCATTCTAGGGGTAACTGTTGGTCGTCTTCCTGTGTTGTTTCCTTCAACTTCGATTGATGCTGTTTTCCCATATACTTTGTTACAATATCTACCACCGTGGACATGGGCAAATTGAATTCCTGACCTATGGTCCTAAAGGATTTTCCCTTATGAACCCATTTTACTATTAATTGTCGAATTTCTTTCCATGTTGCTTTGCCATGTGGCATTTTTCTTTTAACAAAATGTCAAAGTGTGCTGACAAGTTATAAAAATTATAATTTTTTTGGTTTTTATCCTGTTACCTAGATCAAACTATCAAATATATGTTGTGTCCAAACATTATATATTGGTGTCCGAACATTTATGTGTCAGTTAATTTCGCTGGTTTTCCCATTTTCATGTTGTGAGAGCATTAAAAAAATTGTTTTATTTCATACTATCTAGTAATCGCCGCTTTCCCAGACTGATTTGAGTCTGGTAAATCGTATTTTACCAGACTGGAAATGTTGCCTAGCAACATCAACTGACATCCATCTAAACCTATAATTAATGTGTCAAACAACTGTCAGATCAAACAAATCAAGTGATCGACTTTTACTTTCATTTGAACGCGTGCACATTCTAATCAAAAATTGTATGGCATTTTAATTAAAAAAAGAGCAGTATGAAATAAAATGTTTTACATTATTTGTATGTTAAATCAGTTAACGTTACTCGTTTCGAAATTCCTGCCTCAGCTACGCTTCGGCAGTAAATATCTCATTCGTTAACGTAAACCTTGATTTACCATACTCATATGTAAATAACTATTTTGGTATTAAACATAAACAATAAACTTATAATTATGGTGGCCATATGTACTTTTTTTAGTAGGACAGTACTTTCTTTTGAAACGCTGTCCTATTGTCCTTTACGATTTATCAAGTACACCTAAATGTACTCTTTTTCTTAATTACACAAAATTAAGTCATAGTTTTTGTCCAAACGAAATATAATCTTGCATGTCTTTGATCATAAATGCTTTGGCGTATTGCTTAGTTGGATTTTGATCCATTGTGCAGCAACCTGTCGATGAAATGTTTCAGTTCTTAAAGAGTAAACCGCAACTTCTGAAGTAAATTCATGGTTCCAAAAAGTACGACTGGTACCAAAATGATGATCAAAATGTTCAGGCAGGAACGTCGGAGGAAAATTAACTTTTAAAATTTATATATACATATAAAGACACAATTTATGTACCTATGTTTGATTAAAAAAAACTTTGTTTTCTTACTGTTTGATTAGATTCGTAAAATTGTGACCAGAAAAATTTCCTAGAGTATTAGCTTTAGCAGTGCATTCCCTTATAAATTATAAATGTACTTTTTTCTTGTTGAAAAATTATGATCACTCTACTTATAATACATATTTCTATATAAGATATCTGCGGCTTTATTGACATTGGACTGGTTTCATTTTTTTTTCGGTTTTATTTTAAAAATGCTAGATGTCCGAACATTTATGTGTTAGGGCTCGTATTTCAATTAACCTAGCAATTAACTATTTATTTTTGGAAATTTGCTTATGGAAAAAAATAACAAATCCACCTATAATTTTTTTATTTTCTTTGGTTTAATGCCCTGAAGATATGAATTTGAAAGTGCATATTTTGAAGGGTTGTCTAATTTTATGCATTTATTTATGTGATTACCTGGTATTCATATTATAAAATTCTTACTTATTTTTTTTCGAAATTTGTTTTTTGTCCATAACTTAATTGAGAGGTCTAATCGAAAAAGTACGAATTGTTTTGGATTCTACGCACCCAAATTAATAAGAACAAGTGTTTTCCCGAGAAATTTTGGTGTAGTCGATTTTTGGTAAAAAAAGGAAGGTTGTACACTGCCTTTTTTTTGGCTCGAAAAAAAAATTGTCTCAGATTGACCAGGAAAAAACATTTTCTTATAGAATGTGGCCATAATTTCAAACAGTTCCAAGATTGGGCTGCTAGATCAAAAGTTACAGCCTTTTGAATTTTCTTTCGAAATTGGTTCTAGTCTATAACTTTTGATTGAGAAGTCTAATCGAAAAAGTACGAATTGTTTTGGATTCTACGCACCAAAATTAATACGAAAAAGTGTTTTCCCGAGAAATTTTGGTGTAGTCGATTTTTGGTAAAAAAGGAAGGTTATACACTGCCTTTTTTTGAGGCCCGAAAAAAAATTGTCTCAGATCGACCGCGAAAAAACATTTTCTCATAGAATGTGGCCTGTAGAATCCATAATTTCAAACAGTTGCAAGATTGGGCTGCTAGATCAAAAGTTACAGCCTTTTGAATTTTCTTTCGAAATTGGTTTCTAGTCTATCTATTAATTTGGAAAAGTATAGGGATTACCAAAGAGATGGCGCAAATGTACCAATTGCATGCACAAAAGACAATTCCAAATACTGGATCATTGAAGTACAATTGCTCTACAAATCCTACATAAAATTGCACATTTTCAACTGCCCTTTAAGGAAAATTGAGTCGGACGTGGCTATTAAGTGCATAAATTAAAATGTTATTTTGAATGTAGTTTCGTACGTGGCGACATCTCATTGGAACTGGTTCAACTATTACAAGAAAATAATAAGGAAAAGTATAGGGATTACCAAAGAGATGGCGCAAATGTACCAATTGCATAGACAAAAGAATTCCAGATACCAGATTTAAAAAAATTGTCTCAGATCGACCGGGAAAAAACATTTTCTTATAGAATGTGGCCTGTAGAATCCATAATTTCAAACAATTCCAAGGTTGGGCTGCTAGATCAAAAGTTACAGCCCTTTGAATTTTTTTCAAAATTGGTTTTTTGTCAATAATTTTTTATTGAGAGGTCTAATCGAAAAAGTACGAATCGTTTTGGATTCTACGCACCAAAATTAATAAGAAAAATTGTTTTCCCGAGAAATTTTGGAGTAGTCAATTTTTGGTAAAAAAGGAAGGTTAAGTATTCGAATACTTCTCCAAGTATTCAAATACCTACCTGCAATGCGCTACGCATACGCCACTGCACATATAGCATTAATAAGGTATATTTGGATCAGAAGTCCCATTCTCTTTCAAAATATGTTAAATAATTAATTTCTTTTATTCAAATGGAGTGGCTCTTACAAAAAACGTTTTGTTGCATCTACATTATCTAGTTGCGTTTTGGAATCTCCTCCTTTATAGACGGTGTGGCCCTGAACAAGCTAAGGGATGAATGTCAGATTGAACCTATGGGGCGGTATTTGAAAAAAAAAACGTGAAAAAGATTAAATGTTCTAAAATTCTTTTGGCTGTTTTATTGGCCCATTTTTTGTACATGTGTACTTTTAAATTAGACGGTGGTGTGTTCTCCATTATCATTTTACTGTCCAAAGTCTGCAATGTAGATTGACTGTTCTTAGAATTCTAGGGCCCTGAACTGCAGCCCAAGACTTAAAAACTTAATTAAAAAAGTAATAAGTCAAAAGTACACAGTCCTCTATTACATAAAATGATTTTATAACACAAAATATAAAATGTTTATTGCTAATTTAAATGCACTTAGATGGATTTTAGTGCTTGACCAATGTCACGTTGTTTTGGACTGCAAAAGTTTTCTGCGAGCTTCTATCAGTCCCTCCTTGGTTCTCAGCATCTAACAAATTTTTAAATCAGACTGAATCTTTTAAGTAGTACTGATTTGACAGATGTCAATTAATTATTACTAATTGATAGATGCCAATTAAAAAAAAGATGAACATTATCAGTAAAAAAGAAATAATGATTTTACCTCCCAATCATCCATAGTAATTGATGGAATCATTTGGGAATTTTTACCCCCTGAACCCCTAAATGCCTTCAGATTACTTTTGCGAACTGGCTCAATAAATGGAATGTTGCCTTCTACAAACACACATAGAAATTTATTTAAACAAAAACTGTTAATTATCATACCACTATTCAATTTAGCTTTACCATCGCGAACTAAAAACGAAGTGTAAAAGATATTTTCGATTGTGGCCCCGAAATCTTCAGAGTCGATCACAAAATCAAAGTAAGCGATTGGGTTATTGTTGTTTTCTTTATATTTCAAAGAAAGCACGTTCGCTATAAAGTTAACAGTATCGTCCACGCCTTCTTCGTCCTTTTGTAAATTGTGAACTCTTTCCAGTTGTGTTTTTTGCACACTTTCCTGCGCCTCGCGTTTGCTTCGTTCTTTTTTCTGTTTCGGCTCGGGAAGTTTCGTCGGATCGAAAGTGCCATACAAAAATGAGTAGTCGGATACACTAGGGATGGTTTTACGGGCGTCGTCTAAGAGATTCAACAAATCAGATGGTTTGAAGTTCTCCGTTTCTTTTATCTCATCTATCTGTTGGTAAAAGTGAATAACAATGATTTAAGCGATTGTGAACCTACAATTTTCGAAGCGAATTCCGTCGGCTCATACGTCGATGTGAAAATGTCAACGTTCTCGATGCACTTCACCAAAAGACCGCCCGCAGTGGATAAAACGACGTGCTGCAGTAGAGTTTCATCGAGAAACTCGACGCGATTAACAAACGGGCACTGATCGTCAATTTGCTTTACCTCGTGTAAAACTTCCCCTAAATCTTTTATGGTATTCAGTCCGGTGCCCTCGTTTTCCTCTGAAAAAGAGCGTTATTTGGGTGTGACGAAGGAACGTAATACCTATCGATTCAATCCTGTGTAGCAATTCACGGTAGCCTTGTTTTCGTATGTGGGACTGTTTTTTTGAGTCGCCATTATTCTCCTGACTGGATGACATAATAGGAATTATAAGCAAATGTTAGTTAATTAATATTGTGATAATGCACAATAGTTAATACTTGGGTAAACGGCGGGTTAACCTAAAAAAAAAAATAACAGTGGATCTGCAACTACCAGTGAACATTTGAACTACTAAGGTCAATTTTGAACTTCTAGAAACTGCGATATAAATGATTCTTTATGCATTTTATTCTGAAAATCCCCCATTAACACTGGACCAGGCATTCAGCCAAAATTCATGATAGCGATGAATAAATTTCGTATTTGCATTTCATGTTTAAAATACACTGACTCCATTTTTTACAAAATGGCGGCCAGCTTAGAAGATTAAAATGGCCACCATTTTTTAAATAATGAAGTATGTGTTGACGGTGCAGATGTAGTTGTAGGCGAAATGCGACGACGAAACGGGCAGTAGGGCTTGAGATACATAAAACTATTCCGAATGACATGTATTAATATTTCTTGTAAGTTTTCAATAAATGCTTTTTTATGTTTTTTTAAATTCATAATTAACGGCCATCAGATACGCCGTAGGGCGTAGGCCATCGCCTACATATGGTAATTTTTTTATACCTTTTTTTGTATATAAATAAAATAATTATAGTTACATATGTATTACATTGGAGAAAACTTTATTATTACACATTAGACTTACAAGAACAAAAAAAATCCATTATTCATTGGCACGAACGGTGTTACGTTTGGATGTTATTCTATGGGTTGGATCTGTCTTGAATGGCGGTGGTGAACGCGTCTATCCATAAATGTTTGTTGATATTTTGTGTTTTTTTAATGCAGGTAATAATCTTTGCATTTCTTTACATTATCCTATTTGTGTTTTTATATTTTTGGTGTGCTTTGAATCTGTGTTCTTGAAATTTACTTGGTTTAACCCTACGAGTAAAAAATAAATTACTCGTAGGTTTAACCGCAATGCAGAATGACATATTTGATACCGTTATCATCTCTGAGGGTATCTCGAAGTTTCACAGGTAATGAGCCAGTGGCGTACGTAGAAATTTATTCTGTGGAGGGATTAAACAAGTTCGTGGCACATACAGTCACCCAGTGCGTACTAGAAGGGGGGAGGGGGTAAGAAATAGAAATTGATGGGTTGCAGGTTGCTGATGCTGGTAGTCATTATATATTTATTATTGTACAGGCGAAAAAGATTAGATTAGAACGGTATTTTAATTCTTACTGCTGACAGGCCCCTTTATTGCTTTTGCTTTAATTAGTCAACGAAAACTTTGAATAATAGGTATATTTATGGGCAAAAAACCAATTTCGACAAAAAATTCAAAGGGCTGTAACTTTTGATCTAGTAGTCCGATCTTGGAACTGTTTGAAATTATGGATTCTACAGGCCACATTCTATAAGAAAATATTTCCGGTCCATCTGAGACAATTTTTTTTCTGGGCAAAAAAAAAGGCAGTGCACAACCTTCGTTTTTTTACCAAAAATCGACTACACCAAAATTTCTCGGGAAAAAACGTTTTCTTATTAATTTGGGTGCGTAGAATCCAAAACGATTCGTACTTTTTCGATTAGGCGTCTCAATCAAAAGTTATGGGCAAAAAAATTCCTGTTTTTAAAATTTAAAATTCTAATTTTCGTCATTTCGTGAAAGGCAAGACGCAGGTACCTCACCTCAGTAGCAGTACTAAGTACCTGATACCTATTTGTTATTTTGGGCATCAATGTAGCGAATTGCCGATCGATGCCGAATAGCCAAATCGTTGACTGCCAACACTGATCAGTCACTGAATAGTGAATACTGAATACTACAGAATATTTAGATTTTAGTGACTTTAGACTTTAACCAAAACCAAAATTGCTCTCTATATATACCTATATATTATTGCCTTTATTTTAAAGTGGGCGGAGCGGATAGCGGAGTATTACCTAAATACCTAATAGCTTTGACGATAACTCAATTCTTCTGGGGGGGGGGGATATATCCCCTTCCCCTCCGTAAATACGCCACTGTAAGGAGCTAGAGCAAAAGCTCCACCGAAAACGTGAGTTTTTTGAAAATTGCTTACCTTTAAGAGCTTGTAGCTGGGAAACGTAGCGTTTTTTGGAAATCTATAATGGTGGCCACTTAAATAGTTGAAAAGTAAAAATAGGTATTGTACCTAAATATTTAAATGGTCGCCATTTTGGAAATTGATTGCGATCAAAATTATATTCAGTAACCTCAGCTTTGGGACAGGGCGTTCCGGAACCCGAAATGCCAGGTGATCGTGACCTAATCTCATTGAATTGAAATCACATAACGAGTGTTTAAAAGTTGTGGTTACTGCTACACCAGGCATGTCCTGTATTTTGCCGTACACTGTACATAGGACAGCTTAATGTTAGTTATAACCTCAAAAAAATTATAAACTACACCTTCGAATTCGAAGTGATTATACATAATTTATTTACATTATGAGTGATAGAAATATTGACCAAAGTCTCAGAAAGCCTAGACGCACCAAAGGAACTCCATTCTACAGACAACGACACTATTATTCTTTGGGCTTTCTTGGTTTAAGTGCGATATGTGGATGGCTTTATTTGTAATTTTCTTTTCATTTATTTCAACTGGAGGTGAAATTTTGCTTGTATTTAGTACATTATGTAACAAATTGCACCTCCGGATTTTTAATACACGGCATGATGCCACTACCAAATTCATTGCAGTACCTTCGCAATGTTACTTACCTTATTTATTTTGCGGCAGTGGCTAATGCCAAATTAAGTGTTGGATAAAATGTAGAATCTTTTCAGGTCGTGGAGTGAAGCGAGGAAACTTGGCAAAGATGCGGAGAACGGTAAATTTGATTATCCCGATTCATTAAAAGAGCACATAGCTTCTCATAAAGTCGGCTATGATCCTGCGATGCTACAGGTACTTTTGAAGCTTCAACAGAAAGCTGACGAAAAAGTGACGACTTCTCAGCCGCAGTCTGGTTTCAGTAAATTGTTTAGCCAACCTGATGTGTAACCTGTTATTTTTAGTCTGTTTACTAGGAATTAGGTTATAAATAGAAATTTTGTTGCTCACTAAAAAAAATTTAGTGGTAAAGGATGTTTTCCACAGTCTAAACTGAACGTGAATTCCTTGAGGGAAAAAATCGAGAGGGCAGGAGAAATTTAATGAACCTTTTAATTGAAATCCCCACGTTTATAAACAATGTAAACATAAATAACAAATTTCTAAACTTAACATTAATTTATAATTCAAAGAAATTGATCAACTTAAGACCCTTTATTTCAACTTCACTATAGTTGTGTCAAGCGTCTCATCGCTTGAATCGTCATCTGATTGAGCATTTAAAAGATCTTGTATCAAGTCTATCTCTCCAACAGAATTGATATTACAATCAGCGCCATTACCTTCTCCCGTAACATTCTTAATGGTGACAAACGGAAACCTGCAAAAAAACAATTGAATCATCAATGTATTTTTCGGATACTTTAAGGACATACATTTTTAACATGTCAAAGTTGCCATTGGGACAATCTTCTAATTCGTTACGAGTCTCTACTCCTACAGCAAAATCACAGCAGTTTCTGAAGTGGCACGAATCCAATTTAACGGTGCTGTTATCGTAAATTGTCAAACCGAAACGGGCATTTTCTATCTTCGTATTGGTCACATGTACTTTGGAGAGAAAATTTGCAATGATGGCTCTCTCGAAGCCGACAATATCACAGTCGATTACGTTTAATATTGCACCAGGGGAGACAATAATACCGTCGCACGTATGGGACTTGACGGCATTAACGAATTTACAATTCTTCAAGGTAACCGTGCCTTGCCGAACGAGTAAGCCGCATTGAGCGGCTTGTACTTCTATCGTTAGATTTTCGAAGGTGCAAGTGCCACAGCAGTCCAACATGTTGATTTCCTGCGGCGAGAATACGACCGTGTCGTCTCTCCCGAACAGACCTTTTAACACCCCGCCGTTCTGCAGGGCGTACAATTCTTTAAAGCTATGCCTGCAGTTGCTGAGTAAAATGACATCGTCGGTGGCCCCATCGATTAAGGCTGTGTTTAACGAGGGTTTGTAGCGGACGTTCGTTGCGCCGACGTGGGGCTTGACATGGTTAAGAAACGTGATGTAATCGTCCACTTTGCCCTGGGGTAGTACCACAACGTGAGCCGGCTCGTTACCTTTACGTTTCGGTACCAATCGCTCCCGCCGTTTAAGCAGGGCAAGCCGCAAGAGGGGATTCTCAAGAAACTCCACTTCGTTCCGGATTTGCATCATACGCACGCGATATTTCGCATCGTCTTCCACGCACCGTCGTTTATGTAAATGCCGCGCCTCAGTTATCAAGTTATTTATATGTACAGCGGTATGCTTCGGAATGTTATTAGTGGATATTTCGTAAAACAAACGTAGACGTGATTCCAAATGCTCGCGAACCCAATTTATGGAATCGTCCTCTTCTAAATCCCACGGCATAAAGATGTAAAGATAAAACACTCGTAAACTATCCAGGCAGTCGGCGGTCGAGGAAAGACCTGGCTGGTGAGATGGATCTTGTTTTTTGGTCGGCCATAGTTCGATTAGTGGAACGATAAAATGTCTACCTGACAAATTTGTGTCGCCATCATCTGCAAGAACTTTAACGGTAGCTGCCAGTTTCTCGTAATGGACATCTACCACATGCACAAATACAGTTATCGGGAATTCAATTTTAAGTTGTTCGCATATAAGCCTCGGTATCTTCCAAATGGCATACCATCCAGATACCTGGATAGCCAATTCCGCGTAAATTGACCATTTTTTGTGCACTTGGGAGGAGTGAACAAGTTTATGGTGAGGGTCTGTTAAAATCTCTGTATATTCTTGCAGCCTATGTTCATAGCTCTTATTGAATGTTATCACAGGATTCATTTTTGAAAATAACGTTAAACGTGATGAATAAACTAAGACAACAAATGAAGAAAATCCCAAATGAAAAGACAAGAGCACAAGACAGTTACTTTTTCTAAGAATTTGAATTTTTTTGTTTTGTTTGTGATCAGTGCTACCAACTTTACTAACTTTCAGAGTTTTTGAACATACAGGGTGTCCGACGATATTTATACAATGTGCTCAAAGGGAAATCAGCACTATAGCTATTTTTATTATTATTGCAACTACGAAATTGATTAAATTAGCAAAGACCAAAAACAATTGCACATTAAGTTATTCAAAAACTACTTTTTTAATGTATCGCCATATTTAAAAAAACAAAATTTTGAATTTAAAAAAAACTGTGCATAGGCATTACACACGACAGAAGTAAAACATCCCTAGTTTGAAATGCAAACGAATCTCATATAAATGTAGGTCAATTGATTAAGAACGGTAAACTAATTAGCACGTCAATTGAACCGTCCTCATTTCAGAAAGATTCCCCTCGTGCTCCCACTTCCAACGTGCGGGCGTGAGGAGTGGGGGAATCCGTGCGCTCTACACTCATTCGCGTTTCACTATTGCCGTGACCGTGGCCGTTGGCGCTCGTACTATTCGACTTACCCTACGTTGCCTAAAGAAGTTTCACTTCAAAAATCAGTTTTATTACATGATTGCATAAACTGAATTGGAACATTCGAAACCATTCGCAAATAATCGCATGTACACAGACAGACGGGCGGACAGAAAGTCCATAATCATAAACTCGCTTATTTGCGCTCGTTAATAAATATTAATAATTGTAGCTCGAATTCCGTTATTTTGAAATTTAGTTTAGGCGTTAGAAGTGAGCAATAATTAAATTGAAAAATTTGACTTTTTGGTATAGCAGAACTTTTTTACAACCAAAGTAGACTGTAAGTCTGTCAGTTAGTGAGAGGGCATTTTGGGTCCTTAAGGGCTTCTCTGGAAGGTATACTATCTTTTCCAATCTTCTCTAGAAAATGCTTTTAAAAACGTCTTCTTAAAAATCTTGAACAAAACGGGTTTGGGAATTCTCTTAGAATTTCTCCAGCTTAAAAGGTTTGCACTAGTTCGAAAGCACTGTAAATTTTGGTGGATTTTTTATCGAACTCATCGGAAAATACAATCCCCCTACGATTTGTTCGTTGGAACGTGGATCACTGGCCGTCGGCCGAGCAATTTTATGTTTTTATCTATGCTCGTCGACTGGGAAAATAGGTAAAAGAATATGGAAACTTAAAAAGTAACTTTAAATGAACGGGAGAGAATGCATGGCCATTGAATTGTTCAGTAGAAATTGCTGTTGTGATTTTGGAACTAGTTCAACTATTACAAGAAATTATTTTGGAAAAGTATAGGGATTACAAAAGAGATGGCGCAAATGTACCAATTGCATACACAAAAGACAATTCCAGATACTGGTTCATTGAAGTGCAATTGCTCTACAAATCCTACATGAAATTGCACATTTTCAACTGCCCTTTAAGGAAAATTGAGTCGGACGTGGCTATTAAGTGCATAAATTAAAATGTACTTATGAAGGTGGTTACGGACGTGGCGACATCTCATTGGAACTTGTTCAACTATTAAAAGAAAATAATAAGGAAAAGTATAGGGATTACCAAAGAGATGGCGCAAATGCACCAATTGCATACTCAAAAGACAATTCCAGATACCAGATAAAAAAAATTGTCTCATATCGACCGGGAAAAAACATTTTCTTATAGAATGTGGCCTGTAGAATCCATAATTTCAAACAATTCCAAGATTGGGCTCCTAGTTCAAAAGTTACAGCCTTTTGAATTTTCTTTCGAAATTGGTTTCTAGTCTATAACTTTTGATTGAGAAGTCTAATCGAAAAAGTACGAATTGATTTGGAGTCTACGCCCCAAAATTCCAGATACTGGATCATTAAAGTACAATTGCTCTACAAATCCTACATGAATGATGAAATTGCACATTTTCAACTGCCCTTTAAGGAAAATTGAGTCGGACGTGGCTCTTAAGTGCATAAATTAAAATGTTCTTGTGAAGGTAGTTATGAGTAGAACCTTGTGAATAAACACCATCCTCATTTTCTCATATGTATATGGTATGAACTCAGCTTACGGAAAAATGCGTGTTAATAATAAATGAATGCGACCATTGAGGAAGATATTTTCTACTTCTGTTCTTCTTATTATTTTTATTATTCTATCTCATTTGTTTTGACGTTTGGTTTTGACGTTCCAAATTACAAGTCAAGTGACAGTTCGCAGTAGTAAAGCAAAGTGGTCATTCTACACATTTTTAAAAACAGTAGCCAAAGAAAACTCGGTAAGTAATAAAATGGATTTAAAAGTGCCCCTCAGCAGCAACCGATAAATTTCTTTTTAGATTATGGCGTTAAACGCCTGTACAAGCAATTTGTTGAAAATTACGCAGCAGCCCTTGAAAGCTTTGACAGCCTGTTATCACCCCAATGTAATCGATCATTACGAAAATCCCCGCAATGTTGGCTCATTAGACAAGGGCGACGTTAACGTCGGAACCGGCCTAGTAGGCGCTCCGGCTTGCGGCGACGTCATGAAGTTGCAAATCAAAGTCGACGAAAACGGTAAAATTGTCGACGCCAAGTTTAAAACGTTCGGTTGCGGATCGGCAATCGCGAGTAGCTCGCTGGCGACGGAATGGGTTAAGGGAAAAACAGTGGATCAAGCTTTGAAACTGAAAAATACGGACATCGCCAAAGAGCTCTCTTTGCCGCCCGTCAAGTTGCACTGTTCGATGTTGGCGGAGGATGCGATAAAAGCGGCGCTGTCCGATTATCGTATTAAGCAAAAAAATGGTGAGGCGGCAGATGTGAAGAGCGCTGCTTGATGTGTTTCAGGTTGTGATGTAGATATTGTAGGTATAGTGCATATTATAGAATGTAATTGAAAACCTAAATAAACCTTAGCCCTCATGTTGATCTTTCATTAAAGTCGATTTGTTTAATATCAATTTAAAAGTGATACAAATGTTTAGGGACGAGACTGGAAAAATTTCGACAACTGGAAATGGAAATTTCCATGTCTATGGAAATATTTTTAATTTGAAACTGTATGTTTCCAAGCATTTTGAGACTACCCAAAATATTCAGTTATAGAAAAATTCATGATTTGTTTTGTCTAAGCACAACTGGGATACCCTTAACGTATAGTTATCTGGTGCCTTCCACATCCTGATGTTTGTTTTTCTTATGAAAGTCATTTTTACTTTTTGTGTCATTTGATAGAGCATTTTTTTCTGATTTCAAAAATATAAATATCACTATTTTTTAATATGAAATGGTGCTATTAATTTTGTATATGCTTGTTTTATTCTGGTTTAGAAGTATTAGTTTATGGATGCAATAAGTAATAATCCCGCTCTCCCACCAAATTTTTACTCAAATACGTCGCCCAATCCAAATTCGAAACAACCCCCCTTTTTCGGATTCCAAGTCCTTTTGAAAGCGCGCCATCTTAACCAATACAAATACCGCATTTTCAACACATGCTCGGATATTGGCAAAACGGAGCCTTAACTTTTGATGTCTGTGAGATTGTGGCAACACTGTGACGTTTATCTACTTGAACACCGATTTCTTATGTTAAAGCACTTTATTTCTCGAATATAAGCTCGGTTCTCTTTCACTATGAAGTGGTACACGTATAAAATTTCCTATATCAGCAATTTTGTGAATTTAACAAACAATCTTAAATACCTAAAGCGACCTGTTACATTGGTTGAAATGTTTATTTAAAAAAATTATAATGAGTAGTAAAATGATTAATTATTATTAAAATTATATAAACAGTTACTTTAAAAACATAACTAAATATACTTATATACAATAAAAATATTTTCTAATGATAGCAAATTGACTAGATCGTTTTTCCCTTTGAGTGTTTTTGTCGATTTCTCGAGTGTTGTTCTGTTCGAATGGTGATGCATTTTTTATCTAAAAAAGTTAACAAATCCTGCAAAAAAAAACGTTGCATTTAAGCATTCGTCACTTTGTAGTTACCTGAATGTGAAACTTATACCCGTGCATTTTTAGAGTTTTATACAAAAGCTGTAAATTGAGCGGTTCGTAGAGTAGAATACTTTTCTGAAGATTTGGATCTGACGCCACTAAATTGTGCCATACGATGTGCAGAGGTATCTGACATGACGCTATCCTTTTCGAGTGGGTTTTTTCAAAGATTAGTTCTTCACCTTCTCTGAAAAAAATGAAGAAAATAGACACAAACTTCCACTTCTATATTGAAGAGAAAGAATGAAGACATATGCACTCTTTGTGTTATATTATAGTAGTACTTACCCAAAATCTTCATTTATGCTAAGTTTTTCGGCAATAAGAGCCCTTTTACATGTAACTGTTTTCCTTTTCTTTGTGACATTCTCTGCCAAACCTTCCCTGGCAGTAACTACATCAGTATGGCTAAGTACCGGATGAGTCGAGTTGTAAATGTAGTCTAACAATTTTATACCGTGCTTCCGCTTTAACGGTTTTATACCGAATTTTTCTAGTTCCCTGGTAATTTTTGGCGTATCCATTTCGTTATAATTGACGCCAGGAGTAACATTGGTTGTCTTAATTATCATTTCCGACTTCGGTGTGTTGCATTCGTTTGCAGTTGGCACCGTGTACAAAATGGTATCATTCAACCCATCGTTTTCTTCCAAGGGACCGAGATCCGAATTGCTTTCCGTAAATGATAGAGACCCTTCTAAGACACCGCCCACTCCGTGATTGCACGAATAATTAATTTCGTCGTCACTAATGACAATACTTTCCTCCGACTTAAAAGAATTGGTGAAAACAGGACTGTTCTGGTTCCTGGTGAAGGCAGATAGATTAATTTCATTATCGAAAAGCTCATCGAGGGTATCCCTAGGCCATTGCACACTTCGATTCCTATAAGTCTCGCCCAAATTATGCACGCCGTCCAATAAGTCACTTTCATCCACATTCAAGACATTTTGAAATACATCAGAAATTCCAGTTTGTAACTGACCCTTGTTACTCGTGTTACTTTCACTACTCGACGATTGTGTTAGGTCAAAACAATCTTCCTCTTTGTGTTCAAGTTTACTCTCTGGCGCTTCTTTGCTATTACTGATCATAGAATTTTGTTGAAGGTTTGATTTCCTTGGAGTGAGTAACGATTCTGAGCTTTCTTCCCCATTGGCAGGTGACTTTCGTGCAGGCATGTAATAAAGGTTGTCATCATCAGAATCGAACAGTTCCGGCGAAGTACAAACTTTTTTATTGAAATCTTTAATACAAGTCTCGGTTTTATTAGGCGAATCAGCTAAAGGACGATTAACAGGTGACACAGACCGTCCTGGAATTTTGTGCCAATCTTTCAACAGTGAGCCACATTTAATTCGACTCGGATCCAGATTTAAATGCTCTACGTAAAAATCACAACACAAGAGATCACTCATTTTAAAAAGCGATCGGTCAGGCTTAAAGTACCGTTGTAACATACTGCTGACAAGAGTTACACTTTCATAAAAAGTCTGTACACTCGGCTTATCGCACAATAATAAATCGGAAATCTTAGTGTTAATGATTTCTTCGCGTTCTTCTCGAGTGCGCAACATTAATACAGGCGTTATATACTTCTTTGGCTTGTCCTTCCTTCTCTGTAATACATAAGCAGTGAACATGAAAACGTTAACACAATGCGTACCTCTGAGACAGGTCGCCGATTTCCAACTGAAAGCTTGCTTCCACCCGGTTTAAACGCAAACTGTTCCAAACCCAACATGAATTTGCCGTCGGCACATTGATTTTGCAAAGATCTCGACATCGCAATAGCCATATCCATATGTTCCCGATTCGTGTCAGTTTCAACACAGTTAGTAAACGAGCTAATTCTCGGTTGCCTACGCAAGTGAAGCTTCTTTTTCGTCGACTTCTTCGTTGTAACCGAAGGTTTGGCTTTAGGTTGTATTTTTTTCGGGTTGTTAAAGTGCTTGGGGGTTTTAAAATCTGTCCCCTCATTGCTACTGTTCAAATCCACTTGAATGTTTGTTAAAATGTTTTTATACGGGGAGTCGCTGCTACTATTTAAGTCCTCGTCGCGGGTCACATTTTCGCAATCTTGTTTACTTTTAAAATAATTTGAAATGCTGCAGTTTTCCATTTAAATCCATAAAGTTTTTCCAAATTCTTGTTTATTTACAAAAAAGTGAGGTTAGATCTCATCCACAGTGCTACCAACCTACCATTGCAGCACATACACGATGCGTCATCAATAGACACTATACATACAAACATCTGAGGGAATTTAATTCTTTCATTACTTATGAAACGCGTTTAAAATACAGTAAGACCTTAGAAGTAGGTGAGGCTAACAAAGATTAGAAAGAGCCTTTTCCTATGTTCTTGCGCTTTTCCACGTATAAAGTCTGGTATAATCTCGTAGGAAAGTTCTAAAAAGCGTTCTTCTGTTACTTCTTGCTTGCTGGTTAAGACCTTATAAATGCTTTGAAAACCATTGATGCAACTTTCCGGGGCCTTCTCAAGTATACATGCTAGAGACCTTTCGAGAGACTCCTTATTGTAGCGTATTTGAGTTCAGTTCCTATATGCGCTTGTGTTATCAATTGTATTCACTGTTATAAATTAATCCATTTTTAGACTGTTGCAAAATTATTGTCAATTATGTAATTATAAATAAATAAAGAAACGACGTTACAGTATGAACTTTTTGGAAATGTGGATGTGGAGAAAAATTTTGATCAATTGGAAAGAGAGTGTGAGAAATGTGCAAGCATTTGGACTCTGCTATACTAATGTTCTTAATAATGTAGCAGCAATAATACATAATACAAATTATGAACAAAATTTATTCGAAACATGTAATTACAAAAAGAAAAAACAAAATTATCCAAAATATTAAAAGATACATATTAATATTGAATCTCTTTTTCCAGAGCCACCGTAAGATCAGTTAAGGAACGAAGTTCACCACCTGTTTCCACAGAAACGATACGACCCCTCTTTCTATCGTCCAATTCTTCCGACAGCTGCTTAATTTTTTCTAGCTGTCCTTCGTGCTGTTGCAAAAGACATTTTATTTTCTTATTCAAATTTGCAATGTCCTTAAAAATAAGAATAAAAATTAAATGAAATAATTAAAATTGATCTTACAAATTCATCGGCTGTTTCCCGCATTTTTTGCAATACAGACTCCGATTGTTCCGAATATTTGGTGCTGGAAGCAAATACAATTATTAAAAGTGCATTTGCACGATTGAATTACATTATCTGCGACATTTGCATCTCTATGAACTCCTTTTGTAAGTTTGCAAGTTGGTCGACACGCAAATTATTAATATGGCACAAGCCTTTATTAATCAATATTTGCTCGACAATTTGTGCTTGCAACATTCGCTTACGTTGTTCCTCCAATCGAACACTCTCCCTTATCGTGTAGTACTCTTTCAGTGTTTCTAGGTAGACTGTAATCACCGTATCTTTTGTTTCACATTGTTGATTGTGAAGAACTCCTTTTTCCTTCAACAGTTCCAAAATCTTATCGTAGTCAACAGGTTTATCTTCGGTCATCTTGATTTGAGACCACCTGAAATGGACAATTAACAGTTTTGAAAATGGGTTTACGCTTATAAATAAATTATAAATAAATAATAAAAACTACAGGAAATAGCTCACAATTTTTCAATTCAAACAAACGAATAGAAATTTTAATTCGCAACGTTGCCGGTTCTCTCATTTTAGGCGGTTGTAAAAATGTTTGTCACATCTAGAAAATGCTTTTATTAAAAATCTGTTTTAAGCATCTCAAGAATTTTCCGCTTCCCAATCATTGAAACCAGTATCTGAAGTATCGACGATTGCCCAGCGAACCGAAGACAAGTTCGGCACAATTACCTTCAAAAGAAAACCTTTATTTCGTATAGGAAGTAGGTAAACTTGGAACAATCTGTGCCGATCTCGCCATCGGCTCACTCGGAAATCGTAGGTACAGTAATTTGGGCCTTTAGAGCTTTGTTAATAAAAAAATAGGCAAAGTTGGGCGGGTTTGAACCGATTCCGCACAAACTTGGTTACTTTTCTAAGAAGAAAAAGTGTCTAAACGTAATTTTAAAGTAAGGTGAAATATCTACGATTGCTGAGCGAGCCGAAGGCGAATTCGGCACAATTTTACTTATCTTTGCCTACAAAAGGACATGAGGAAGTAGACATTTTTGGCCAAATCTATGCCGAATTGACTCGCTCGGCAATCGTAGGTACAGTACTTTGGGTTTAAAGAAGCTTTAGCATAAAAAATATGCAAATTTGTACCGATTCACCCCAAATTTGGCTACTTTTTTAAGAAGAGAGAAGGTGCGTCTAAGGTATTTTTAAACGAAGTCTAAGGTATTTTTAAACGAAAGAGTTTGGCACCATTTCGCCTAACTTAAGTAACTTTGCCTTCAAAAGCAAACCTTGATCATTTCATATATAAGAAGTAGGCAAACTTGTCCGAATCTGTAGATACAGTACTTTGGGTTTAAAGGAGCCTTCATTGTTGGAAATGTTAGTTACAAACAGAACGTAAATGCATTTTCTTAAGGACTTTTTACTAGACTTCTCATAAATCTGTTTCGTAACTTCCGCAGTAGGTCACCGACCTCGACCATGCAATCCGTGGCAACGAGGTTTCCGACAATGGTTGTCGTGGATCTTAAGTTCGCTTCTTTTTAAGAAACGTGACAACGCTGTTTAGTGTTTCATTTCTACTTCACGCGTGTTGCTTGTATTCAGTACATAACCTCAATTTAGTATATTGAAAACTTAGAAAATTCCGAGGAAAACTAAAGTCTAAGACTCAAAAGAAGTTGACTGATTTCCAAGGTGTAGGTCTCTCTTAAATATTGCATAAACATACAAGAATTTACGACTGAAATCATGGAGGCAGTTAATGTGGAGTGCGAGAACGCCCAAGAGGAGAAGAACGTAATGCCCACCGAGATCCCCATGGAGGTATCAGAATTACCCAACGATGACATTAGAAAATTTCACGTTCTCGATGAAATTGAAAATAACAGCGAGTCACAAACGTCAGATAGTGACTCAGATTTACCTGATGATGAAGTAAACAAAATGCTCGATGAGGCGTTCAATGAAAGTAAAAAACGAAAGATTACAGAGGAAAAAGGTAAAAAAGTGGTCACTATTTCCGTTAATGATCTTGTTTGTTTAGAGGGTAATGGGGATAAACCGTTTGAAGAAAAAGATAAAGTTGTGCTTATTCAAAAGGGTCAGAATCACTTTGACATTTTACCTGAAGGATGGATCCAGTTGAGCCATAACAGTGGAATGCCTTTGTATCTTCATAAGGCTAGCCGAGTCTGTACCCTATCAAAGCCGTACTTTCTAGGGTCTGGGAGTGCTAGAGTTCGTGTTAAGCTGACTTTTAGTGGACGTGTTGTAGAGTGTGTTTGTTTTGTAGAAGCATCAGGTACCGTTAAGCGCTGTGCCTTGTCTGAGTTACCGTCGAGCTCTGGAGACCGAATTGGAACAAAGCAAATCTGCAACGGGTGGTATGATGAATGCGAGAATTGAAACGGCTCAAGAGAACATAGAATCACATAATTTATCGCCGGTCCAACTGCAAAAATACTGTGAGAAACTGTTTCACTTTCGAAGCATTAAAGTTATGAGGTTTAAGTCGTGGTCCCATCGACGTCAGTTTACAAAGAAGGCTAAACAAGAAAAACAACTTCAGCGGCCAACTCTGCCAGATGGTATTTTGTTTATAACAGTCCGTGTTAGCTTAACCAGTCGTTTATAGGGACAAAATTGATTACATTCCCCATTCAAAGCGCAGACGGCGATTCCTCACAAACCTCCAAAAGAGAATGGATTATGAATCCGAACGGCAAATCGTACGTTTGCATTTTACACGAGTACGTCCAGCACGCTCTAAAAAAACAACCCGCGTATAAATTTATCGAGCTAGGTTTGACGATCGCGAGGAAGTAATTTTTTGTTCTTTACTCGAACTTACAGAGAATGCGGCAACACCGTACGCCGCCACAATTTCGATTAACGACATGCAGTACGGCATCGGTTATGGAACGAGTAAAAAGCAGGCGAAAACTGAGGCCGCTCAATCCGCTTTGGAAATACTAATACCCGAAATGCGAACAAAGATCCATACCGATTCGAAATCGTCTGCGAATACGAGCAAAGCGCAGAATCAGGATTTATCGGTTGGTAAATTGTTGATAATTGAGTAAGCGTTTAAAGGTAAAAAGAGTTACATTGTACATGTGTCCCATTTTTGACATCTTTTATTGGCGAATCAGATTTAACAGTGAGACCTCTGGTGGCAGCACATTGTAATTACTATTGGTGGGATAAGACCACCAATTTGTTTATTTACAATGGTCAAAAGTAATCCATATTTTAGTTTTTACAAGTGAAAAAAACCCAAAAAGAATTTTTTTGAACATACTTTTTACCTTTAAATGCTCGATCACTTTTCCCGCACGCGAGTAACTTTATTATCTTTAACTTTCTTGTAGCTTTTTGACGAAATTAAGATAGAAGATCCACGTGTGACGGAGTTCTGCACGAAAACCACCGAACCTCTTCCGCACGACATCCTCCTCACCTGCCTACAGCGTAACTTCGGCCACGGCGACATTCAAGTGAGCTACGAGGGAAACACGTTAAAAAACCAAATGAACGAATACAAAATGACAGTCGGCAAACACTCGGCGACCGTTATATGCAAAAATAAAAAAGACGGTAAGCAGCGCGCTTCCCAGGCGATTCTGCAGGCGTTGCATCCGTACATAACGTCGTGGGGATCGTTACTGCGTTTGTACGGCAATTGCTCCGTGAAAAGTTTCAAGGAGAAGAAATTGGAGGAACAAGAGATCACGTTATTGCAAAGCAAGGCGGCCGTTAATTCGCCTAATTTCGCCATTTTGAATAAGCTGAAACACGAGTTGCGTAAGTTGAAGGAGTCTAGGAATGCGAATCAACCGATCGGCGTATTCATACCGCCTAATTGCGACATACTACCCACGTTTTCTTCGTCGAATTTAAAAAATGTTGATCTCTAGTAATTATTTCACTCATTTTAGACTTCGAGTTTAATGTTTGAATTTAAGTGACCAATGTTGCAAAGACTGGATGTATGCATATGTTTTATACAGGGCATTTCAAAATCATTGCATAATAACACGAAGCACTTTTTAAAATCATTTTGAAACACCTTGTAAAATATTATTTGATGTTGGTGTAATGCATACAATGATAATAATAATAATGACTAAGTATTTAAACATTATCCCACATAGATTAATTGAATGGAAATCAAATAAACAAATAATTAATTAATTTTTGGAAAAGTTCGTTTAAAAAGTGAAAGACTTGAAGTTTAAAAGCAATACCGGAATTTTTTTCTAAATGCGCCATTTTATTCTGAATTTAACGCATTTAAGATTTGCGTATCTGTCAATTTTTCTTTTTAGAATTTGGAGATGCAATGGCCCATTAATAAATTCATATCTTCAACCGTTCATGTGAGTGGTCTTCTTTATAATTGAATCTTTAAAGTCTGAGGAATTTTTTGAGTGACCGCCGAAAGTCATGAATAAATTTTTAGGACTGTTGCAAAAATTCCAAAGGTGACTCAACAGCAACTCATTTTTGATCGCATTGTATCAGAAATTAGAAAAACTGATATTTTTTTATTTGCTAATTTTTTAAAATCGCAGTAGCCATGAGAACTTATTCATGACTTTCACCGGTCACTCAAAAAACTCCTTAGACTTTAAAGGTTCGATTACAAACTATAGCGCTCACTTATCTTGAACGGTTTTAGCGATCTGAATTTTTGAATGGATCTGACAGACAGATACGCAATTCTTTAATGTGTTGAATTCAGAGGCGGATTAAAAAAAGTAGAAAATGGAATGTTTCTATTTAAAAAAACGAAAATGGCGCCAATTAATGCACCAAAAAGTGTCTAAAGTATAGAATTTGCTTTCCAGAGCATTTTGTCTCCCAAGCCCATTCTAGTGATGTTTAGTTAAAGCAAAGAAAAGTAACTAAGAAAGCGTTTCTGAGTACTTCGCAGAACATTCGCGCGGCCCCCCAAAGCCTTTTTCACTTTACAGAGCGTTTAAGGGTCTCCAGAGCTATATTTTTTGTCCCTATCTGATTCTGTAAAAATCCAATATGGTGTCCATAAGATATAAGAAAGTACTACGTCCACCAAACCAAAAAAATACTTTAAACCAAAGAGCCTCGATAACGTCTTCCTCTCCTATTTAAAACCTTCCCTTCTATACCTTTTGCCTCCACTTCCTTAGCAAATTAATGCGTCGTTGTACGCTATGCTACTGTATTTTCTTATCTTGAAACTAATTATTTAGCTTACGCCGCGATAACAAAATTTCTTATCTAAGATCGGAGATAAACTTTTACAAAACACCGCAAATATTTCCAAATATTGCGGCTAGTCTTTTAACACCTAATAAAATTGAACAAATAAATAAAATACAAGGTGATTATAAATAAAGCTGCAACTCATCATGAGATAAATGCGTATCCACTGTGGAATTTGCTGAACGTGCAGGTTTTGAATTAAGTGGAATCTTTAACAGCATTTTAGGATTGGTAGTAAGAAAGACATTAACCAATGAAAAATGTAGGCATCCCCCAATAAATTGCATAGGGGAATCACGGCATCTTTCTACAATAATTGTTGCAATAAGCGCAGAAATAGCTGCTGCAGAAGTTGCAATAAAAATTGCATCGTCTAATATGGTCTTAAACCAGAAAATTGCAGAATGTCTTACAGCAAGAACTTGCACGTGCAATTTTGACAAAACACAGAGCAATTTAATTCGAGCAATGTCTTGCGGTAATAAATTGCATCGTCTAATACGGTCTTTAGTGTAGAGTTGCAAATCTAAATTTAAAAAAAGAATACGAAAGTAAATGTGCTAACCGAACGAGTCATTACGCGCTAAAGAAAAACTGCAGTGAGTCAGTAGTAGCACAGATCTACACATACACAGATTGCTAACCTTATGCATTTTTTGGGAAACAAATTTAGGTAAACTTAAAAGCGCCCTCTATTGCGGAGCAGTATAAACATACCGTACCGTTAGATGTCGCTGAAACAAAATTAAAGCGCTAAAGTAAAGTCACTAGATATAGAAAGTACCGCAATCATCCGCCATTTTTGGGCAAATTTGCTGCCAACTTAAAAAAATTGACAAATAAAATCTGAATAGCTGTAATTTTTTATAACCTAACTTCATAGTACTGTCATGTTTTATAAAAATATATACAGATATCTCTAAACAGGTGGAACAATCCCTAACATTAAAGTTACTAGAATCTGGTAACTTCCGCCATTTTTGGTCAAAAATCATGCGTTCTCTCTCTAACACACGAGCCCAATGGATTGCGGTACTTTCTATATTTAGTGACTTTACGCTAAAGTTTGCTACGGTGACTTTATAGAGACAGTGGCGACAATAGGAGTTCGGCCGCCATTTTGCGTCAAAAAGTTGGCAACACACAATACACGTAGGCATGTGTGGCGTACGCCGCAACATCATATTAGGGAGCAGTCAAAATACCACATATTGCGAACGACTATTTCCTAAACGTTTACAACTTACTCAATGGTAGGGAAAATCATAATTATACGTCTTTTGCTTAGACCAATAATTTTGTAATAAATTGATTGGAGAGGAATTTTGTGTTTTATGTATTTAATAAGTGTAATAATCCGTTCTTATTGATATTACTGCCTTTTCATTTCCTTCACCTGCAAAGATATTCAGAATTTTACATTGAATAACTGTTCTTAATTCTGATATTCAATCCAATTGTTATAAATTTTCATCTAAAAAGGAAAGATGTTCTCATAATACTTGTAGGGATTTGTTTCTTACTAGAAACAACCAAATTCATATTTACAGTTTTTATATCGCTAATTGTACTAATAAAACGTTTAGAAAATAGTCGTTCGCAATATGTATGTGGTATTTTGACTGCTCCCTAATATGATGTTGCGGCGTACGCCACACATGCCTACGTGTATTGTGTGTTGCCAACTTTTTGACTCAAAATGGCGGCCGAACTCCTATTGTCGCCACTGTCTATAAAGTCACTGTATACCTAAATTTGTTTCCCAAAAAATGTATAAGGTTAGCACTCTGTGTATGTGTAGATCTGTGGTTAGCGTTGTAGATAAATCCTGAAAAATTTATAACAGGCGATCAAATTTGAAAAATGAGTGGCGGTCGAGTCGCCTTTGGAACTTAGGCAACTCATTTTTAATCGCGTACAATATAATAGTGCTGAAATTATAACTAATAAAACTGTTGGTATTTTCAACAACAAATTCTGTTCAATCGGCCCCACTGTTGAAAGCGTCATTATAATCGTATTTTTTGTGCAACTGCTTACTGAGGCTTTTCTTCAATTGTACTAAAACAGTAATCTGTTCTAGAATTTATTTCATCATGCTCAGGATGCACAAGATTTTGTCGTGATCTGATGTTTTTTAAGTGGACCTTCAAAAATACTCTGCAATATGTGGTGCCTTGGCTCCACTAACTGTAAGGTATCCCAGTCCCTGCACCTTGTGGAACCTGCATTTTCTGGATGTTGGACAGATACTTGTAGATTGCTATCCACAGTGTATAGGTACCTTTTCTACAGTCTTTGCATGCAAAGAGACTTCTCGTAATTTGTTCAAGAGAACTACTGGGTGACATGCTTTGTTTTTGGTGCTGAATGGGCGAAAACATAATTTTTTGAATTTTTGGAAACAATTGCTAAAGTTTGTAGGGCTGTTTGTCAGTAACTATTAGACCTACAAAATTGGAGTTAATGATTCTTGTGCTAAAAGAGATCCCCGAGGTAAAGCTCACGTTTTTCAAAGTTGCAAAATTAGGTTCACACTATTGGTTGATAGCACATAAAAAAATAAAATCTTGTGTGCTTTTTGCCTTTTCCTGTGTCTACTAGAGTTAACACTCGGATTTTGCACTTTTATAGATATAGAAAGTTGGCAGGGTGGGGGACAGTAAAGTTAACATGGCAGTACATTGAAAGTACTAGACGGTCATCAAATGTAAAGTAAATGTCAAAGTGGTGCATTGGGGGTACAGCATTCATTGCTGGGGCTCGTGTCGAGACAATACAGAGATACTTGAAAGACAAAATGAGAAATATAATTTATTAAACAAAAATTAAATTATTTATATAAATTTACAAAATAAAATTTCATATTCTAAAAAAGTGTTTATGTACAATCTAGTAGGTGTGCCTAAATTTAACTTAACAGCAAACACGCTCGAGTAATATTCTCAGTCTCGTCACCTTTACATATGTACAACAAATAAGTAGTAAAAATTTAACCTAAAGCCGATTACCGATTAACATTTTGATTAATTTCGAAAATAGTATCATCATCATCATCATCTAACTCTAAACGCCGCATTTCTAAATCACTTCTTCTCGCCGTTACTCCGTATTTTCTTACGGTGGAGGGTGCTTGAGCACCGTTCCTTAATCTAAAACGAAACTGTGAGCACATGAGGTAAAAGTGTCAAAATGCGTACCTGTACGATCGATAAACAAAATAAAAAACGACTACTGCACTTAATCCTATAAATACGTAAAATCCTCTCAGCAATGCGCCGGACTGAAGTAAATCTTTAGAATACTTTTTAACATTAGTCGTTACGGTAGATGATTCCTCATTTTTGTGATCTACAACATCCTTTGTCTTGCTGTTCTTCGTATCCTCCACATTTTTTGCTATCTCGTTCGAGTTTGCGTTAGGGACTTTCTCGTTGACTTTAACGGACGGTTTTGCCACTTGCTCGTCAAGGTTCACTGATATTTCTTGTACGGGCGCGGCATTACTATTTCCCGGTCCCTGTTCATGTCCCATAGATTGATACTTGATAGCGTAGACAGAAGTGTTAAAGGTTAGGTCTAGACAAATTGTTAAAATAATCCACACTAACATTTTTGTGAGTATAAAGGAAGGTTTTATAAATGAACATTTAAGTGGGTTGAGAATATTTAAAAATTATAATCAAATGTTGCAAAACAAGAAACTGCAAGTGGTGAAACTTTTTTAGGTTATGTTTTTGTGGACACGTCAAATTTATATTTCGCGGGAAGTTTGAATGGAATTCACTTTATAGAGATTTTTGATTTCAATTCCAGGATTGGAATCTTCACCGACTGTGATTTTTAGGTGTCCGTGTCCATAGCTGAGTATTCCTTTTGGATCATGCTGTATGTAAGTAATCTACGCATATAAATATTCTCAAATCTGGAAGATCTCTATGGGTGTGGTGTGGTAGGTTTAGCAAAGCGTCAAGTGCAGTTGCTGACATGCCTCTTTGGATTCCTGTGGTACTGGACTGATGACTGCGCTTGATTGCTGAGCAAACGACGATGCCGTTCGTTTGTTGATCTGGAGTGAACCCTTCTTTGGCAGCTCTAGCCATGGGCTTCTAAACCATATAAAGCCAAAATGTATATCATACTACACAAAAATATAGCAAAAAAAAGGTGGGAGGATGAAAAGATTTTTAATTTCATATCTGGTATACGGGTGATAGTTGGAAGTACCATAAAAGTTTAAATAAGAGCCAACAGCACCTGTACTTAGCCAAAAATTGAACCAACATTGGTGCTCATGACGAGGCCCCAAAAATGATCACCCTGTATATCAAAATATAAAATACCCCTTAAAGTACTTTTGAAAGCTTATTTAATCTACAACCAACTCAATTTCGGCATTGGGGCACAGCACCCCCCCTTAACTACGCCCCTGACGGAGTCGTAGAACTATTGAACGGTCAAAATCAAGCGACATACGACGAATTCAACTAGTACGCAACGTGAGCGAGTGAGATGCGACGATTTGATCTTGAGGACTTTGTGTTGTAAAAACTATGTTTATCTCTGTTGTTGACTTACAAAACAAATGACTTCTTTTCGTTTTCTTTAACCAAGTCGTCGTAGCCACTGGGCACGTAAATGGCCTATGAGAAGTTGTGGTGTGTTTTTAATGGAAACGTTTGTTAAAGTTAATATATTTATCATTCACAAGATTGATCTTTTGTTGTGCTGTTAAACGAAAATTGGCGCTCGCAAGGGAAAAAAATGGCATCAGAAGAGGACGTTTTCGTAGAGCCAGAAATAAACGAGGGTAGAAATTTAAGGCACAGAAAATTTGTGGAACGTGCACAAGAAACAATTGAACAAGGTGGTTAATGAACAAATGAGGGGGTAATGTATTGATTCTGTGCTTTTTTTAGCCTCGGAGTTACTCAAAAGAAAAATTCCTTGTGCCGGTTACTTTTTGTCTCCAAAAAGGCTGTGGTTAAAACGAGTATCAACACCAAATTGTGATGTGGTTGTAGTTTTTCCTACAGGAACTCAGGATTCTATTTTATTATGGTTGTTATCGCGTTTACGGCAGTCATCGGGCCTTACTGTTCATGTTCGACACCATGCGTCTACACAGAGTAGCGCCTTTTACTTAACTGCGCCATTTACATTGTAAGTAGTAGAAATATTGAGTTGGTGTTATCATTTTTGTGCAATATTGATTTGGTACGAAAATTACCGGATTTGCTCCCCTTGAGTGGTGTTTAAACGACTTTAGTTTACTCTGAGATTCACATACCCATGACTACAGTGCCCTCTATCCATGACCACCCATTTTGTATTGAAAGCATAGGGCTAATAGCAGTCCATGTACTATATGGTCTAAGAGTGGAGCCCCGAGAGGGATTTTTATAAAGTCACTAGATATAGAAAGTACCGCAATCATCCGCCATTTTTGGGCAAATTTGCTGCAAACTTAAAAAAATTGACAAATAAAATCTGACTAGCTGTCATTTTTTATAACCTAACTTCATAGTACTGTCATGTTTTATAAAAATATATACAGATATTTCCAAACAGGTGGAACAATCTCTAACATTAAAGTTACTAGAATCTGGGAACTTCCGCCATTTTTGGGCAAAAATCATGCGTTCTCTCTCTAACACACGAGCCCAATGGATTGCGGTAATTTCTATATTTAGTGACTTTAGATTTTTAGATTATTGCGGTGATTTTACTTGGTATCATGTGAAGCGTAAGATTTTAATATCATGCAAGTAAACACTTGTGGGAGAATTTTACAAAATGTGGGGGCTGAGATTTCGGCAGTGGAAACTTGCAGGTAGGTATCCCAGCTGCAGTAGAGAACAAGCTTTGCAGTCTACTGTGGGATGATCAAATTTGTCCCGTGATTTGGCGTCCCCATTTTCAAATTTTGTTAATTCTAAAACCAAATGGTGCATTTAGAGTTTTGGAATAATCCCGGACTACAGGCTCTTCCTTTCTGAGATATATTTTAATGTATTGTTGTGAAAAATTCCGTCATGCGGACATTTTATTTGCTTTCAGGACCTACAGTAGTGTTGGGTCACCCTGTATGTGTTTAATTTAATTTATTTTTAAATATAAATGTGCTCGCTAATTGAGATTGAACACAATTTCGATCATGGCAATGTGATTTTGTTTAAATAATCATGTAGTAATTTATTTTATTGTTCATTTAGAAAGATTAGGGACTTTTCGAAATAATGTTTTGTTAAAGTTATCTCATTTAAATCCGGTCGTTGCGATAAGAAATTTGTTATCGCTGCGTAAGCGAATTAGTTTAATAATTTAATTTCGAAGACGGTTTCACGTAGAGGAAAGGCGGACACAGAGCGGGTAGAATGTTTAAAATAGTACAGGAAGACGTGAATCGTGGCTTTTTTTGTGGTGGATGTTAATCGTTGTGTTTGTTTTTGATGGAAGTTGAAACGTTGCCGCTTATTGTCTTGATGACTGACACTAGCACTGGAAAAATTATAATCATTTCGTATAAAAGACCTTGTTAGTACTCCCATTTTTTTTTAGATATTTGTGTTGATTTCAGGCTTCTAAAAGCGGCAGAAGATTTTCACCTACCAAAACAAGTGCTCTCAATTAGAGGTGGAGGTTTGAAAGAGTTTACTGTACGCGATTTGCATTCATTCGTCAATGCTGATAACGAAGAGACATTCTTTACCAGTCAGGAGAGGCAGTGGCTGGTTTTGAGGTTGTTGGAGAGTATCCGAGCGAACATATCCGATTTGAATGTTGTTCCGGACGTAACATTGCTAGAGGGCCAACCTATCAGTAAGATTCAGTTAGTAATTAATGAGCTCAGTAGTGACTCCCAAATTTACAATTTGTTTTTCCATAATGGCCGTTTGCACCAACAAATTTAAGCGCTAGCTTAGCTTAAGCATAGCCATGGGAATGATTATTGAGACAATGGTTGTCATGGATTTTAAGCTAAGCTAGCGCTTAAATTTGTCGGTGCAAACGGCCATAAGAAATACAAAGTTTGTTCGGTCTGTCACTGTCTGATTCAGGTAGTAAAATTTGTTTCAAAATTTCCACCGTAAGATGGCGCTTTCTTAAATAGATGTGCGCACAAGGTTCTGATCTCAAATTTGGGGTCTGGGTGTTTTTGAATATGTAAATAACAGATCCAAATTTTGTTTTTGAAAATTCCCGAATATTCTCGAAATTTTCCGAATATTCGCAACAACAAAAATGGCGGCCTTTAATTACAAATCATTTCTAAGTGTCATAGAGTCAAAGACCAGTTTCTTGAGAGAATTTACTTCTAGTACCGAGATGCTTGCTCGCCGGCGTTATATCCCAAGTGTTTCCGTTACACGACCCGCAAACCTTGGAACGTCTGCAGAACATTTGGGTCAGGGACATACGATCGCAGCAACCGTTAGGTAAAATTCCATTTCAATTTCCACCGCTAACCTCTGGCCTTTAGATGAGATATGTGAATATTTCGGCGTGAAGATCGGAATGTACTTCGCTTGGTTGGGGCACTATACTATGGTGTTAAGTGTACCGGCCGTTGTCGGATTCCTCTTCTGGGTTAGTTTTTTTTCGTTAATTCCCTGTTAATTAATGAGACTTGTTTTAGCTCTGCTGTAATGGGAAACATCAGCACCTGCAAGATGTCGGATACGTTTTGTTTTCGATATTCAACGTTGTGTGGGCGACCGTGTATCTACAAGCTTGGAAACGTTACTCCGCCGAGCTTGCTTTTCGGTGGGGAACTCTAGACGAGAGGGCGGATTTGCTAGCGAATCCTAGGCCATTGTATAGGGTACGTCTACTTTGTGTAGCAGAAATGATGGTAATGGTGGCTAACTGTAGGGAATTTTACAACCTAGTCCTGTTACCGGTCGTCTAGAGCCATCGCAGCCAGCGTGGCGTCGACATGTTTATAGATACTTTGTTTCAGTGCCTATAATTGCTATATGTCTTTGCGCAGTCTTTATTGTGATGATAGTTTCTTTACAAATACAGGTGACTATGACTTGGGGAAGGGGGAAGATGTAGCTTCCTGTTTCAGGATTGGTGGGACGGACAGTTGTACGCCAGAGGTTTACCGTTGTGGTTAGGTTATGTGCCAAAAGTGATGTTGGCGGTCGTGATCTCCGTAATGGACGAGGCCTACTTTAAAATTGCAATATGGCTTAACGACAAGGGTACGTATTATGATATTGAGAGCGCAATAGTGACAATCATAACATTCTACGCATGTCTATGTGCCCTTCTCGTTCAACTTATTCTGTTATAGAATATTCATAATTAGAACGAAATTAAAACTTTAGCGAACATAGTGTGCGTACGTGTGTAGTCTAATAGTTTGGTTAGTTGTTGTTTTAACAATGTTTTTATCACGCTGCTAGAGAACTATCGACTTGAGACGAAGTATGAAAATCATCTCATCGGCAAAGTGGCCTTGGTGTGTATTTTACTAACTTTTACTTGTACACTCAATTATAGGCAAATAGTGCAATTCTAAATTACACTCGCACTGCTTTTAACAACAACTTGTCGCATTTTATTAACGTGCAAATTGCTACCAAATATAGCATCATCATATGCATGAGTTGTTTGTACGATTCCTGTTGGAAGGAACGAAACGTGAAGGTAGGTATTATTTTCTTACGTCGAAAAATGTAAGAAGAGAGTATCGTTTTTTTTACTAGTTCATCATTTTTCTTGCATGAAGTTAGTACTTTAAAGTTTTTTTTGTTGCAGTTTGTTACATACTTTTTATCCTTTGATATTTTCAAAATAAACTTTGTCAAATTGACTATAGCCGCTTTGATGATGATCTTTCCCAGCTAACAATTTAGGTGTCGGCAACCTGAGGCAAAAGAAATTCGACCAAAGTAGGTGGAAATTATGTAATGTTTATGTTGAATAGGTAATAATAAATATGTTACCTATTAGGCACTGGTGACATATTGGTGAAATAAACACTTATTAGGATGCATCAAACTATGGTAGTGGTAAATGGTCATCTAATAGGTGAGGTAGTTAAAAATACCAATTAAGGAGTGGCATATACCTAACTTTGTATCACCTAATAGGAGCAGTAGGTAGAAGGACCTTATTTGTGCCAATTTGTAACCCAACTAAAGGGACGATTGTTACCTAATTAGTAATATATTCGTTCCATGACTTATTAGGTAACTTTGTTCACGTCATAAATATAACCTAATAGGAGATATAGGCCAAAGTCGACAAAATGACTAAATAGGAATACAAGAAAATTTCATAGACACCTAATAAGAGAATACAGTTACTTACATTTCGACCAATAGGTTGAAATGACTTGAATATTTCACCATTAAGTTTTTTCGACTTATTGGTCGAAACGACAAATCACCTATTTAGTAGCATTTCACCAAAATAAATATATTTCACTCGAGTAAAATAATGGCGCGAAAGTGCCGGTCTGTTTCAACTATAATCTGTTCACCCAACAGATGCAGTTAAGCCACTCCCAATAAATTTGGGCCAATGTAATAACAGACCCGTTTCACAGTCACAAAATTATAAAAACCGGGAAATTTAAAATCGCATGTCACATTGTACGACGAAGTTATAAAGTGTTATGTTTTGAATATTGATCTTTGAACACACAGCAGTACATAGTTTCAAATTGTTTATTAAGTTCAGAAAGATTATTTTGTTCGTATAAATGAAATTAACGGCAAATTGAGGCAAGACAAATACAAAACGCAGTGACAGGTTTGAGGTTAAGGATGTCAATTCAGATATGGCAATTATAATTATTGGAAGCAAATAGTTGCGTGTGTTACAAGTTTTGAAAATTCGGCCAATTAAAAATGTTCATTTAAATTTGGCGGGATTTTTTTGGGAGGAGCTTTACTGCATCTGTTGGGTGAAGAGATAATAGTAGGTATCAATGTCGACCTAAACAATAGGTAATAGGTTGTGAATCCCTGGTAGCAGGTTACAATCATAAGTTGTGTTGCTAACAGGTGTATTAATCTACCAAAAGAAGTTACATGCGCTCCTAATAGGTGTCGATTTAGTGAACGTAGGTGGAGTTTGGTGTTGGACTTACACTTAATAGGTTGGTTTAGTTAGTTAGGTCGAATTCCCAACATACTTAGTTGCGATTACACGTATTAGGTATACTTAAACAGACCACCAATAAGTATATAATACGGTATTTACATGAATTTGTTACAATTAGGTGTATAAAAATTGGTAATATTGTACACCAATTAGGTAATAGTTATCAAAAGTAGATTGTTCTTCACCAATTTGAAACATGAGGTCGAAAATATAGGTGCAAATTAGGGTATTCTACTTATTAGATTAATATAACGAGAAGGCAGACATATTTATTGGCTAGCGTAGACGGCCGAAATATCATCATACATGTTTTTTAGCAGTAATGAATAAATATGTATTATACAATTAAAATCTAATTATATTTAGGTATTATTAATGATTGTATGTTTGCATAAAATACTGAAACTGTCAAAAATGTACAACTATAAAAATGAAAAACGAATAATTATTTTTTTATTATTTTTATAATAGTTATTTCAGAGGGGCTTTGTGTTTTTTGAAGGCAGAAGATATATGTTTGTCATAGAAAATGCATTCGCACGAAATATTTCTACATAGCAATCATGAAATTAAACATATTCAATATTTTACATATAATAGGTAATTTGCCTGATATGACGCCAGCCATAAAGTTCATAACAGTATTCTTATTAACTGTAGGTACTATTCTTTAAAAAGAGAGGATAATAATGAAGTATGGTTATAAGTTCAAAACGACATGTAGAAAATAAGTAATCCGCCACGTCGCCGACGTAGAAAATTACCTAATAAGGTGTCTAGACACCTAACACCTATTAGTTAAATCACACCTATTTAACTTATTTCTCACATCGAATCGACGTGTCAAAAAACACCACTTAAGTCGATTCGACGTCGAATTTATGTTATACTGCACTTATTGAAATTGGTGTCGTTACTTATTTGAAGTCGAATCGACGTCGAATGACACCTCAATTGCTAGCTGGGTTGGTCTCAGGTCCCACCTCAGCAGATGCGAGGCCAGGTTGTGTAGAGCCCCCTGGATTCTGCTTCATCTTGTTTAGCTTATAGACGGACAGCTGGCTACGGAAAAAAGTGACTTATCGCTACATTGCTGATTTTTTGTGTAAAGTATCCTCATACATAGTGAAATAAAAAAAGTCATGTTTGCCAGCGAGATCCCTTGGCTTAAGGTTGGGAGGGGTGTACAAATATGTCAAATTTTAATAAAACTACCTATCTTCCGACTATATTTACCTCTGGTGCTTTTATTTTGAATCTTTCGCAAAAAATGGATAAGACTTTTTAGTACAGTTCATTAAGACACATCTTTTTTGTATTTAACATTTTCCGCTATGGTGTTTTCATTTTGAGAAAAGTGCAAATTTAAAAAAATTATATAATAAATAATTTAACTTTTCGCTTTAGAATTTATGAAAAACTAAAGAAATTCACAAAAAACCTGTAATGGACTTTTTTGTAGAGTTTTGTATGCCACATTTGTCAGTGTGTGAAAAAATGATTACAAAAATTTTTTTCTTATGGCCCTTTTAAACTGTGTGTATGTGGTTCGTTTCTTGTGAACACGATAACTCAAAAACGCCTGAACCGATTTTTATGAAGTTTGGAATGTTTATAGGATTGCATAGGGAATCGCCTATTTTGGTTTCGGTCCGTTACCATCTTCAGGGTTTTTGAGGGTGTTAAAAGTTTAAATGGGTCATAACGGCTTAAAAAATGTTTGTAATTTTTTCGCATACAATGGCTAATGTGGCACAAAAAAGTCCATAACAATTTCTTTATGAGTTCTTTAGTTTTTGAGAAATTTTAAATTGAACAGTTAAACCTATTCATTTTATAATTTTTCTAAATTTGCACTTTTCTCAGAAAGTAAGCCACATAGCGAAAAACGTTAAATGTAAAAAAGATGTGCCTATTCTGGATTACGATAGGAGGGTGAACAGTGTCCACGCGTACTTAGGCCTCAAATTCAGGCCCTTTGTACTACTTGCCTGACTAGGGTCGCCCGACCCCTCAACATCACTCACGCCATCCCACACGTGAGATGAACCTTAGGACGCTGGAAGGGGAGGCGGCTCTAATCGTAGCCATGTCCGGCCAGGATTCCCCCAACATGGATCGTCTCAGTTGGACTAGAGCGGGACATTCACAGAGTATGTGGTGATTCCACCAAACCCATGCAGTGCATGTGCTTGTTTAGTTTACAGTGCCCAGAAAGTATGCCCATGAGTAACCTCAGGTTCTTCCTTGATAGCCCTGTACAAAAACGCGCCAAGCTACGAGATGGTTCTCTGAAGGCTTCTCTGGCATGGCGACAATCTAACATCAAGTTCCACCTAGCTCTGTGCTGGGTTTGGGTGTCTTGAGTTATTAGGTTGTTTACAGTTTTAACTGTAAGTGGAAGAGCCGGCTCTGGACCATAAAACGCCTGTTTTGAGGCCAGTCGGGCTAATTTATCGGCTTTCTCATTACCTTCCGTTCCAGCATGCCCTTTGACCCCTACGAGCTCAAGGGTGTTGCTGCTTGCTACTTGCTCTAGTACGTGGTGACATTCGGAAACCATCCTAGAGGTAATTTTACAGTGACCAAGTGACTGCAAGGCAGCCCTGCTGTCACTTGAGATTCTGATAGTTTTGTTCTTTATGTTATGCATAAGAACTGTTCTTGCACTAAGCGTTAATCCTACCAACTCTGACTGGAATACAGTAGGAAGTTTACCTAGTGGTTGGGTGATATGGAAGTTCAGTTCTTTGGAGTAAATACCAGTGCCTGTACCTTCCATTGTCTTAGATCCATCCGTGAAGATGAATATATCTGGTTGGGATGCCATATTCTCATCAAAGAAGATGTGATAGTTTTTCCCTAATATGAATTGAGGAGTGAGTGAGTCCGATCTCCCCTCTAGGATAGGCAGACGCTTGATCGCCTCGCCCAGAATTCGGGAGTGGCCCCCCTCAATGCCTCTGCTATTCAACAACCCCTTATTTTTCAGACGCAGGAATGCCAGAATGGCCTGCTCTCTCACGTGGAGATCTAGTGGAGGCAGATCCAAGAGGGCCTCCATGACGGCTGTGGGGGTCGTTCGCATCGCGCCTGTGCAGGCAAGGCACGCTAGTCTTTGCACATGATTAAGGAGTGCTACAGTTGTGGAGAGTCTGGTTCTAGGCCACCAGACAATTGCTCCATAACAGAACATAGGTCTAATCACGGCAGTGTACAGCCACAGGACAGCCTTCGGGGATGGTCCCCAAAGTTTGCCAATAGCGCGGCGACTTTGCCAGAAAGCCCTATTTGCTTTTTCGGCTTTAAGGTGGATATGTTTGCTCCAATTCAGTTTTTTGTCGAGTGTGATTCCTAGATATTTCACTGACTCTGAAAATTGGAGGTGTTTTTGGAATAGCAGGGGAGCTCGAATACCCTCTACCTTTCTTTTTCTTGTGAAGAGAACTAGCTCCGTTTTTGTCGGGTTGATGGACAAGGAGTGTTCCCTACACCATTCTTCGGTTACTGTAAGAGCTGATTGCATCAGTCTGCATAAAGTAGCCTCAAATTTGCCGGTTATAAGTATGGATATATCATCCGCATACCCCAGCGTATAGTACCCACTGTCATTAAGGCGACAGAGGAGCCTGTTTACAGTCAAGTTCCACAGAAGTGGTGATAACACCCCACCTTGGGGGCATCCTCTCACTACTGTGCACCTTAGTGTTTCGTCGCCAACGCTGATGTGCACTGCTCTGAGATTCAGCAGCTGCGCAATCCAGCCTCGTATGACGTTCGGTACGCCGTGGTGACATAGAGCCATTTCTATTGAATCGAAGGTTGTTTTGTCGAAAGCCCCTTCTATATCTATGAATACTCCCAGTGCGGACTCTTTATAGTGCAGCGATCTCTCAATCTGCCCTACAACGCAGTGCAGGGCTGATTCCGTAGATCTTCCTGGGCAGTATGCGTGTTGGTTAGGATGCAGCGGAAACCGTGTTAGCGCCGTATCCCTTATGTATCTATCGCACAGTCTTTCAAGTGTCTTAAGAAGAAAAGACATCAAGCTGATTGGACGATATGCTTTAGGTGTGGAGTAATCACCTTTTCCAGGTTTGGGGATAAAAACAATTTTTATCTCCCTCCATTGTTTAGGTATGTATCTGAAAGCGATACAGCCTGTATATATTCCCACTAGGTAGGTAGCAATAACATCCAGTCCCCATTGCAGGAGAGCCGGTATTATGCCGTCCAAACCGGGTGACTTGTATGCTGAGAACGATTTCACCGCCCAGGTCACCCTCGCCACGTCCACCACCTGACAGGCAACCGCCCAGTCATTCTCCGTGGAAGTGAAAGGGATTGTCTCAGGCCAGTTGGGGTAAGGCGTGGTGGTGGCTCCAGGAAAGTGAGCGTCTCTTAGTACCTCAGCTGTCTCTGTGAGGTTGTCCGTATAGGAACCATCCTCTCTTCTGAGGCTAGCTGGGTTGTGGTATGAATCTTTGGTAAGGATTTTATTTAGGCGAGATACCGAGGAGGTGGATTCTATAGAGCTACAGAAATCCCTCCATGCCTCTCTGACGCCTTCTAATGTCCTTCTTGTATAGCCTTAGGTTTGCCTTGTAGGCTCTCCAGTCGGCTGCAGCTTTGCTCTTCCTTGCCTTATTAAACAGTTTGCCCAATCGAGTTTTCTGCTTTTCGAGCGCCCTACACCACCAAGGATGGTTATAGGGAGTCTTGGCAGTTCTCAGAGGACACGCCTGTTCAAATGACTCCACAATAGAGTTGGTAAGGAGATCTACTACGTCCTGTATGTCGGCAGGATCAGAGAGACGTCCCCCGAAGGGGTGCTCTCTAAGTTTTTCTCCAAGGAGATGTTTGTAAAGGGGAATATCCGTTACCTTGGGGTTGCGATAGCCCTTTTGAACGGTTCCTTTACAGTCAATTTCAAATGAAATTAGTCTATGATCTGACATAGTCGCTTCAGAAGTGACTTGCCAGTTCTTTATATGATCCGAGATACTCGATGATGCCAGACTGAGATCGATTACAGTCTGGCTTCGGGAAGTTATGAACGTAGGTTCACTGCCCTGATTGAGAATCTCTAGATTAGTGCTTGTCAAATATTCGAGTAATGATTTACCCCTAGGGTTGACGTTAGCGCTCCCCCATATAGTATGGTGAGCGTTTGAGTCGCGCCCTATAATGAGGTGTTTTTCTCACAGTGTTCTATCAGTTCTACCATCTCGTTACTGGGAGGTAGGTTGACAGAATCTCCCGGGAGATAAACTGACGCTATTACTACTTGAGCTTTTCCTTGCATGTCACAGCTTAACTGTATGGTCGTGATATCACGTCCACACAGGTGTGGCAGCAGAAGAGCTTTAAAGTGGCTAGGGACATAAATACATGTTCTAGGTTTTTCTTGCCGTGTGTCAAAGAAGTGCATCGACCACAGATTGCCTTGGCAGCCTGGGCGGTGATTTTTCCGTAGGTTTTTGCAGTTGCTCATGTGGCGCCTGTTGGTGATGTTTTGGTGGTTGTACTAACGTACTCCCCACCTCTGGTTCGGCAGGGTTACTAACCCTCACTTTCAGAGAGGAAAACCCATAACTGAGTCTTCCCCCCTTGGCGATTAGGTTAGTCTGGTCCTCTTCCTCAATGCCGAAAACTACCAGCCTCCCTTGAGGTTGGTCTTTCACGGCTGTGTGGAAGAGACACCTTTGCCCAGGAATTCTGCACTTCCAAGCGCCACTTAACCGCCTAAATGAATGTACAAAAAAGTCTCATCCATTTTTTGCGAAAGATTCAAAATAAAGGCACCAGAGGTACATATAGTCGGAAGATAGGTAGTTTTATTAAAATTTGACATATTTGACCGCCCCTCCCAACTTTAAGCCACGTGATCTCGCTGGCAGACATGACTTTCTACTTTACTATGTATCAGGATACTGTACACAAAAAAATCAGCCACTTTTTTCCGTAGCCAGCTCTTAGACTATTACGGCGCGTTGCCCCGGAGAGGTGTTTAGGCTCTCCATTACCAGGTGCTCCGGGAGTAGTTGGCTATTTTTGTTTTTCCTGGTATATAAATCCCATAAGTAAGGGGGAAAGAAATGTCCACGGGTGCGGTGCCCCCTGCATACGTGTAAGGCGACCTAATACAATGGAGCGGCGCCGTATTCTGAGGTTCAAGCCGGTTGTTTGACCCGGCTTTGGGACACGACAGCTGGGCGGGGTAGCCGTCCGCAATGCTCTCTTTTGTTGCTACCAGTCACTGTTTCATAAGTAACGAGCAGCCTTACTCCTAGCATTAACCTGCGCGTCATCGTAAGTACACTCATTCGCTTAGGCCGTTCCCCTATCCGCCACCTGGGGACGCGCCTGGTAGGGTGCCATTCCTCGGGAACGGGAATTGTTGAGATATCGCCTTGCAGGATTCGACTCTTCATCTCTTTTTAATATTCTCCAAATCTGTTTAGAATCTTCCCAGAGTCTTCTTTTCCATTTTAAATCTGCAGAATTTTCTTAAAGCTTTCTTCAACACTTAAAAATTTAAAAATTTACACGTATACCGATTCTTAGCGAACGTGAACAAAAATATGTCTTAAAATAAAAGCCGATAACAAATAACAGCGTGTACGTTTTTACTAAAAGTGTGCGTTTCGAGATCCGAGTTGTAAAGCGGGTTTTCGGCCGACGACATTAAAGTTTGAAAGAGTTAGCATGTACTATGCGTGTGTGATAATTGTGATTTTTCGAAGCTGCTTCACTAGTGGTTAGGTGAGCTCAAATTTGCATTATTATTATTGCAGTTATATAGAATCTACCTCCTCGGCATCCCGCCTAAATAAAATTCTAACAAATGGTTCATATTTTAACCCAGCTAGCCCCATACAAGGGGATGGTTCATACAAGGGGATGGTTCCTACACGAACAACCTCTCGGAGATAGCCGAGGTACTAAGTGATGCCCACTTTCCCGAAACCATCACAGCAGGCTACTCCAACTGGTCAGAGATAACCCCCATTATTCGCACTAGATGGTCAGGTCAGTCAGATGGTGGATGTGGCGAAGGTGACCTGAGCCTTGAAATCCTTCTCAGCATGCAAATCACCAGGACTACATGTTATTGTCATCTACCTAATGAGAATATACAGTGATATTTATTTAGAAGTAGACATAGGGATTTATGTACATTGTTGTTCCCTATGTCTACTTTCAAAAGACAAAATCTTTTTACCCAAAATCGTCCTGAAACCTTTATTTTCATGCCTACTTTCTGTCAGGAAATATGAGTTTCCATAACAGAGGCAGAGCAGACTACGTTTCCTGCCGCGTGTCACTTTACTGGCCGCACCTGTCACTTTACAGGCCGCATCGTCACTTCATCGGCCGCATTTGTGACATTTATAATGTCTCTCCTGTCATCACTGACAGACTGACATTAATCAACAGTTTTATATACTACAAATTGAAATGTTATATTAAAATACGATGTCGGGTCAGATTTAATACAAAACTCGTCAGTAAAATGACATTACTTGACTCGGAAATTAAAGTACTCAGCCCCCTCGCCAGTAATGTGTCATTTTCCTCGACTTTTATGTAAATAACTATTAAAACAAATAAACATCTGGCTGTCATATTAATTAGTTTGAACATTGTTGCTTTGACTTAACAGAAAATAAATCTCTACGCCCCTCCCTTAAACTGTTACCGGCACTATGCCAATTGACAGTATCAACTTTTTCTTCAGTTGAATACATCACACACGAACGAAAATAGAAATACGGAAGCCAAAGCAACAATATTCAAATTAATTAATATGACAGCCAGATCTTTATTTGTTCTAAAAAGTTCTTTTGTTACATACAATTACGAATTCAGAAGAAATTTTGTCATTTAAAGTCATAAGAAAAAATAATGACGTAAATCCCTATGTCTACTTCTTAATAAATAGCACTGTATATGGGCTGTAGCGCTTTTCAGATACATACCTAAAGAGGGAGAGGGAGATAAAAATTGTCTTTATCCCCAAACTTGCCTCTACGCCTAAAGCATTTCGCCCAACCAGTTTGTTGCCTTTCTTTCTTAAGATACTTGAAAGACTGTACGACAGATATATAAGGGATACGGTGCTAATTCCGTTACTTCCCAAGGGAAGATCTGCAGAGTCGGCTCTGCACTGCGTCATAGGGCGGATTGAGGGATCGCTGGACTATAATCAGTCCATACTGGGAGTATTCATAGACGTAGAACGGGCTTTTAACAAAATAACCTACAAAAGAATAGAAATGGTTTTACGCCACCATTTTAATGTGAGAGAGCAGGTCACTCTGGAATCCTTGCGTCTTAAAAATAAGTGGTTGTTGAATAGCAGAGGTATTGTGGTGGGCCGCTCTCAAATTCTGGGGAAGGCGATTAAGCAATTGCCTTTTTTAGGATATATCTTGTGTGGGATGACCTGAGTGACGTTGAGGGTTATGACAACTCTAGTCAGGGAGGTAGTATAAAGGGCCCGTATTTGGGGCCTAGGTGCGCGTGGACCCTGTCCACCTTCCTATCGTAATCCAGAATCCAGTTCTTCACAAAATGTTTACATATTTTTTGAGGATTTTTAGAGTTTCTCGAGTTACAATTTACAAATTGTCTAAACTTCAGAGAAGCTGTCTAATGCTTCCTGTAGGTCTTTCAGAGGCTATTTAGCTACTAGCATTATTCAAAGTTAAAATTCCCTGAAATTCTTTCCAAATTATTACAAACTTTTGCAGGTATTCTTAAAAATACATTCAGCATATTAAGTTTACCTAGTAGCGGTAAGATTTTATGAGCTTTATTTTCAGTGAAAAATTCTAAATAAGAACGTTGATACGATTTTTTCAATCGCGTCGTTAAGTAGTGTTTAATTATATAATTTAGTTAATGGGTGAATTTTACCTGCAACATTACATAGTTAGTAAATTGAACAAAATTGATATCAACACAGAGGAACATTGGTATTTTATTTCTGTGCATAATCACTATCTTGAATATTACTTTCGCTGGTTTGGTTGGATTCGCGATTCATACGAACTTTTTTTTTCACCACACCTTGCATGTATCGCTAAGGTAACGTTACTAGGGCGGTGCAAAAAGTCAGTTGTACCATCGAAGCGTGTTAGTGTTAGTTGACGCAGTGATATCCAAGGTTTGTACCCAAAGTTTGTACGCTATTGTCCGTACTTTATTGGTCTGTCCGGCTGTACCACTACTAGTCGTTGTATCTCACCAAATGAAAGAGATACTGAGGTGACCCCTCTTAGCTTGAACGCACTGTATATAATGAACTTAAAAGAATATATGTTTAGAAGTGAAGCGAATATAGTTCTATTTTATAATTTTTATGGTCTTTCCAGTAGTCTGGAACGCCATCATTTTTTAGGTTCAGGATTTTTAGATTAGTTTGTTGGGACTTTCAAGTCAGTTTATAATTGTGTTGTTGTTAAGTTAGACCAGTCAACTTAGGGAAAGTGTCCGTTTATTTTTGTTGTTTTTTTCAAATAGCGCCAGGTTGTCTTCGTTTTAAAAAACTGGAGGGGGTACTGTAAGGGGAAGTCTCTTTGTCGTTTTTAAATGTTCTATTTTCAAATTTGAATTTGCTTTAACATAGGAAAATTTACACATATACCGCTTCATGGTGTGTGAGCAATAGATATTGGTGCAATTCTGTGGTGTAAGATAAAATATGAAAATTACAAAGTTCTTCAGTGTAAGACATTGGCTCGGATAAACATTTGGTCCCAGAGAAAAGTTCCCTCTAACCTTTTGTGTTCGGTTGTGAGTCAGGTTTGTGCTATCGGAAGATGTTCCCAAAAGCTACTTTTTATACTGATATTGCAACAGAAAATTTAGTGAAAGCACATTTCTGTAATTTACAATTGCACTGCCTTGGGAACTGAGTGTTCAATTTTGCGCATGACTTTTTGTTGCACGTTAGAAGCTCAAGTTTTACTTATTTTCTGCAGCAGGCTTATAAAGTGTTCATTTGCTTCTTAATTTGTTTGAGCATTTAAAATTTGTACCAAACTGATGCTTGTGCCAATAACTTTAATTTTTTCCAGTTCCAATTTGTAAACTCCTTTCTGTCGTTATTCTACATCGCTTTTTATCTACAAGATCAGGCGCGTTTGAAAGAGGTTAGTAGCCGTCGTGAGCCTCTCCCACGTTACAAACCCGTTAAATTTCTAGCAACTGGCAGCGCTTCTCATCGCGCGGCAAGTAATCGGTAATTTGAAAGAGTCGGCGTGGCCTTACATGTTGGAACATATGCGGCTGGCCAAAATGAGTTTCGATCTATGGGGAGTCTTAACTCCTACCACTACTCGTTCACCACCAGGTGTTATTGACGAGTCTGAGGGAAATGGCGAGGCTAAGGAGACTAATTCGCAGAAAACGTTTAAGAGAAGTATTAGTCAAGCTGAACTGGAAAGCTCATTTTTTAAGGTATGTTTACCTATTATTGCATAAATAAAAAATAAATAAATAACTAAAGGGAATATTCGCTTTCGTTACAGTACGACGGAACATTTGCCGACCATTTAGAAATGATGATACAGTTGGGTTATGTAATTCTGTTTTCGTCCGCGTTCCCTCCAGCGGCGCTGTGCGCTCTGTTAAATAATTTTATTGAGATACGAAGCGACGCATTCAAGCTTGGTTATATATGTCAGCGTCCGTTCGGTCAAAGAGTTCCGAACATCGGTACTTGGCAGGTAAGCGTTGATCCAGTGTTGCCAGTCGGTGTTATTCGTACCTACCTCGTTGTAGAATTGCATGGAATATATGGGAATTATGGCTGTGCTAGTAAATTGTGCTCTTATCGGTCTCTCTGGTCAAGTACATCGAATGTTTCCTGATATGACTGCCACTCAAACTATTCTTCTAATTGTTGCACTAGAAGTAAGTCTTTGTTAAAGGACTGCTAGGTTGTAATTTTCTCGAATTTTAGCATATAATGTTATGTATACATTTTTTAATAACGTGCGCGATACCTGATATGCCGTCTTGGTTGGCCACAGAGATGGCGAAAATTGAGTGGGCTCGTAGAGAAATAAGTCGAGTATCCGTAACGGCAACTCCGTCGCCGGATGACGCCATGACAAAACTAATAGGGAGATTCTCCGTGTCGCCCAGTCACGTTCATGGCAAAGAAGACGGGCCCGAGAAACTGGAAGAGAGGTTAAAATTGGAATCGGAAATTCTAAAAGAAATTATTGACTCGAGACCTGTCGGTCCTACTCCCAGTGCGGAACCCATTCCGACACCTACTTCAACGGTACCTGCTGTTAATAAAAATCTCCCCCACCATAATCCATTATCAATTACACCCGATAGCATCCAAGAAATACCACCATTTAAACCTAGGAAATCGAGAGAGTGGGTTCCCGTGGAGGTATATCGACGTTTCAGGATTATCGGTCTTTCATATTAAGTTTTAGGGAGAACCCAGCCATCATTTAACCATCGGGCCGAGTGGCGGTGCCGAATGGACGCGCAAATTAAAGGAGGAAAGTGGTGACATTCACCGAAGCACAGATTGTATTACGTCTAAGGTAAGTTGCTAAATTTTTTTTTTTAACAATTTTATTTGTAATATTTTAATGTTGTAACTTTTTCTTAAAAATAACAATGAAATTATGTAAACCAAAAAAAAAAAAAACAATAAATTAAACAAGTATAGTTGCGAGGCTCTTGACAGGTAACTGATAAGTTTACGCTTTCAGGACGCGTCCAGTTCGGATTCGGATTTGTTACGCAGTAGTCCAATTTGGCCCCCCAGGCCTAGGTCGCCGAGCGGCAGTAGTACCAATAATGTTCCGTTACGTCCGAAACCGGTACAGGCGGATCCTAATTTAAGTGATAGCACTCGAAGTATATCTAGTCAGGAGGCAGATGATCAAGTGAAAAGTAAGTCCACACCAATTTAATTTGATGGTAATCATTCTAAGAAACATACCCTTAATGACCTATTATCATACCTTTAAAGTTTAGGAGCATCCTTTAATAGTTTGCAAGAGTGTGCTGCCTCTAGGACTTTTAGGGTTTTATAAAGTATTCTTTAATTGGTTTGGACTGGAACCCGAAGTTCCAACAAAAGAAAAGATACATTTAATGTTACTGAAGGTCATTCGATTGTGGTTGTTTAAATAAAAACCAATGTCGCTGAAGATCAAATAATGGGGGGGAGTCGTTCCTGAACTCAATGTCACTGACGGTCATAGACGTGGGTTCTTTTCTGAACTAACTCACAAAGTTACTGAAGGTCATAGATCTGCATTCTTTACCTACTGTCCTTGAATAAGAGAGAGAGAGAAGAAACCTCACGCCTGTACTGTGATTTGTCCCTAAAAAATTACAATGAAATATAGATGGCGCCACTTTTTATTTACAGCCAGAATTTGTTCGTATTACATCGACAACTTATAGGCCGTACCTACTTCTGCAGTAGTGCGCTTTTCAGGTCATTGTCTGTGATAGTAGTAATTAGCAGTGGCGTAGCATAGTACGTTGGCGCCGGGGGCGCGATCAAGGTTTGCCACCTATATACATATTTTAGGAGCTGGTGAACATTTTGAGTTCCCTATCGTTTATTAAAAAAAATAGTTCAATTTTCTTATTCTTTTCTAGATATGAGTACTTTTAGAGCGTGCGATTGTTTAGGGGGCATGGAGGGTTCACCTCTTGACTTTATATTTATAAGCTTTCGTTTGATCCATGTATCAGATAAACAACACACACTACAATAAAGACAGACAGACAGAAAACAGTGTATTTTTTCAATTGTTTTGTAATGCGGTAAAAAAGATATACCCAACACTGCTTCTGAAGTCGAAACTCGCGCGCACAGCATTATAGAACATACACTTGAAATCAGGAGTCTGTGCCCTGTGGCCCTGGGTGACAAGTTTTTTTTCGTTCGATGAAGTTTTCCATTATGTACAGGGTGAGTCAACGATTGCGCGGAGTAACTAATGCCTTGAAGATGAGATTTTTGGATAGAGTGCTTTTGTATTCTGATATGGTTAAATATTCTCCACATTTTAAAAATATTTGGAATTATACAGGGTGCGTCCACAAAGTAGGGCGCCAAAATGGTACATTTTTTTAAATAGAACCCCCTGTATTTGAATGCATTTTTGAATTCTGCGTGTAATTGTACGTCTTTTTTATTATATGGTTAATATCCGAAAAGCTCGTAGTTTTAAAGATAATTCGATTTACAAGGGTTGAAATTCTCTTGTATAAAAATTTTTTATTCTCATGGGTCGATTCCTTTAAGAATATTAGAATTACTTCACACAAATTTAATATGCAAGTTCCTAAACACCGACCACTACTTTATACAAATTACTTCTCCTTTGAAAATGTCGCTTCCTTTAGAAATAGGGAAACGGACCCCTTCGATGGTACAGTTGTCTTTTTGCACCACATTGGTAGCGTGATGAATGTAAAGTTTGGTGGATGTATCTCGAATCCAAGCAAACCTCCAGCAATTTCGCAAAAGTAACACCCGACATCGTGAGTATACAAAGGAATAAAATGCCAATGTTTCACTGTATTGATATTAATTTCGCCCCATTTATTCAGAAGGTTTTGTTGTACAGGGTGAGTCAACGATTGCGGGGAGTAACTTAATGCCTTGAAGATAGAGTGCTTTTGTATTATGATATGGTTGAATATTCTCCACATTTTAAAAATATTTGGAATTATACAGGGTGCGCCCGCAAAGTAGGGCGCCCAAATGGGACATTTTTTTAAATAGAACCTCCTGTATTTGAATGCATTTTTGAATTCTACGTGTAATTGTACGTCTTTTTTATTATATGGTTAATATCCGAAAAGCTAGTAGTTTTAAAGATAATTCGATTTTTAAGAAAAATTGGGCATTTGCAAGCGTCAGTATATTGTCAAAATTATTACTTAAATTTTGATTCCAGGTTTTGTATCTTTTATCCTGGGTTAAGTAAAAGTTAAATAAATACATCTACTATGAAACATTAAACATATAGCTTACAGGGTGTTTTTTTGGTAGGTCCAAAGTTGCAAAACTTCATATTGAAAAATCTCACTTTTTTTAATGTGTATATTTTTCCTTACCTCCTCCAAAAACCTTCAACGTTTGATAATAATGTCTTGGTTTTCCTGGGTTTTATATTCTAATCTTAAATATGTTATATGTAATTGAGATAATAGTGAGGTGGCCATGCAAAAAAAGGCAATTTTTTTCTATCTCGTCCAAAACGAAAACCATGTCGATTAATTTATTTTTGAAACAATTTATTTTAAGTACAAAAACTGGAAAATAAGTAAAAACATTTGACTACAAAGCAAATTTAATTTAACTCCTAATGTCATCCAGTCAGTGATATTCGTTTCATTTTTTTTTCATATTCACGATTATGTAAATTAGAACTTATTTCAGATTAAAATATAAAAAGTGGAAAAACCAAGATATTTGTCTATGTTTTTACTATCAAATTTATTCTCCAGTTTTTATAGACTTAAATGAATTATTCGAAAAATGAATGATTTTAGCTTTGAACGAGGCAGAACGCATTCTTATTTGGCCACCCTGTATATTATATGTTACAGTCAATTATGCTTATTAGTATTTCAGATGGAATGGTGATGCAGGGAATAGATCGTTGAAATTTATATTTTTATATTTTATTTATACATATTGTCTGAGTTTTTTTATCGATTTCGCACACTTGATAAATGCTGTAGTGTTTCACAGTATGTCTGAACTTGATTGATAAATCAATGACGCCGATCCACAGAGCCCCGATTTCAAGTGTATGTAATTAATAAAAATAGCACAAATGTTGGGTTTTTCATGTTCACTTATTTTTATGGCATGCTTGATTATTATATACAGGGTGAGTTTTTTTTCATTTTAAGCATTGGAATTGCGGAAACCATAAGACATAGCGATTCGGTTAAATGAGGAAGAGTTGTTGTTTTAACAGTTTATTTAAGATATGCTTTTGTTTTTTGAAAAAAATCCACAGTTTACTAGATATGAGCGAAAAACAAATTTAGTGATTTTTCTTTTAATTGTTGTAGAATCGTTAGTATTAGAAATACGACAAAATGATACGAATAAAAGTTTTAGACATTTAAATGCTTAGTATCATGAATATACTATTTTCCTTCTATATTTTACAATTTTTTAGTTATGATACAAACTTTAATTTTTTTTAATGGTACATAGTCATAGTTCGCTTTGACATTTTTGGAAAGGACAAATTTTTCTCTTTATATTGATATAAGGCTTGCTAAACGAACTGCAGGAATTTTCGTATTATTGAGAGGTAAATAAAAAGAGTTTGCCATGGAAAACAATATCGAGTGAGATAGGTAATAATATAAATTGTGGCACATTTTCGAAAATTTACTATGAAAGTTAAATTAATGATCATATTCAATGCACTATTAAAAGTAAATCGTATCATGCCATGGAAAACAATAAAACAACAAAATACCGCTCATTATTGAAGGCCTCAAAGAAAATTCATGTTTATTTGTCAAAGTAAGTACAATGAACCTTATATCACTGCAAACAGAAAAAAATGCACTTTTAAAAAATGTCACAACCAACCATGGTTGCCATTTAAAAAAATTTAAGTTTGCGTTATAACTCGAAAATTAGAAAAGATACTGTGGAGGGATCTACTTCCCAAACCCCGCGTATGTTTCCTAATGAGCCACTTTCTTCCATAAGGTTAGGCTTATGTTTTATGTGTATACTCGCTCTTCTCGTTGACTGAGCCCTTAAGCTGTCGGTCTACTACAAGCGAACGATAAATGACAGTACTCGAGACCGAGTGTCCACGGGAACGTAGGCCGGTGATAGGGGTTAAATGAACATCAGTTTACCATTTCCAATAGACATATCTCCTAGCTAGCTGCTTCATCTTGGTGATTCCTCAGCATGAAGCTCTTGCAGAGTCTTCGGAATAACGGGTGATCAGAATGGAAAAACAGTGGCAGTGACTGTGTAACCGACGGGTATCTCGTTTTTGATTGGTCGTTGGTTCCAGTCGCCATATTGGGGTTCGAATGCGTGCATTTTTAGTAACCCTCCACTCATTGAACAACCAAATTGCACCTTTTTTACTAAGCTCGCTTAAATTGCAAATTTCTACCTTTTCTCTACTTACCCGAACGCTTTCTTTAAAAGTTAAAAGATAGCCATTCCTTTCAACTCCCATATTAAGCAAACGCTCGAACGTAGGTGTTTATTTCTGTTAATGTTTTTGAAGCACTATCCAATTTTTGTGTATTTAGGCAGTGACGTTGGTTTAGACACCAACCACGATCTAATGACCTTCAGTGACTTTCATTACTTGGTGTACAGAGGTCAAAGTGAGTTGAACCGGTGTGTAATTATGATAGCAATAGTGCCGACGTTAGTTGGAACATACTGTACATCATTTCATTTGTTTTGAACATTTGACCGACTGTAATTAAGTGAAATTTAAAAGGTAAATGAAAATCCTTATTTTCAAGCTTCTGCCGAGGAATTAGCGGCGAAGAAAACCAGAGTGAAACAGAGCCTAATGAAACGTGCAAGATCGGTGGCGATCTTTTCGCTTAAGCTTAAGGAACGAAGAGCGAGAGAGGCGCAGGAAAAGGCGAATAAACCGGCAGTCACGCCCACCGCTTCCCATCCACCACCGCCACCTCCTAGTGTCGGCGGTGAACTTTCATGTATACCTATAGAAAAGGTAAGGCTTTTTTTATCGTTATTGGTCAATATCAAGCGTGTTTTAGCTCATACAAGTCGAAGACTTGCGACGAAACCAACGACCTAATCAAACCGGAACTTTGTAGCCACACTAAACCTCCCCCCTTATACATATTTTCTATTTATTGAATTTATTTTATAGGATACTGTAACCCTAACTATTAAAGTAGGAGTAGAAAAGGCTGGCAAATCTATCTTATCAAAAATGACGGTTGTTTTTGAAATTCTAAATGTGATATACAGTTAGCACGTATACGTCTAAATTACTGGAAGTTAAAGGTAACAAACAAAAAACACAAATACTTTGCAGATGGCGCCATCTATTTGTGCTGTTTTTTTCGTATTTAGTGAAGCTCAGCTGTGAAAGGGAGACTGTTTCCCATCGGTAGATGCGCATACGCATTCTTGAATGTTCTTTTATACTTGAAACTGGCCTTGAATGTTGCTCGTACCGTAGAGAGAAGTACTGGCAATGTATAAATAAGCCTGTTTTTCTAAATGTACCTGACTACATTAACTAAAATAGTGCGCATTACTAGTTTGCAATTTAAAATATTCAAAGTTTATTTTTTTAAAGTGCGTTCGAGTAGGGCTTAATTTCCGAATGCTAGGAATAGAGAATTTTGATATAGAAAAGAAACATCCCAACAAAGTCCAATCTACAGGGTGAGTCCTATGGTGTCGATTCACCTTGTACGCAAGTGTAAATATAGCATTACAAAATTCGATAGAATTTGACATTTCATTTTTTATTGTGCAAGTCAAACGAGCAGTTTTCAACTTCGAATTCCACTATACAAATGGCAGTCTTCCAATTTGTTTCTACGAAATATTCATAAGGGGGCTTAATCTTCATTGTATATTATATATTATATTGTATATCGGGTATTACTTTGTGGAATTATTAAATTTAATTTCATCACCCTGTATATCGACCTAGTGTTTTGGACGCAGCTAAGAATCACTCATTAAAGTAAGTATGTACCATTAAGTAACACCTCCAATTATAAGCTCGTTGAAACCTGTGTATGTTGGACCATTGATTACGAACACGAGGATTAGAGAGCAGTTTTTGCTACAATTTTCATTACATGAGGCACCAGGAATTTTTGATAGTATATTGTTTTTATTTATACTATCCAGTAGTCCCAGGCGCCAAATGTGTAACTGGCTTAGTTGCAATTACAAGGGTTAAAGACCCCTCTTGCACAAAATAAAATTGAACCTCTACTGGCAAACACTTAACTAATACCCCAAATGCTTTGTGTAGATTCGATTATTATCAATAAATACAATACAAAATTGGTTTCATACAAATAATTTTCGTGGGCCGATTGCTTTAGGAATATTAAAAATATTTCGAAGAAGATCTCTCATGCAAATTCCTAAAAATAACCGACCACTGCTTGATACAAATCAAAATTTTTAAAATAACTGCAGTTATTGACGTGGGGAATATTCACTTCCCAAATGGTACGTTTCGCCTAGCGAAATCGAGCAGGAATCCCTCGACTCGCGGAATCTCTCGCTATCCCACCACTTTCGCCATCTGAATTTCGCCCGTGAGAAAAGCCGAAAAGGATCTTATTTCTGAACGCAAATGACCTCGACTGGCGTTCCCCAACAACCAATAGAAAATCTGCATTTCCGTCACGTGCTGGGTTTAAACAGAACGGAAAGTTTGAAGATATTATGACAACCGCGCTCGCGATACGTTTTGTTATCGCCAGACATACTTTTGTTCACGTTCGCTATGAAGCAGTACATTGACCAAAATATAAATTCGAAAGGGTCACACAGGTTTCACGACTGTTAGTAAGCTTCGTAATTTCTTTTTTAATATTCAAATAGCGGTATTGAAAATTATTTACGCAACACTGCACATCCGATTTAAAAATGCAGTAGATTTGCACAGCCTAACAACCACAACTAATTTATAGTGACTTAGAATTAGGTTTCATAATAGTTTTTCGATTGCTCGAATGTAACCAAGTCAGGTCTATATTACGACTCGAGAGCACAAGCAAATGTTATGAGATATCATTAGAGTTTAGAATTATATTAATAAGGTGATTTTTGAAAAACCGTTGGAACTTAACTATAATTTATGAGAGGCGCTGATGATGGTAATAAAACGTGAGAGGGAAAAGCTCAACGATTTCTTTTCGTATGGCGTTCAAAAGGTATAGTTAAATTAGTTTACAGATACCAAAAAGTGTCAATGACTATAGTAAGTAAATAGATTAATTAATAACGGCAGTAAGCTTTTCTGGAACTCAGTTATGTATAGTCAGTTTGTCTCTAGAATTATTTATTTAGTAACAAAATGTAAGTGTAGCTTTTATATATTTAGGGTATAAATATTATGAGCAGTGGCCTAAAACAATGCCATGAAACTTACATTTGCTTAATCTCATATATTTTGCTACGCATTTATTTTTGTAAACTATCAAATCAGTTAAATGCACATATTTTTGCTACACGTGTTGGAAAGTTTGTGTTTTTGAACAACTTAATTTCGTCCAAATTGTGTATAATCGACTTCGAAATTATTTTTAAGGCAATAAACGATGAGTATAATGTGCACTTGTACAAAATACTTACTGAGCGCACAATGTCAACATATTCTAACGTATTCTTAAGTAGCCGTTACGTTCTGTTAGCCCTTATCTACGTTTGAAGTCACAATAAACACTGTGCGTTGTGATTTTGGTTTTTGTAATTTAGCACTTTTAATTTATACACTAATAGACATAAGCATTTATACTATGAATGTTTCATAATTAGTTATATATAACAGAATTAAGACTGCAGAGTATTTTTGTGAACGTAATACATACCTGTTATTAAGTATTAGATTATTAAAAATACACGCTATTGTAATTACTCCAGTAAATGCCTGCCTTGAACTTGTTGCCACTGCACAGTGTGAAACAAAATAAGTGTTGAATATTTTTTTGTATTTTGTGTCTTATTTTGTTACTCACTGTATCTACACATAAATGTTGCTTACGTGTAAGCTTGTTGATTCAAAATAAAGTGTTTGTAAACAATTGTTTGTAACGTTATTTTCTTACAAATCCATATTCTTGATGAGGTAAGTTAATTTCTGTAGTAGATTTCTCATCACTTTAGCGCTTTATTACAATAGTTCTTTGTTTTACCGTCAGAGGTCCTGGAGAGTTCTCTTTAATACTTTTTGGCATACGTACTTCTACGTTTTTCTCTTGATATTTTGCTTTCGACACTTCGCTGACGCATTTACGGATATATTTCACAAGTTCTAAGGCCATTTTCGCTATGTACCAAAAATTACGCTTTGAATAATCATTTTTTAGGCTTCCTTCTTCTGGCTTACTCTTTTCTTCATAATTACCTGAAAATTAAGTAACTTATTGTTACTCTTAGATCAGAAGAACTTAAAGAACCCCCCCCCCCCCCAATCCAGAATCCTTGCAAAGGGCTACTTCCTAGAGAGACTTTCAAACCTTCCAGCCAAGGAGGTTTGTCAAAACAAGAATTAAATTAATTTATTTAATGAGATAATTTAAATATTTTACATAATACTTGAGAGTTAAAAAATAAACAATACTTAATTCGATTCTAACAGTTCCAGTTTTGAATACATATCAACATTTAATTTCCTCTTCTTTTTCGGTTCCTCATTATCATCATCCTCTCGCGGCCTAATTTTCGCGACCACAGAAATAACGCTCTCCTCCATTTCACAATCATTTCGATTCTCCGTAATACGAATTTCTTCCACATTAGCTGCCGGCATCTTACTGCTTCCCGCGACGCTTGGTTGAGCCTCTTCTGCCTCCATCTGTGTGTCGGTTGCAATGTCCTTAGCGGGTGATGGGCGCTTAGATCTCAAGTCGGCAAGTGTTGGTGCCTTCTCGGAATTTTGGAAAAACGAAGTTATCGGCTTCTGCCAGGCGGGAGTTTCACGAGGGCAAACCGAATTGTATGAACTGTAAGCTGTAAGTAATTTCTAATTGCGATAACAAGTTACGACAATGATGGTGGTATTACCTCTGTCACTCGGCCCATTTGATGGAGATCTACTTCTTGTACTTGATGTTGAAGGTGCAGCTTTCGCATTTTTTCCACCAGCTAAAATATGAAAATGTAATATTTAGTGTAATTTGCTGTTACTTACTTACTTTTTACGGCTCTATCGAGTGTTCGAACCATTTTAATTTTCAGTGGTAGATGAAATTATAACCTTAAAAAAAAAAGAATAACTCCCGCGATTTTCTAATTTAAAATATAAAAATAAAGATGGCGCGAAGCAATGGTTGCATTCATATAGGCAATTTATAAAAAACCTACAATCCTGAACCACTGATTTTACAATACACATTGACTAACAGGATTAGAAATTATAAGAGGATTTTAGCCTTATTTTTTTGGCCCGAAAAAAAATTGTCTCAGATCGACCAGGAAAAAACATTTTCTTATAGAATGTGGCCTGTAGAATCCATAATTTCAAACAGTTCCAAGATTGGGCTGCTAGATCAAAAGTTACAGCCTTTTGAATTTTCTTTCGAAATTGGTTTCTAGTCTATAACTTTTGATTGAGAAGTCTAATCGAAAAAGTACGAATTGTTTTGGATTCTACGCCCCAAAATTAATAAGAAAAAGTGTTTTCCCGAGAAATTTTGGTGTAGTCGATTTTTGGTAAAAAAGGAAGGTTATACACTTTTTTTTGGCTCGAAAAAAAAATTGTCTCAGATCGACCGTGAAAAACCATTTTCTTATAGAATGTGGCCTGTAGAATCCATAATTTCAAACAGTTCCAAGATTGGGCCGCTAGATCAAAAGACAGCCTTTTGAATTTTCTTTCGAAATTGGTTTCTAGTCTATCTATTAATTTGGAAAAGTATAGGGATTACCAAAGAGATGGCGCAAATGTACCAATTGCATACACAAAAGACAATTTCAGATACTGGATCATTGAAGTACAATTGCTCTACAAATCCTACATGAAATTGCACATTTTCAACTGCCCTTTAAGGAAAATTGAGTCGGACGTGGCTATTAAGTGCATATATTAAAATGTTATTTTGAATGTAGTTTCGTACGTGGCGACATCTCATTGGAACTGGTTCAACTATTAAGAAAATAATAAGGAAAAGTATAGGGATTACCAAAAAGATGGCGCAAATGTACCAATTGCATACACAAAAGACAATTCCAAATACTGGATCATTGAAGTACAATTGCTCTACAAATCCTACATGAAATTGCACATTTTCAACTGCCCTTTAAGGAAAATTGAGTCGGACGTGGCTATTAAGTGCATAAATTAAAATGTTATTTTGAATGTAGTTTCGTACGTGGCGACATCTCATTGGAACTGGTTCAACTATTACAAGAAAATAATAAGGAAAAGTATAGGGATTACCAAAGAGATGGCGCAAATGTACCAATTGCATACACAAAAGACAATTCCAGATACTGGATCATTGAAGTACAATTGCTCTACAAATCCTACATGAAATTGCACATTTTCAACTGCCCTTTAAGGAAAATTGAGTCGGACGTGGCTATTAAGTGCATAATTAAAATGTTATTTTGAATGTAGTTTCGTACGTGGCGACATCTCATTGGAACTGGTTCTACTAATACAAGAAAATAATAAGGAAAAGTATAGCGATTACCAAAGAGATGGCGCAAATGTACCAATTGCATACACAAAAGACAATTCCAGATACTGGATCATTGAAGTACAATTGCTCTACAAATCCTACATGAAATTGCACATTTTCAACTGCCCTTTAAGGAAAATTGAGTCGGACGTGGCCATTAAGTGCTTAAATTAAAATGTTCTTGTGAAGGTATTTACGTACGTGGCGACATCTCAATGGAACTGGTTCAACTATTACAAGAAAATAATAAGGAAAAGTATAGGGATTACCAAAGAGATGGCGCAAATGTACCAATTGCATACACAAAAGACAATTCCAGATACTGGATCATTGAAGTACAATTGCTCCACATATCCTACATGAAATTGCACATTTTTAATTGCCCTTTAAGGAAAATTGAGTCGGACGTGGCTATTATGTGCATAAATTAAAATGTTATTTTGAATGTAATTTCGTACGTGGCGACATCTCATTGGAAGATATTTTATTATCAGTTTTGGTTTTATTTATTTCTCATAGATGTCGCCACTGTCAAATGATATTTAGTAATTAGATTCAAAAAGAACCATTACACAAAGTTCCACTGCATTAATTTTGTTTGACGAGATATTTGCTACAATTTTTTTCCACAGGTCTCTTGGAGAGAGTGACAGACTAGAGATTAGAAGATATTTTCTTAATCAAAAAAATCAAACTAAAAGAATGTTTAATACAACACAAATAAATACATTCATAATTTCAATGCCCACTGAAATAAAGTGGTATTCAGTTACTTAAAAAAACCGCAGCTGCTGTAACTAGGTATCTTATGAAAAAATCCGTTACACAAGAATTGTGTAACCTCCTTACTATAATAAAACATAATTACTCAATAATAAAATAAATAAGAAGTGAACCTATTCCGATATATTCACAGTAACTTTCCTCTATAAATAACAGACAAGATGGAAGTCAATAATAAAAATGATCACTGGTTAATACAAATATCATCCACCTGCTACAATTAGCTAAAATGTGCACTAACTAAACCCTGGTTAATTTTCAATTACGGGAAATGTTTGTTCTACGTCTTCTTCAATATCCGATTCTGTTTTATCAACATTTGAAGGTTTTAAATACTCGTATTTATTACCTACCCTATCGGCGTATTTACATGCTTCAATTACATATTTATTAAAAACGTCCGGTTTATCTGCGTAAACGTGATGACCCGCAGAGGATATGATCTAGACATAAAATGTATAATTTATGTTTAATAATCGTCAATACATTACCTGTAGTTGAACGTATGAGCCAACTCGTTTACTTTTAATAATCTCACCGGCTGAATTATCCACCCATGATCTTGCGCCGTACAAGAGGGTTATGGGAATATTTTTATCCAGCTTGTCAATCCGTTGCACCATAGGATTTTTCGCCCAACCGAAACCAGAAGTCATACTGTGAAAAGCACTTTCCCCACTGTAACAAATAAGACCGAAACTCCCGATATGAGAATAAGTAACACAATTCAACTTACCTGGGCGTCTGGGAGTTACACTGATAAAGGTACTGCGTTATTAAACCACATTCTTCGACAACGGGGGTAAATTTTTTTGCAATATCTGGTCTTGCCTTGTCAATAATCCACTCTCCTGCACAACGTATATTTTAGAAACAAACTAAGATCGCACGAACAAATTTACCCCATGGTCCGGCCGCTCTAATAGCTGCAAGTGGATTAAAAGGCGACATCATGTAAGCGACGGCACGTACCCAAACAGGCAAAGGTCTGCGTTCCGAATCCGGAGGCTTCTCCGGAAAACCCCACGGATCGGCGAGTATTAAATGCTGGACGCGTTGCGGATGTGAGAGCGAGTAAGATGCTGCCAAAAAGCCGCCCATGCTGTGACCGAGCAGTATGAATTTGTCGAGGTTCATTTCGTGCCTCCATTCTTCTATCGACCGTACAAATTGTTGTTCCGCTTCCATTGCGTTTGTACTAAACGCCGGTCGAGAACTACGCCCAAATCCTAGAAAATGTACACTTGACAGTTAAATTACGGCGAGGGTGTATCCACTCTGGGAATAAGTTTATCTTGTTGGTGCATTATGAGTACAGCTTTACCAGAATGACTACCCCCTTGAATTACGCCTTCACCGAACCTATCATGTCTATCGCGTACACAGGTCGCGTCGCCGCAAACGCGTCCAAATTAAGACACCACAAAGCGACACCCGCCCCTAGACCGTGTAGCAAAACTATGGGAGTATTTTGATTGTCTGCGTTTAACGAAATGGTCCATATTTTGTCAGCTGCACCGATTGTCGGTCCAATGTCAACGTACCATCCTCGATAGGCGGTTTTAAGATCTTCAATTTAAATGATAAATTGTGTATGAGAGCAAGTACTACTCACATGACAGTATTTTCTTCTCCACGGCACGCAGCATACTCTCCGAAAATTTATTCCATGAACACCAGCTTGGAATAATCCAGCTAAACAGAAATGTTTATTATTCAAATTTTAAGGTTATGTTTGTTACATAATGCAAATAAAAATGAAGCGCAATTTTCCTTTATACCTTAAAATGTAGATGAAAATTCTAACAAACAATACAAAGAACTGTGTATAAAGAGATACGAAGAAGTTGAACATTTAAATCGTTTACTTTTTAAGAATTAATGTTGCAAAGGTTATGTTAAACAATTTCTATTTTTCTAATTACCCATTCCAAATTACCTGGTTTTTTTCTCGTCAATTACACTTGTTGTTGACATTAGGTGATTTAAACTACGCGATTAACAAGGAAGCAAGTGTAACAATTTCGATATGCGTATGATTCATGTTTGGAATTTGAACTTGAAATTGTGTATTCATTGTATTTAATTACTTCTAGACGCATTCTCATATTACTTCAACGCCTAAAGCCAAAACTGCCCTAAAAAAAAGACGTTTATTACTATCTTTTTAAAAAGCAATTAAAAACACCTAATTTTCATCACGGCGCCAAAATTTACTTTGAATTTAAAAATACTGCAGGTGAAGTGGCCCAATCGCCTAACCAGGCAGTGGCGTAGTCATGTATATAGGATGCGTCAAATATGTTAAAACCAAGATATCTTGGTCGAAACAGAGATTGTAATGTCATGTCATGAGATTGACAGTATTGTATATCTATATGATGACAATAACATTGTTAATATCGTTCTTATAACACTACAGAATTTGGCGACAAGGATAAAAAATTGTTATATGTGCCTGTGGCGCAGTTCAGTTAAAGCTGAATGGTTCGAATTCGAGTTAGGACATGGATATTTGTAAATGTATAGTGGGTTGGGTTGGTAGAGCAACCTTGGCTGAAACCCCGCCCACTCAAAAATAAGGGCAAAATAAAATAAATAAATAAATACAATTAAAAAACTGTGCATCGTAAAGTGTGTGCGCCTACGCGGTTCCTGTTATCATTACGTACAACAAAGATAATACCGTACAAATGTAGATCATATATGCATAGATATATGGGTGCTTAAATGACCCAAGTATCGATGTGCATCACGAATCTGTGTGTAAAGTTAAGCCTCCGTCAGCTTACCTGCAATTGCCCTGTCTCGCACAGTCGGAAGTGAACTTCTTGAAAGACCTGTCTGCAGGGTAACTGACGGTTTGGATACCGCTCAGCGTACGCTCGTCGTGCAGCTCGTGCGTTACCATTTGCCAATCCGTACATGAAGTGCATGTCCGCGTATTCCGTGTTAGTAAAACGTGCCATAGTGTTTATTCACTTGATACGCGTCGTTGCAGACGGGATTTCGTGGGTTTAAACAAAATTCTGATCAAGTGTCAGCCACACATCGCCGCCTGAGATCGCTCCGTGTGCACCGCCGGCCGGTTGGGTTGCCTACCTACAGGCGCGAAATTCCAGAAGGTAAATTTGGCTCTGGCACCCTTATTTTAGATTTCCGACCCCAAGTGTCCTATATCAAAATACTCCCCTACGCACCACCTACACGCTCCCAAACGGTGGCAGGTACTATAGGAATCACCCTGTATGTTAGCACAGATTTAATGACCGGACGCTATATCTATGGAATATACAGAGTGAGCAACAAAGATTGAAGCGTGCCGCTTCAGCTAAATTGGCAATGTGCCGCTCATAGCATATGCTGATTTGATACAAGATACGAAATACGAATAGACGCACGTCACTGTGACAGCGCAGAACGTCATTTTCGTATACAACTTCATACAAAGAAGGTAGTTTTGATATTAATAGGAACAAGCGGTGATGACGCACGCTTCAATCATTGTTGCTCACACTTGTATATGATCTAAAAATATCACTTTTGCCTTTATCGTTGATATGACAGGTCTGATTTTTGCGAAAGAGGGTGATTTTTGAAGTGGAAAATTTGCAGTCATCACGCTAAAATTGTTTAAATTATTTATCGCGCGAATGAAAGGAGTGTAATCCTCATTCATATAATACCTCTTTGTTAATACGCCCCATTTGATCATGCCATGTTTTAAAAAATTAATTACCGATCTTTGTTTTACCTTAATCGCAATCCGAAACCCATTTACGAATGGGGCACGTAAGTTGGAATTAGATCTGATTCTGACATTGTAGTTTTTGAATATATTTTTCTTTGTACGTTGTGCTGGTGCCCGAGTATTCACAAAGAATGTATTCTTGTTTTATTTTTAGTTTATATTCTTATTTACTTTTTGACGTGACTTATGCACGCCCGGCGCCCAAAATTATATGAGCTTTGTCAAGCCTCGGTGAACGTTTCACTAGACAACCCATTTCCCTTTCCCTTATCGTGGTTCGCTGCATACTACCAGTAAATTTTACGAATCGTGTGAATTTTGGTATCAGTAGACTACTTTTATTGAATAAAATTGATTTTGTCCTCCTTCACAATTCATCTATAAGTATATTGTAGTTTGTCTGTCTGTCTGTCTTGTCTGTCCTTGCAGCGGTTGATTTTGCTATTCGGACTGTTCTTGATTGATCAAATGTACAGTTTGGCTATCAGTGGCGTAACTAGGTAGGTGCCAAAGGTGCCGCGGCACCGCGCTCTGAATAGGGGAGGGCGCGCCGGAGGCGCTGAAGCACCGAGGGCAATAAGTCGGGATGGGCATCGCGGTGTGTCGTATAGGCCAGTCATAAAAGACAAGAACGGCGGTTAAATTCTAATAGTTTGCTAAAGACGAATACAGGGTGCAGTGAAATATAATTAAAACTAAATTTACGGTCCTTTAGGATGAACGGAACATCCAAGGGATTTCAGCGCAATTTTGTGTGGCAGATCAGTACTTTTATTAGCCAGTTGTGACTCCACAATCAATAAGACCTTGTCAGGGGGCTACCACATTCCCTTTGTCGGTACCCACTTCTGACGCCCCCACAGACGGCGGAGGTATACAAAGTTTGAATCAAAACACTTGTACCACACTATGATAAGCGCCTCAATATGAATGGCGACTATGTTGAAAAATAGCCTAAGAGTGTAGCTTCCAAATGTACTTATATAATAAAAGTTGTTTCTTACACTGTCTTAATTTTTTATTTTAAAACGTCTGTTATTTTCTGGATGGCCCTACCGTTACAGCGGTAGGAAAAGGCTGCAGATTTAAGCTAATAATAATACTTTATTTGTGATATATACAATAGTCTGTATTAGTGTGACCAACATTTGCACCCTTATTCTAAGACGCAATCATTTCTACGACTTGTACCCTATGTCATAGCTAAATTTGACGCGAGAATTGAGAACATTATAAATGTATTTTTATTCTTCATTGAGTGAAAGACTTCGTTATTCAAGGCATTTTTCTAAAATTTAAGTAGTGCAGTGCTTTTAAAATTTCGTGTAAGTTTCTCTCAAAAATGTACAGTGTTTTATTAATTAGAGCTCAATGGTAAGTGAGAAAGGCGCGCAAATATGGTAGGGCGCCAAAACCAGATCAGGGACCGCTTCGAAAAATACCTAGTTACGTCACTGTTGGCTATTATAAATTCGCTAAACAATTTATTAACAAAAAAAAACAAATTATGGACCACCAATAACACACTATTTTATAAGTGTAATTGCTGAAGTAGTACAAGATACGTTACTATAGCTCCACTGACCTAAAAGACGCAACTCATAATTATCTATAAATTAAAAACATAGGTACGTTTACCCCATATAATAAAGGATAATCAATCTCAAACCAATCCAGAGCACTAAATTGAGCATTTTGATGAAACAGCGACAGACAGATTCTTTTCTAAAAAAAAAACACCCTTTAGCAATGTATCATCAGAAACCGTATCTTACATTTTCAATTTTTGGCTGTTGGCGAAGAAGAGTTCTTAAATAAAAAATTCTAAAATTATAACAGTGCAATTTGGTAGAGCTGCACAGTATTACAATGTAGAAAAGTGTAAAGTAATGGTAAACTGTCGCAATTAAATTTCCGAAAATCATTCCATCTTCTTCAACTTGATCTTTCATAATGTCGTTCAGAAATCTGTACAAATCGATCATCATCCATATAAAGAATGCCACAATCGTCCACAGAATTAGTAATCCATACAAATTGTTGACCTCAACAGTAATTTTATACAAAGCTTGATATCTCCCAATAATGTTATTGGCTAAATCGCTTCCGTTTAGAGTGTCACGATTAAGCTGAATAAACCTTCTTCTTAGGACAGTCACTAAATTGGCGAAGTGATACACTGCTGAGAAAGTAAGCATGTCGGGTAAGACAAATAAAATTCCAAACTCCAGCACAAGATATACATTATTACTTTCATATGCTACCGTTCCACATGTCAACATGAGGTATGCCAAAAGTAATAGCACCTCAATCCACTCTTGCAGTTGGAGATTTTCTCCTTTAAACCGAACGAGTATACTCACGTATTTACGTTTGTACACAACACTCCAAAGCATAATGTATACCGTCAAGGCGATTAACACCACGTTTCCCACGAGGAATGCTATTTTATCCAAAGTTTTCATGTACAATACCTCAGTTACATAAAAATTTCCTACTACAAAAACAACGCTGTATATTACCGCTCGTAGAATGTAAAATGCATAATTTTTGAAAATGGTTGGAGTATCTTCCAAATCCGCAAAAGCAGTACATAATATTAATGAAACGTAGCGATGAGGTCTTTGAATAAACATTTTCGGTGCTTTACTGATCGAACAGAATGTTATACAATAGACTTTAAGCAATTACTTTTCAAATATTTACATTAAAACGTCCATTATCACAATTAGAAGATTATGGATACGTGAGCAGGAATTTATTCTGATAAAGCGCGATGACTATACAAAAATAAAAATATAGGTATTACCTTTATATTATTTTATCAAGTATTTATTTATGCATTCAAGAAAATCAATGTGATTTTATTAGCAATTTATTTCCGTGAAGAGAGTACCACATACCGTTCCGATTCTGTATATGTTGCGCTCTTATCTCGTGCCTGCCGACGGACGGTCCGTAATCAATACGAGAAGGGGGGTCTCTAATTCACTTTTCTTCCGCTTCTATCTTAAATTCTAAAATGAACAAATCTATATCTGCTAAACGTCTAAAATGACGCAAGCAAAGTAATGGAAAAAATGTACCTTTTAATTACGCCAATTGAAGCAAAAGTCGCGCTGACCTCCAAGCGGATGGAAATTTTCAACGTCTCGCGTATAATTTCCGAAGATCGGCTTTCGTGAAGATTTTTGCGTGGTGATTTTAAATCCTGAGATATCTGCACTGTTTCTACTCGATCTCGGCTGGATATCACTTCACGCTGACCGGTGCAAAATAAACGCATGCTGTTTAAAGAAAAGGCGCTGGCGGATGAAAATAAATTGCCAAGCTTCTTTTATAGATTCCCAAAATGGGAACATGCATTTCGTCGAAGTACCTTATGGAATTCGTTCTTTTTCAATACACTTCTTCTTACGTACACGTGCCCTTTTAATGCAGCCCTCGCGATTAAGGATTATTCGCTATTTAAAACACAAATTTGCATTCGAAGTCTGTCTGCGAATGAATATCAATATATAATCCCGCGCACTTAATGAATGAATCATATTGTACTCACATATCAATGCATTTGAGCAAAATTAATCTTTCATACATTTATACACTGTCGAATCATTTTCGGTAATTTATACGAGGTTCATGGCTAAAAAATCTATTACCTAAATATTATTTTTTAATCGAAGTGGTAAATTATGGGCTAAAATCGTTCATTACCTTTTATTTATTATATATTTATTAATTAAATATAATTTATATATATTCTGCAGAGGTACCTCTAAAAAGCATTATGCGGGTCACCCTGTAATTGGGCGCAAGCCTGTTGAGGGCCCAGAACAAGAGAGGGATAATAAAAAAGTCCCAGCCATTTACACAGTTGATGCATGTAAGGGTTTCCGATTTACAGTTCGCTAGGCAATGTTTTTTTACACACCGTGGTCACGTGTCCCCATTCTTGGGGCAACTAGTTGTCAAGTGCCCAAAAGTGTAACATCTGAAACACCTCCTAACGTGGGCGTGGTCCTCTACTCTTATTCTCACAAAGTCCAGATTAACGTACCCGCTTTTTTAAATATTTTTAGAGTCCCTGGGATTCACCTCTATTACCCAGACTTCGAGTTGGGGATTGCGACACGGCCTTTTACCGGCTATTTTGGCCCCATCCTCAAATACTCAGTCATTTTGAGTCAGGAGGGTTTCTACAAGCATATTACCATTGTAATCGGCGTCAACTCCTGTCAGTATTAGACGCGGATTTAATGAGCCCAACTGTCTAGTGGAATATTGCTCCGGCTGTCTGTTCACAGAGCTAGAGAGGAAGTGTTTTAACCATCACCTAAGTTTGAGATGGAAAACCTGGCTCTTATTGATTTTTTAAATTATTATTAAAGGGTAGAGTTTCGGCCGTTTTACCAACCCATCCACTACATACTTACAAAAATTCTTTGCCCAAATCTGTATTTTAAACCATTGATCCTCCTGGTTGTAGCCCAGCATCCACTTCACTACGCCAAGTTTATTAATGTACAGTGTGTTCTATTTTGGTTGAGACTGCAGTGTATCTTGGCTGTTTTTAATAATAATAATTTATTGACCAACAGAACGCATCCATTTACAGGTCAACTTATATATATAGAACATATTGTGCATTAAATAACAAAAGAAAATTGAGAAAAAAAGATGTGAATTTTCAAAAAAAAAAACAGATAATAACTGCCCCTGATTTTTACATTAAAAGATAGACAAATTATAAAAACTGTAAAACTAAGAAATACTATAAATAATATACCTATCAATCTAATTGAAAAGTTTTAGCAAAAAAAAAGATAAAGTGATAGATGATAGAGACTTGCGGTTTTCGCGACCCTGTGCCACTTTTTTGAGAAAGTTTTAATACCACTAACAGAATTAATTTAGCAGGGTGAAAACGAAAAGTTTGACTTTTTGGGGTGTTATCCATATCTTACTATTCATGTAAAAAAAAGGTAAAAACGGTTTATTTTAGATATTTTTATCTAGAATCCAGTGGCGTAGTTAATAGAAATGTTAAACCACCACTTCTTAACTATGGCCGACGTTAGTATTTTTTAAATAGGCATAACACCCTATGTATCTTATCGCTAATTGCATTCGTTTTTCTGATTACATTGATGTATCACAACCTATATTTTTAGCGCATTTTTGAAAAAAATACGCTATTATATTCGTCATTGCTGGCAGGCCGGCTGTCCGCGTTAGATCTCCACAACTACAATAGCTAGAGACTTCAAATTTTCACTAAATGCTTTCTGCTATAGTGTAGATGTGCAGGCACTAGTCTATTTTGAGTTAGATTACTTGTGAGATCCATAATTGAAGAAAATAATTTCGATATGGGTTTCGGAGGTGCTATAATTTTACCGTTAGATAG
>NW_022170249.1:24532483-24819182 GCF_008802855.1 Photinus pyralis
TTTCAGATTTTGACGATGTTGCTGTGCTGTTGAGATGAAGAAGTGCAACCGATCACGAAAAGAGGTCGAGGAGAAGAGATGTGCCTGGTAGAAATTAACTCCTTTCGTTGAGCTACCCTCTCCTCTCCACCCTCACTTATCCCCTACCCACTGATCTTGATTAGGAGTCGCGGGGGAAAGACTCCTTTCAATGAGACTTTTATAAAATAGCATGAAGGGTAAAAGGTGGGTTTTAAACCCTCCATAAGCTACCTATTGCAAACAATTCCAAGGTCCGGGCGGATGGACGCACAGTCTTTTAATATTTAAAAAAAATGCGGTCAAAATGCCAAGTTGCATTACGGTAGAAGACAAGACCAGTTAGTTTATAAAGACTGATGGCAGAGTTTAAGTGAATGGATTGGCATTTTGGAATCTACTAGCCATTCTAAAACAGACGATTGCCTTGAATTGTTTACGGAAGCAAACCTACTGCAGTAAAAAAGACATAAGTATACTTATAATAAAATATAAATATGGTATTACTAATTAGATGCAAGAATTATGCAAAATGAGTGTTGGTTAGAAAAAGCGCAGTCTTCCGTGTGTGTCTGTAGCTTATTTGAATTTTAAAATTTGTGCATTTTTGCAAAGTTTGTGCCAATAAATATTAATGTAGGGATCTCTACATATCGCGGAAGTATAATATATAATATATTCTAAAAAGCATTATCCGGGTCACTCTGTAATTGGGCGCAAGCCTGTTGAAGACCCAGAACAAGAGAGGGATAATAAATAATAAAATAATAAATAACAAATAAATAGTAGTTGTTGAAGTGTACTAATATGCAAACTTGATCTCTATTGGTGTTCTCCATGCAACGTAACAAATTTCTTCTCTGTTCGTCACGAGGTTCGTCATTTCTTCATTACATAATTCATAGATCATAACGTGCCTTTGTATAAGACCACGTTAATTTCAATTGGGCCTTTTCGTCAAGTTAAATAAAAATCAACTTACTTACTCATGCAAAGAGCATCCTCAAAGCGTGACAAACTAAAAAAATTACTGGCATGAATTTCTATTACATTGCGCTTTATGCATGAACGTCCGAGATAATTAATATTAAATCGGCGCAACAATCCATGCAGGTCGAGATCAATTAATAGTTATTTATTATACAAGACGATAAAGGGATGTTTTACCATCGAGTGAAAGATGTTAATTCACGAGATGGTTAGGTTCCCTTTATCGTCGTGTATAATACAAGACTTTATTTTATAGCAGAAGCCATATAAATCATTGTACAGCTTCTGACAATTGCAATCGTTTCCATAGAAACAAATATGTTCTGTGTCATTTTATATCGTGCATTTGAAATAAGAATGACAGATGTCACTAGAATGCACAATCAACTGCTTCACTTTATCTACCCTTACGGTTAAAGTGATCACTCTCTACTCTCTCTACTCATTCAAACTATTTCCAGTTGATAGTCGATAAGCGTGTCACCCGACAATCGGACTACAACCTAACCGTCTTTCATATTAATATTCAATCATTAAAAAATAAAATTTATTTGTTACTCAGTTGTAAACGTTGATTAACAAGACAAAACGCAAACGGGTAAACGTCATCTTTAAACGCTACTGACTTGTAAAACTGACAGCTGACGTGTAAAAATGTTACAAGTTAGTAATCTAGTAATTTCATTGGCCAGAATTAATGCGAAGTCTCTGTTACATGGATAATATGATATTTTAGACATTTCTTCGAGATCAATTTAAGAACTAATTATTTACGTTTACTATTGTTTACAAATGAGTAACAAATAAAATATTGTACATTATACGCCAGGCGAGACGCCAGGTAATAGTTTTTACTAGGCTGTAGGAGATGACAGGCTCGCCTGACGGCTCGCCAGCCAACTTCTCCTATCGCCAGTAAAAACTCACTTACCTGGTTAATAATGTAAAATACTATAATGAACTTGAAGCATTTATAACTGACAAAAACTTCGATTTAATATGTCTAAGTGAGCATTGGTTTATCGACAGCGAACTACTAGTATCTCTTAAACTTGGTGACTACTCAGTGTCGTCCTTCCATTGCAGATCTTCGTTGACTCATGGTGGAGTGGTTATTTTAAATAAATCGTGTAGTTCTTATAAACCTTTAAAATTTATTAACGACTTGTCCGTTGATATGCACTTTGAAATCTGTGGCACTCTCATTAACTCTTACACTGCTGTAATATGTATTTATAGGTCTCCTAATGGAGAATTTGATATTTGATACCTTTATGAGTCTACTTCAAAATATGCTCGACAAATTAGTTAATTTTAATATTGTTCTGTCAGGTGATTTTAATGTTCATTTTGGTAAAGATTACAAATCACAACTGCTCTGCGATTTTCTGGAAGCAAACGGCTTTGTCCAGACAATCTTCACTAGTACTCGTGGAGAGAATTGCCTGGATAACATTTTCATTAATTTTACATGCTTTAGTTATTCGATAAATACTGGTTTGTCTGACCATTTTGGTCAACTCATCGAACTTAAAGTTGAACGCATCAGCAGTGAAATAACCTGTGCCAAGCTATACCGTCCCTTATCGAGTACAGGTATGTAACTATTTTTTGTAAATTACAAACGTGTAATTGGAAATCAATTATAAACTCTGACGCAGGCGACTGTAACGCAACATGGACTGATTTTATGAATATGATTTGTAACTTCTGCTATACTTGTTTCCCTGTTGTAAAGATTACAAAAAAGGGGACCACGAACAAAGTCAGTTGGTTTACTGACAAATTACGTAAGCTCCGATCGAATTTACAACTGATCAGTGAACTACATTATATATATAAATCACCAAATTTATATCATTTAAAGAAATCGCTCTCTTTACATTACAAAAAAGAGATTCGACTTATTAGAAACTCTGGGAATTCCAGCAGATCTATGTGGTCAATAATAAATTCGCATAAAAATTGTAATATTGAATCACATTCGTCTTTAACATGCGATGATGTTAACAGGTATTTTAGCAGTATCGTTGAGATCTTGGGCAATTTGCCTAACACTGCCAACGACCCCGTTAGCTCTTGTAATTTAAAGATTTCCGATAATTTGGTATTCGACTTTAAATTTGTTTTGCAAGTCGACACACGTGACTCCATCAAAAGTTTGAGGAATAGCAGTTCAAGAGACATTTTTGGTTTTAGCGCGGCCTTAATAAAACGTAACGTTAGTGTTTTCGTCGAACCTTTAACTAAATTAGCAAACATCATTATCAAAACAGGTGTTTTTCCTGAAACCTTAAAGTTGGTTTGGTTATTCCACTTCTTAAAAAAGGAATGGATGGAAAGAGTATTAGCAGTTACAGGCCAATCTCTATTTTGCCTGTGTTCAGCAAGGTCATAGAGAGACTTCTGTATAAACAAGTAGGTAATTGACTTTTTTGAATCTAATAAGCGGCTCTATCAGTATCAATACGGTTTCAGGAAAGGTAGATGTACTTCTGACGCAATTATTTCTTTCACCGCGAAGGCTTTACACTATTTCGAAAATAAGCAACACATGATAGCTGCTTTTGTTGATCTCACTAAGGCTTTTGATTGTGTATGCCATGATACTTTAGTCCGCAAGCTTAGTGAGGTGTATCACTTTAGTAAACGGAGTTTGTCATTAGTGTCTTCATTTTTGTCTAATAGGTATCAATGTGTCCTCTTTAACAACGCAGTATCTAACAAATTACACATCAAATACGGCGTACCGCAAGGCTCTATCCTTGGACCCTTGCTATTTTTAATTTATGTTAATGATCTACCGTCCCATTTGCCACCGCAGACGCAATGTATTTTGTACGCAGATGACGCTACACTAATATCGAGTAGTATGTGTTATGATTCGGCTTATGCCAACATTCAAGACGGCATCAAACTTATTTCTCGATGGTGCACTGATAATACTTTGAAACTAAATCCTGCTAAGACTACTATCTTGCCTTTATCTTTAAGAAAAGATAATATCGTCTCTAATGGTGCTCATTTCACATTTCTAGGTTGTGTGATTGACAGCAAATTAGACTTCAAATATCACTGCGATAATTTGTCAAAAAATTGAACACGTCGATATTTTTACTTACTCGGTTGCGCAACTGCACATCTTTAAATACCATTAAAGCAGCATATTTTTGTTTTGTGCATAGTTCTCTCTCATATGCCATCCTCGCTTGGGGACATAGTTCTCATTGGCAATGCTTGTTCAAACTACAACGTAGAGCTGTTCGGGTTCTGGCATCTTTAGGTTATAGAGACGATTGTCTTCAAGCATTTATCGATCTCAGAATCTTAACACTTCCTTGTATTTATATTCTTGAAGCCCTATGCTATGCTAAACGAAATATATCTCTTTACACACAACAAGTTGACGTACATACTCATCACACAAGAAAAAAAAACAATATCCGTACTGATCTATGCAGACTGTCAAAATCACAAGAAGGAGTACAGTACCAATGCAAACATTTATACAACTGCCATCCCTTAGATATAAGGATTTTAGACTACCCCATATTTAAGAGACGCATAAAAAATTTTCTTCTGTGTAACGCATTTTATTCTTTTAACGAGTTTGTGGCTAGTGGTAGATTATGTAATTAGTTAGCGTTTTTATTGCGATTTTACTGTTTTTACCTGTCTGTTTTTAGTTTGTTTGTTATATTGTTTGTTATATACTATTATTTTTAATGTTTAATGTAATTTCCCGTTTCTTTTGACGAGTGTAAGTGTAATTCACCTTCTCACAATTAAATATTATTATTATTATTAAACTTATTAAAATGTCATTTTAGCATATGCTATAAAATAAATACTAACCATCGATTTATTTATGGATGAAATTCTTTATGATCTTCAAGCCTGACAATAAATTAGGTGATATGCTACTTACGTAAAGTGGTACATCGGAAGGCTTGGGATTATGCTTACTGCTACTTCCTTGAGCAATATTGACTCCATAGTATTGCTGCCACACGCTCGGCTTGCTATCCGGATTCGACTGCAACAGACTCCTCTTCCTCTCTGCGCCATTACCATTTGGAGCACACAACTTATCATTGGCACTACTAACTTTAACGTTCGTCCGACACAACGTACCGTATATAATTGCGTTTCGAATACCTTGCGACTGTAAGGCAGCGTCGTCTTGTGGCAGCGTAAACTTAGCAACGGGATAGTGTTTTACGGAGTCACTAAAACCACTACTGGACGATCCCGAAGGAACCTGATAGATTTCGTCCGCCTCGTCCGAAATTCTTCTCTCCCTGGCACTGTTCAGCTCCGGCGAACCTTGGCTGGAATTCCCGCTAGAGGACGAGTTAGTAAAGGCTCTCACGACTGAGTTAACCTGCTGAAGCTTGCTTAGATTGATGCACAATTTACGCATGTCCTCCTCGGTCGAGTTTCTCAGCAAACCTAGACTGGCAGTTATTTTTTCTTTGACCGCCTTCAACATAACTTCCGGCGCGACGTCGCTCTTACCCTCTATTGTAGCACTGATGCAGTTCGAAAGGTCGACTAAAACTTCACGTAGCGAAACGTCTTTCTCAAGACTGACTTGGTCATTAGGAACATAACTTGTGCTAGTGTACAATAGTAAAGCTTCGTCAACGAGCGAATCGTATTGACTAATGTGTTTCAGTCCGTTGGGCCAAATGGGTTTTGGCACGCCCAAGTCCACTTTGCCCTCAGGAATTGTAGTTAGCGTACCCCTGGTTGACGAACCCGAACCTAGCGATGGTATCGACTTCGATTTTACGCACAGCGGTGCAACCTGAATCGATTTAACGTACGCCGAATTTTGTTCCACCACCAAATCATCGCGCAACCTCAACCGCTCGTCGCTAGGTCCCACGCGACTTCCGCAATAGCCGGACGAGTCGGATTTTTCGGCGCTTGGCGGATAACTATCTCGCGTAGGAACCGTTTTCACCTTAACCGCAGTCGACGGGCAACCGTCATCGAATATCGGATTCACCCTGAAAAATCAACGAATGTGCAACGAAAAATCGACGGTGAATACAAATACCTGCTGACGGAATAAATTTTGTCGCCTTTCCGTTTCGGGCCAATCGCCGCGAGGGGATCCTCGGTTACCTCTTCGGCCTGTCGATCTGGGGAACCCTTTCGTGGACCCAACCATCTTAACATTTTACTCCAGTCTAGCTTCGCATAATTTTGGCATTGTCATTGTGTGTTCTATCTGAAAGCAAAATGTTTGTAAATATTAAGAAAGTAGGTCGCGGAGAAGATAATAATAAATTTAATATCTAATACGGGTAGCATGTCAAATCGGGGTTACTTCATATCTTATTTCCAATTGCAACAGTTCTTTGTTAGTTGGATTTCATAAGCAGCAATCGTTTTGTTTTACTAGAGCGTGTAAATAGGAGCAATATATCAACGTCGAGTACCTGAAGTTAATGCACATTTTATTAATTTTTATGGTAATAACGCCACAAGTTTTTCGTTACTTCCGCAAATTTTACTGCTGGAATGTAAAAAGCCCATCAATTTATTCCGGAGACTTTACGAGCTCAGGTTCATTTTAATTTCCGTAACCGAGCAATGGACGCATCAACAAGCATCGCATATTTGACATGTTTATCAGGAATTATATGATGCTTTGTTCCAATTTCCAAAAGCTTTTCACGATATCAAATTGGAGTACGTAGGCGTTTACAAAAAGGTGCAAAATCTAGAGACCCTAGGAAAAGCCAATAGTTCCAACATTAAAAAAATTAAATAAACGAAATTTTGGACTTTTGGCACTGTTTACCTCATAAGGTTTTTATTTGTTATATTGATTTTCGTGTTTCTCCATTTTTTCCCAATGACGTTAAGTTCCTGCTTCCAACCATTACCAAATCCTTTGAGAAGCTCTACATGAAGCGACTGAAAACCATGAACGGGATGGGCCCATTTTTTTGGGCATTTTTTCAATAGAACTCTGGACAACTCAATTTTAAATGAAAATTTAATCTTTTTTCTCAAATCCAAATTTCATGAATTCTTGACGTCAATAAATTAAATTTTTTCTTGATTTAAAACGTTAACGAATTCCAGAACCAAAAACATTCTTTAATCTAACATAGATCATGCATGTACGTCATAAAACTTTGTAGATAATGTCGACGATACATACATAATGGAATAGAATATAAAGGGATCTGCAGTTTGGAAACCCTCGGCGCCTTTAACCGTCTTGGTCTAAACTTGGCTGTTTGTCTTCTCGATCTTCACTTACCAATCTTAATTCATCCGCTTGATAAAATTCGCATTTGGTATAACATTTTCAAATCCGAAAAAACCCCTTATCCGGAGTTACTGCCTCAGCCAAGGAAAATTCTCTTTAATCACGACACACAAATTTTTTCGAGTGCGAATCTTTTTCTAAATGTATTAAAGAATCATCACAAACGGTTACTTTGGGCGTAATTACGATACAAATTTATTTAAACATTAACTGGTACGTTTCCCGATCGTATCGGATACTGTAACGAAGCTATAAGAAATACCTCATTTGAAAAGTTCAAGGCAAGAATGCAACGTTGATTCCGAAATGAAATACTATAATGGTAAACAACGTCATGTAGACGTTATTTCGGTCTAAACGCCAGGGATAACACCCTGTATATGGGCATATTGCAATTTATTAAGTGTAAATCTGGGGGATTATTAACGTATAATACAAGGTTGGTTTATACTACTTGAATTTGTTATCACGGTGTCCGTTTTCCCTTTTAGAATTGTTTGGAATTGGATTTTTTTCAGGCGAAATTTAATTAATGCAAGTGTTTTCATCGGTGTTTTCCAAAAATTGCGCGTTATTTTCGGTGTAAGTGGGGTGCGTCCCTTGGAAGTTGGAGTTATAAAGTGTAATTGTGACTGGCGGTGCTTTTGAAAATTCTGAATAAGGAGATTATTTTATAGTAGAAATTCCGTTTCCTTAAACACTAGAATCAAAGTAGCAGTATAGCATTTAGTGAAGTTTTCGGTCACTGAGTCCGAAACGGTGTTAGGTTTTTAAAACTTAGTTGAACACCCTTGATACGGAGCAAGTGTACCCCCAACACATTAAATTAATTACTCTTGAAGTAAAAGAAGTATATCTTGGAAAAATTCCAAGAAATATCTTATAGGTGTACTTAGAATGCATTGTGACTTGAACTTATTAAATTAGAGGGTACAACGTATGACATAGTTTGCCCATAAGATTGATATTGGTCCGTGGGACCAAAACGGGTAATCGATCACTGATTTTCAAGCAGGGGCCGAAGGATTAATTATCTACCGTCTGCGTGAGGGGTATTATGTCCTAACTTTCTTATAGAGTGTGGCCTGTAGAATCCATAATTTCAAACAGTTCCGAGATTGGGCTACTAGTTCAAAAGTTACAGCCCTTTGATGTTTCTTCCGAAATTGGTTTCTAGTCTATAACTTTTGATTGAGAAGTCTAATCGAAAAAGTACGAATTGTTTTGGATTCTACGCACCAAACTTAATAAGAAAAAGTCTTTTCCCGAGAAATTTTGGTGTAGTCGATTTTTGGTAAAAAAGGAAGGTTATACACTGCCTTTTTTTGAGCCCCAAAAAAAAATTGTCTCAGATCGACCCGGAAAAAAAATTTTCTTATAGAATGTGGCCTGTAGAATCCATAATTTCAACAGTTCCAAGATTGGGCTACTAGTTCAAAAGTTACAGCCCTTTGAATTTTCTTTCGAAATTGGTTTCTAGTCTATAACTTTTGATTGAGAAGTTTAATCGAAAAAGTACGAATTGTTTTGGATTCTACGCACCAAAATTAATAAGAAAAAGTGTTTTCCCGAGAAATTTTGGTGCAGTCGATTTTTGGTAAAAAAGGAAGGGTATACACTGCCTTTTTTTGAGCCCCGAAAAAAAAATTGTCTCAGATCGACCCGGAAAAAAAATTTTCTTATAGAATGTGGCCTGTAGAATCCATAATTTCAAACAGTTCCAAGATTGGGCTACTAGTTCAAAAGTTACAGCCCTTTGAATTTTCTTTCGAAATTGGTTTCTAGTCTATAACTTTTGATTGAGAAGTCTAATCGAACGGACAACGGACATTGTACAACCGACATTGGGCAACAGACATTGGGTCAATTCAAATACTCTTTGAAAGTATTCTGCCCTGCTCTGATTGGAACTGGTTCAACTATTACAATATTACAAATATTAATGAAAAGTATAGGCAAGCATTTCTTTCCTGCAGGGATTTTGTTTTTAATTTTGTTGTATCGGAATCAATTTTTGTCATTGTTAATCAGTTAATTGTATGTTTATTCGAATCCAGACTCCATCTGGCCCCTATCATGTCAGATTTTTTTCTATTGGTGCCCAAGATTTATTTCAAGTGTTGATCAAAATGTGTGCAATAAATTCTTTGGAATTTTTTGAAGTTGATCGAGGCTACCGAGTCTGTCGAATTGAGGAGCAGAAGAAAGGAATTTAAGCGACGCTGTATCTCTTACAGTTTACGAGATCCCCATAGTGAAAATGAAAAAAAACTAATAAAAAAGGAGTAATCTGTCAACAAATTTGGTACCATCTTCTGTTTCTTAAATTTTAATCTTAATTTTTTATCAGAGAAACTTATAAGAATATTATAAGTGAGGAGCTATCTGTTAATAAATGTTATACGTTCTTGAACTTCTATGAACTTCGTCATAGAATTGCACTCTCAGGCACAAGATTAGAAGAAGGGATGTGTCAAGAGCCATAGCAAATCTTAGGAAGAGAGTGGCACTGTGCTCAAAATTAGGATGTGGGCAATTTGAACACATGTTGTGATGTATTTTGTTCTAATTTTAATTATAATTTTCTTGCAAAACGAAGGTTCAATTCTGTTCAGATGAAAATCGAATTTCTACTTCTCTGACAACGCTGCAACCAGACAGATGGATCCAACTGTCAAACTTTTGTTTACAACAAAAGAACGTTTTCTTTTTCCAAAGCACTCTTCTCAAAAAATTAAAAATTGTATTTTTAGGAAAAATGTGATACTGAACCACCATGTGTGATATATTGTTGTAAAGAGAAAAAAGACGTAATCTCAAAATGTGAAAATTCAAAATGGCGCCCATAAGAAAAACTAAAGTTGCCACGTGTTTCTCCGTAATCTTGAAAGTTATTAAAAACAGGATGCCATATTTGAAATCTCCACTAAAAAGTGTCCGAATAATGTGTTAATTAGAAATGCCTACTACGATTAGTTTATCCAAGGTTTATCATAAAAAAATTAAAAACGAAAATCAGAAATTTTCGTTTTTTTGCGATATCTTCAAAATTATTGAAGATATTTTAAATTTCTTTTCAGATTCTTATTCAGCACGAAAATTGGCAACTTTGCCCCCATTTAACCAACTTTCTATCTCTTAAGATAAGTGAGATCCCCATAGTGGCACCCGAAAAATGGACACCGTGTATATATTTTGCATTAATTTCGAATATATATAAAAATATTTCCGTATATATTTAAAATACGTTTGAATATATATAAATGACCATTTTTTCGAATATATATAAATATACTTTCCGTACACTTATAAAACACTTTCGAATCTATATAAATGACGATTTTTAAAATAAATTCAGACCTAGTAATTATGCCACAAACAGCGCTTCATAATCTTGGTTTTAAATCAGGATAATTTTATTTTTAATTCACTCAAATTTTGTTGCCTCCTGCAACAAACTCTCGATCAAAAGCACACACTTTAAATCTCTAGTTTTTTCCGTTACAACAAAACTTTCGTGTAAAAATAAAATTATCCGATTAAAAATCAAGCTCTTGTGTATTTACCCCCGATAATTTGTACTAAGGCTAAGGGAACATAAAAGAGGAAATATCTGACATCTTCCGTTTTTAGGATGCTGATACAACCCCAGAGGAACTTGCATGATAATAATAATAAATTTTTACATTTTCTTGCGCCTAGGTGTCCCTAATAATCCGATTTTTAATCTATCAAGAGAACAAACAAGTAGGTAAGTAATAGGGGAGTCTATCGACAACTTTCACCTCTTCTTACGTTTAAGGGGTAATTTCTAAAAAGAAAATAATTCTATCAAAAGAACATAATTTTATACCGAATTTGTGTTTCTGTGACTAGATACACCAATTTTTGAGAGATTTCCTCTAGATACGTAAGATAGTGGTGCCTGTCGACAAATTGTACACTTTCTTGCGTTTTTGTGATTCTAGTACAACCAATAAAGAGAAACTTGTAACAGAAGAAGAATGCGTGAAGAGTTTTTATCCACGGAAGAGAACAAAAACTCCAACAAAATGAGGAGGAACTGCAAGAAAATGTCTTATCAGTGTGGGTTTACTTATGATATAGTGTCCTAGCTGTTATCGACAGGATTTGGAAACTACTTTTCTTTTCCACAGTAGATAATATCAAGCCAAATATAAAATACAGTTCATGCATGCTTTTTATTACAACGATGAAACGCAATGGACGTAGAATGAAAGTAATTTCTTCTATTCCCCTTTTATTGTCTAATAAAATATTATTAACGGCCCCAAACTCTTAGATAACAGAAAATTAATTACCCCAAGGAAATAAATAAATATTTATAAACATTCCCAAATGCATTTCAACGGAATCTACGCAACACTTTTACTTATTTAGATTAACAAAGTTATATTTGCGTGAAAAGAATTTCCAGCCGTTTCTTTTGGGTCAATTTGGCAGTAATGGTTAAAATATTCGAGTGTTATACAACTTACATGCTCGTGGGCACGTAAATTTCTTAGTTTTTGTTGTTAACTGACTTTCTTCTACGCGGAAATCCTAGCCAGTAAAGGGATTCACAATCAATTAAATAGAACAATCAATTTTTTCTGCGAGTATTAACTCGGAACAAGAAATTTTGAACCATTATCATTAGACGTATTGCCAAACCGAACGATTGGATTTCTCAATTTGCATCATCTTGACACAGTTCCATTTTATTTAATTTCCACATTATAGATTGTACAAAATCACAACCTTCTTTTACCGTCCATTTACACTTTCAAATCATTAATCTAATGATCAGTTGTTTGATAATAATTATTTGCGAATTGCGAAAGGGTCGATTACTTAAAGTGATCGAGTAAATTCAATAAAGCTCGACCTCTCCATCGCACTCGTTTATAATTATTAATACGTCGAACGGGTAATGATACTTATTATTATGCTTTAAGCCGATTATGGTCGCTGTTCGCACAAAAATTACATTTGGGTAAATTAAAAATTATATGCGGGTGTATTGTAAGACCTTGTATAAAATTTCTACACCTAACCACTTCTTTACTCCTACACATACCCGGAGAATAAATATATTGAGAATGTAGAAAGTGCTTTGATATTATGAATCCATCATTTCTTTTTGTTGAGAACCCAATCCGTCATGTTAGTACGAGACGGCTATTCCCAATGACCTGACAAGCTACCACCGATACGGTCCGCAATGAACTCCGTAAAAGGTTTTGGACAGGAAGTCCCGATGAAGTCCTCCGAGGCCAGAGGAAAGATTTAAGCATTTAAGTAATCTTGAATTTGTGCTCTGATTTAAATTCTTACGCCATCTAGGTATTTCCTTTAAACCCGTTTAATGAGATGTATGTTATTCCTGTACTAAATTTGTTATTACCTTAGTTCTTTATTTTCTCCACTAGAGGCCATCCGAGAGTTATAGGTTTCTTGTGCAATAGTTAATTTCTTCGCCGCTCGTAGTCGCGCATATGTTTTCCATGGTATTTCTAATCCCATCCCTTCTTTAAGTTTGTCTTGCCCACGAGTGGTATTTCTCGCGCAGTGGAGATTCTGCCGTCATATTGGTTACATGCAAATTATTTTTCTTCGGCGGGCCATTACTTTGTCTTGATTTAGTGTCTACCTGAATAAGGCCTTTGTTGGTTTTGGCTGTCACCATATATCTTTGGAGTGTTTTCTTATACTCTTTTTGATGTGCTTTTTTTTGTGTTCCATTGAAGCGTTTTACGGATTTGTATTTACACTTAATCAGTAAAAGGTTCGTAGATTCATGATTCAGCATTTTTCTTAATACGTGTTTTTTAGGTTTTTATGTTCCCCCAAGCCCCCATTTCCCTCAAACTTTTTCACGTAAATTAAATTAAATTATTGATCCTTAGTGACTATTAATTACGGGTTTAGTATACGATGTATTTCATCAGTGTCAGATGTTAAATATTCAGCCCTGTGATGTATCACTAACGTTAAACTTAACGTGCAGGTTACCTGTCAAAAACGTCATTTTTCCTATACTAAATAACGCCAAATAACGTTTTTTGGCAGATAATCTGCGCGTTAAGTTTGACGTTTCCTCGGACGTTTCTGATTGTTTGACTGTGTTGTTATCTGTTACAGAAAAAGCAGAAAGCGCTCTTCTGAATACAGAGGGTCGTTACGACCATAGTTCAAAGAATTTTCGACGACTCCTTGATTTTTGTTTTCTGCGGAAGCCTGTTTTGATTTTAATAATTTTCTCTAACTACGTCTTGATCCACGTTTTACTAAAAATTAATTTAAATTTAAATGCTGACATTACAGACCTAGATGTTATAGTGTCCTATTTGTCATATTTTGTAGATCATTTATTAAATCACCCTCGATCCCTATCAACTATTTTATTTCTTTAGCGCGACAAGACCAGAACAAGGATCTTTTTAGTCTTGTTTCCCTTTTAGTAAGTAGTCTCTTTTCTCTTTTGAAATTACCATAAAATAAAGGCAATTAAAAAAAAAGTGAACGTAACAAACTAGTAGCGCTAAATTTTTAATTTTTCAACTTCAAAAATCCCTTAGAAATCTTAGCTTAGCGGTAGCTCTAATTTGGATTTCATTTTTCGAATGGAATAGAGACAGGTAAAGTTGGATTCAAGGGTTACAGCAGATTGGGCATTACATATTTACATATCATAAAAAATTACAGGGTGTCGAAATTTAGAGGGATGATGAATTATGAGGCTAGTGGAATATCACGAATAAATCCGTAAGTATTTCGTGGAATTGAAGATTGTGCTTTCTGCGTCTTTTAATTTCTGTAGAGCACTTTTTTCATAATGGGTTCCGGATGTCTGAAGACGAGATGTCTCAACAACTAGAGCGCCATTGAAAATGTGTTAGCGGGAAATGCATAATTCAAATGGCATAAGAACGAAAACTTGTAGCAGATGCAGCGGAACGTAACTTTCAGGGAGTATGTGCGTTGGTTTTAAGAAGGTAATTCCTTTCTATAATTTTATACCATTTAATAAGTAATGTGTAGGAAATTGCTTTTGTTTATTACTGTTGATGTAATAGATACTTATTATCACAAATTTGAATTGGCAGGGCCTTTGTTTAAATTTGCGCAATGATGGTATGTGTTCATTTAGGATATAGGGCCGTCTTTAGGGGTAGATTTTATGCCTTTGTTAAAAACTAGCATAATTGTTTTTCGAGCCAAGTAAAATACACCGAAATCGCGCCACTGTAATAAAGATAAAAATGTCACTTTGAATTAATAACCATTACTCGAAGGATTCTGAATCGGCGAGTTTTTCCTTTGAAAGAAAACATGTGGAACTATTTCGAAATTAAATTACTTGTAATATACATTTATATCACCATTTAGTGTTGTTCTTTTTGTTGGCGAGGTGAAAAAGAGTTGGAAAATTTTGTAGTACGTTTCAGAGAAGGAAAAGGAAAACTTCACAGTAAGTAAAACCACAAAAAAAGCTCAAAATTTAGTAAAAAATAAACCAGCCGACGGCACGCAATAATTCATTTTATTTTGGTACAGTTTTAGTTCAGAATTTAAACGAAGGGATGTTTCAACCCTTTATTTCAACAAAGATCATTGCATGAATGTTTAAGAAAAACAATTAATTAAATTAAGAAAAAACTTTTGATTTGTACGTTTTGAAAAATATCAACCTATGGGCAATTGAAACCCTTTTGTATTGCATGTATTTAAAAACCCACTAGAATTGATTTGATAGATCAAAAAGTCAGCTTCATATTTTACTTTGTTCAAATTTCAATAACTTCCAATTTAGTGGGTCCAGATGAACTCTGAGTAAAAAATTGTGCCGTGTATTTGTTATTTGGTTAGATTTTAAGTGTAAGTTAGTTAAAAAAAACCGTGGCCACGAAAATTAACCTTGTTAATTAGAAATTGTAACAGTTTAAAATAGTATTAACCTTTGTAGTCATATTTCTATTTCCATTACCCTGTATTACATGTTCGCGCATCGTTGAGTGCAACCAATATGTCAATTCTCTAGTTACTTTTATATTTTTGTGTTGCCTGCCCGTTTTAGTCGATCTACCGATCAATGACGTCAGTTTACGGTAATTCGATACCTTGCTGTCATTGGTTTTAAATTCGTTTCCTTTATCGATAAGCATTAGATATTACCATTTATGGTATTGACATATCCATCGGCTCTCGTGGTTGGTTGGAATTATTCGTCGTCGGTTGCATCGTGACCGGAAACAAGAAAGTTAGCGTCTTCTTTTCTCGTCACCTGCTTTTAGAAAGACGGTCGATTTGTGATCCCGAGTTGGGGGTGCTTGTTATATCTTCCAGTGGTTGATTTTGGATTGAACACCCTTGCGAAAGCATCTTTTAACCAAGTCAACCCAAATTAATGTTTGCACCAAGCAGTTTCGTTTTAATGCTTGGGGACAAACTTCCGTAAGGAATTTTTTTTGTACTGGAGGAATTTCAAGCCACCTTAATCGGGGAATCCATCGTATTTATGGTATAAGAAGGCTACCTTACTTTAACGAAGTTCTTTTTTCTGTGTACTCTCTGCTTTAAGAGAGTCCTTGTAAGGAGTCAAAGCCCAACGATTCCGTAGCTTCTACTTACTCTCTAAGCGAAACACATCTACGTTAAACGACAACATGCAGGAGTTCCGTGTACTGTAAAATCTGCCATTGAAACGTTACTATCTCTAAGGCGCAGCCAAACAGATACTGCGGACACCAACCCTTTTGACACCTGTTGCGGTACATAGAAAACCGTTAGCCGTTTACACGTACACCAGGAATCTTAGGAACCAGAGACCTACCTATCGTAGTGGTGATATCTTATTATTGTTTAAACTATTGCCTTTGTGTATTTGCATTTCATTTAACCCATACTTATGTGGTAAATGTTAACTGGCCGAACACTAGAGCCACCCATATTACTCTTAATTAGTACGCTTGAAATTGAAAGGGAATAATTTGCTTTAATTAACTGCATTTACTCATGTGAAGTAAATCACCTGTGAAGTACAGAGCTCTATACTATGATTTAAACTTCGATACCCTACAAGCTACCAATCAAGGTATTCAATCCACTGTCAATTTAACCCATTAAACTCAATCACTGTGCAACGGTAGTGGGTGTTCTATACCTACTTTCAGGATTTTTGGTGTGAACTAGTTTCAGCTACTAAATTTATGTAATATTTCATTGGGGGAATTTTATGTAAACCTTGGAATTTGGGATAATTATTTCAACACTTATACTTGGGGTTGTTTAGTTTTTACATAACGTGTTTATTATACTTTATTGATTTTTGATTCCCATTTGTGGAACATAACTTTTGTGTTGGTGTTACGTATGCAGGTGCAATTGCACCCAATAAACACTTATTTTTGTGGGTTATCAGTTGCCTACTTTAAAGCTAAAGCTACCTTTCCTAGTTCCGGTAGTGGCAAGCGAAACTTAACTTGGAATTAGGTGGCGCCCAAGAGATTTTAATTGAAGCGACCAAAAGTAAGTACTGACGACCTAGGCTGGATCGAGGAGTTATAAGTGCCAATTACCAATTGAGTTAATTCTGTTACCCACAACCCTGTACATTAGTCTTTCTCTCTCCGCTGTTTGCTATTTGGTCAACAGAGCTAGCTGGCCGGTCAGCGGCGTGTGTTTTATTTATGAAGCACATGGTATTTTTGTAGTGCCTTGCATTTTGCTGCTTGCGCGTTATAAAATGTATAGAGAAAATCATAAATGGTAAAATCTGTAAAGGGAACCTGTAATTCTTTTCCTGTTTGATTATTTAGTCAAAAGATCCAAAACTTTATGGAAATTTTGTGTTTGATTTTGCGAGCAAGCAAATCAAAAAATAAAAGCTACCTTTTTTCAAATAAATTTGCAAAAAAAATGAGTTTTGTGGTAAAAAAAAAGGATTTTTCGTATTAGCAATTCCATATAAAGCGTTCTTAAATTCACACAAATGAGTATCGGGTTCTTTGGTTTGGGAGAATAAATTAATCTTAATCTTACCGCTTCCAAAATTGAACTTAGAACTTTTTAACGGTACATTTTACACGCTTATGTTTACACAAATTTGCGATACTTAATAACCAAACGATACATTTGAAGTTCAATAATGAACTCGCGTTCTTAAATACAAATTTTGTATCCACCACACCGTGCCAAAAGAATTTTGCGATACTATCTCTTGCAACAAAGCTCTCTCTTGTTCGGCCTCGCTATACATCCTAAACGGGCACGTTTCATAAGGAATCTAATGGGCGTAGGTACGGAAAGGAATTTAAAAATATGCAAGAGACAATTTCATTCCCCAACAGATGTGTCCGAATATATAGGCCATCGGTGGCACTCAATCATTTTCGATGAAACTGCAAGGACGAAATCCTCGCATTGTTGTTCTAATTGGAAGGCAACTTGCTTACGCTGATTACATCAAGTCAATAAGCAACATTCCGTGATCGAATGGCAATTAAGGCCGAACGGAATGATGGATGTTAGACAAACAGATGCAAAACCTGCACCGAAATGCGCAATTTCGACACGTTTGAAACAAATCGGGGGGGCTGCTGATTCAATTCCATCTCGGAACTTGATTAATTCATTGGTGGAAGCCATAGATCAAGACTTAAACCGTAGTAATCTAATTAGTATCTTTGATAAGTATTGTGCAATCGGAAGCTGAAACAGTTTTCATTTTCAAGATCGTCGATTTCCACAAATAATTGTGTAAGTAGATTTGGATTGTTTGTGACTAACAATTTATATTTATATTATTTAAAAATCAACGATATCTCTGGAATTATTGATCCAATTTGATTATTCTTTTTTTGTAATGAAAGCTCTTTATATGTGCTATAAATATTGTTATAAGTACTTTTTCGATAAAATCAACTGTCTTACTAAACTAGGAGATACATCGGATTTCGTTTTACACGACAAAAAGAGGTACTATAATGTTTCATTATTTACACTGCGAATTAAGTTTTCCTTGGTAAAATTCTGTTGAGTCAGCTTTTTCTGTAAACAACCTTAGAGTTGGTGCTATTCAGCAAATTCCATAAAGATTTTGTCGCGCTTTACACAGTAATATTGTGTAAACTGAAATTGCGATAAAGAAAACTGTTTGTTCAGTTAAAATTAATCAAGGGAAAAAGTTTACTAAAGGGATCCCCACGCACTAAACCTAAAATACAAGAACAAACCCTTAATAGCGGGTTTATGCTAACGTTCTTTTCTTTTGCCAACCCAAAATCTGTATTGATTATAAGGACCAACCACCGAAATCTGCAATTCAATCGATCATCATCAAATAGAATGAGCATTATTATTTAGAGAAATGTACCAAATTATATACTTAGATTGTTATATTTTACCTTACTTCGGCACCATTCTGGCATAAACGAAGCTATACACATGATCAATCCTCAAACTGTTTTGGGATTGAAAGTGAAACAGCTAAAAAAAGTAAAGAAAAAGAATTACTTAATCCTGCAGCACGTATATTCATAAACAAGTGCAGAAACTTTCTCCGCTTTGTACGGGAAGCGCGCTGAAGTGATATAATTTAATTAAGCCAAATGACAGCGTTTAAAATTACATTAAAGAGATTCCTTCATTATTATTCCGTAAAAAATAAAGATATTACCTAACTCGTTTCACATTTTTCTAACGCGGTTTTCTGTATCTTATTGGTGCTAAATGTCGAGAAGGCTTTACTTGGTGCAGTTGCATCAATCGTTAATTAATAACGTATAAAAATGTATTTGGGTTCAGTAATTGTTGTTAAACAGTACCAAGATTTTGCAATATTATTGCAATTTTATATGAAGTCTGTGCGAAATTTCTAATTTACGCAACCATATAATTAACATAGATTTAGAGTCACCCTAATGTATCATCGATTTTATTCTTAATATTTTTTGCACTCAAATCGGCTAGTTAAAATTGACTCGCGAAGCTCGCCTACCGAACAGTCTTGCTGCTTTATGTTAATTGATGTCATCAATTATACTACCTATAATTTGCAATAGTTATACGACATGGACTAACCATTTTATGTCCCTGTTAACATGTAAAAATACGGGTAGCCGTGTAAAGATCTAAAATAGTGGAGAATAACACTTTCTACATTATAATCGGTACCCAATTATAGTAGGTATATACTAATTGGAAACATTATTTCCGGTTACTTTCTTCCGAAAGACGTCTAATTTTTATCAGTACAATCTTTTTTGTTCTTGGAATTTGAAAATACTAGAAGAATGTACTGTAAGTTTCCCCCTTGCTTTTCTCACACTCCAATGTAATAAATGGACAACATGGACAACAAAATACTGAAAATCAGGGCAAATTCCATCTTTCGATCTGTTATTTTCCTCGAGAAAAAAATTAAACAAGATACGCATAGGAACCTCTTCTAAACGATCCATTTTGGACCGTCAAAGGTATTTGTTTTGGTCCCCTCTACAGGCCAATTTTTTAGACACTCGAATTTATCACACCCTGTACTACGTCACAAAATAAGAACGGCGCGTGACTGTATCTCACAAAGGATCAAGATACAGATTTGGGATAGCATTTTTTGAATAAAAGTAGCTCAGATAAAGTGCCAGAAAATATTTGTGGATTTCTACTCAATGACCTCTAGAGGAGGAGGGTGCATTCTAAAACAAAGAAAGAGGATTTGCTGTACAATGTTTAAGAAAAGGATAAGAAGAATTATATAAGGTACATGAGCATTACTGTAAAGCGCTTCCAGTTTCCCCCAAGGGGTTAAGATTTAGATTGGCCCAAAATATTAACCGTATGGTCTACCACCCAGCCGGCAGTACGTCATAGAGGTATACTTTAGTCGTGGAAATCTACCTACATCCATTAAGTTGTCAAAAGAAGATAGTAAGGGAAGTATTGCATTGGCGTAAAAAATGATCCCTCACTTTTTTGACGGAAATACACGTTTTGAAGCTCCAGGAATCCGAATCAAACCAAATCTCAATAATGTTGGTCTGTCTGTCTGTACTCCCATTTCCAGCAGAGCTTTTGGAAAGAGTCGCGCATGCGCAAATGTGTCAAAGTACCAAAAAACTGTCAATTTTTGACGTTTTTCCATTTTATAGCTGAACTATTGCATCGTGTGGGTGGTACCCGAGGTGGTACCTGTGCGATTAGCACACTTACTACTTACTAGTGGCGTAACCCCCCCCCCCCACTTTTTTGACAGAAATACACGTTTTGAAGCACCAGGAATGCGAAACAAACAAAATCTCCGTCCGTCTGTACTCTCATTTCGGGCTAAACGGCTGAACCGATTGAGACCAAATTTGGTAATCATATTCTTAGACATAAATCACATTGCTGAAATATTAATATAATAATAATAATAATCATGTCGTTTATTAAATCACGCTAATCATATAAGGTAACAAGAATATCTTAATAATATTATGTACAAGTGCGCAATTTAAAAGGGCAAAGTTCAGATGCTAACGGGAAGGGAAATCCATTAGCCCTGCTATAGTGGTATATCCGCCAAAAGGCGTTTTATGGTCAATTTTTCCAAAAAAATATCTTTGGTAGGCTTTGATGTTTGAAAAAAAAAGTTACATACTACTAAATCTGGTCTTTGTGAATAAGGAAGTTCCATGAAATCACGACCCCCCCCCCCCCAAAGGCAAACAAAAGCTGATGTAAATATCTTTCGAGATATCTTTGAGGGATAACCATCGAAGTTGCTTTTCCTTGGGGTATTCCATACCAAACTCCTCCGGTTACCCGGTGATGAACCGCCCCCCCCCCCCCCCATAACATACAATAATCAATTTCTGTCATCATCATTCTCGAGGAAGAGCCATCGAAGCTTCTTTTGCCTGGGGGTATTCCATACCCCCTGATGTTACGTTCTCGTTCGGCGTTCCCAAATGTTTAAAATAATCAATGTTTGTGGTGCTCGTATTGGGAGGAGAGCCATGAAAGCTCCATTTCCTGGAGAATACTCCATATCAGGAAAACTCAGGAAAACGAGCTTCGATGGTTTTCCTAAAACATGATTACACGCACTGAGGACTGTGAATATCTTGAGAGGGTTGTACATCACCGGCTGCTCTGGGGGTATGGAATACTCCAGTTAAGGAAGCTTCGGTGGAATTTCCCCGAACACGTTATCTGGTGACACATCCTGCTCCCAAAACATTTACAATCAGTTTTGTCATCATCATTCTCGAAGAACAGCCATCGAAGCTTCTTTTACCTGGGGGTATTCCATCCATACCCCCCAGAGGTACCTTGTCATTTCGAAACGTTTAGAACCATCAATATTTGTGGTGATTATGTTCGGGGGACAGCAATCGAAGCTCCTCTTCCTTGAGGGTATTCTAATATCAAACTCCCCCAGGAAAAGTAGCTTCGATGGATTTCCTTAAAAATGATCACACGTACTGAAGACTGTGATATCTTGAGGGGTCCATGCCACCCAGGCAAACAAGCTGTCCCCCGAAGATGATCACCACAGATGTTGATGTTATAAACGTTTTGGAAACGAGCACGTATCACCGGGAGCTCTGGAGGTATTCCCCCAGACAAAAAAAGGGTTCGATGGCCCCTGCTCGAGAATGATGACAAAAATTGATCACCGGGTAACCATCGAAACTCCTTTTCGTGGGAGTTTGTTATGGAATACCCTCCAGGATAAGGATCTTAGAAGAGTACCCGGTGATGCATCCTCCCCGAAAACATTTTCAATCAGCTATTGTCCTCATCGTTCTCCAGGAAGAGCCATCCAAGTTTTATTTACCTGGGGGGTATTCCATACCCCCCAGACCCCCCGGTGGTACGTTCTCATTTCAAAACGTTTAGAACCATCAATATTTGTGGTGATTATGTTCGGGGGAGAGCAATCGAAGCTCCTATTCCTGGAAGGTATTCTATACCAAACTCTCCCAGGAAAAGTAGCTTCGATAGTTTTCCTAAAAAATCACACGTACTGAAGACTGTGATATCTTGAGGGGTGCATGCCCCCCAGGCAAACAAACTGTCCCTCGAAGATGATCACCACAGGTGTTGATGTTATAAACGTTTGGAAACGAGCACGTATCACCAGGAGCTCTGAAGATATTCCCCCAGACAAAAAAAGGGTTCGATGGCTCTTGCTCGTAGGGAGTTTGTTATGGAACACCCTCCAGGAAAAGGATCTTCGAAGAGTACCCGGTGATGCATCCTCCCCCAAAACATTTTCAATCAGCTATTGCCATCATCGTTCTCGAGGAAGAGCCATCGAAGTTTTATTTGCCTGGGGGTATTCTATACCCCCCAGACCCCCCGGTGGTAGGTTCTCGTTTCCAAACGTTTAGAACTATCAATACCATCAATGCTCATGTTTGGGGGAGAGCCATCAAAGCCACTTTCACTGAAGGGTACTCCATACCAAACTCCCCCAGTAAAAGAAACTGGTTTTTTGTAAAAAATAATCACATGTATTAAGGACTGTGTATATCTTGAGGAGAGTATACATAACCAGGAGGTCTGGGAGGTATGAAATATCTCCCAGTCAAATGTTTGATGGCTCTTTCTCGAGAATGATGACGACAAAAGGCGATTGTAATTGGAAGGTGCATCACCATCGAAGCTCCTTTTGGTGGAGAGTATTCCATACCAAACTCCTCCAGGGAGTTCTTGTCATTATCATTCTCGAGAGAGAGAGAGAGAGAGACCATCGAAGCTTCATTTGTCTGGGTGGTATTCCCCCCCCCCCCCAAACCATTACTATTATGGTGCTCATGTTCGGGGAAGATCCATGGATCCTCCTTTTCCTGGACGGTATTCAATATCAAACTACCCCAGGAAAAGGAGCTTCGCGATCACGCGTACTGAGGACTGTGACAATTTTGAGGGGAGTATACATCACCGAGGGTCTGGGAGGTATGCTCTCCTGCTCACAGATTGAAACTTCCGCTACCACTTCCGCTTTAATCGGAATTTGAGGCAACTTTTGTTGTTTAAACGCAATGCCCATGTTTTTTAAAATCATGGAAAAGAGCAATCATTATGCGTATGGTTGATATACAAAAAAATGAAAAAATTCGTGGTTCAACATTTAGAAAGTTATGAAATGCAGCATACCGTGTGCTGTCATGATGCGCGCAGCTAAATTTTGAAGTTAATTTGGAAAGTCAAGGATAGAACCAGGACAAATACACTAAAAGGTCACCTATGTATTCTATTTGCCATGATTGTAACGTTTACTCTGAACCTTATGACATACTAACTACAACAAATTGTGAATTTATAAACATCTAATAGCTCAGGTTATTAACTTAATTATTCATAGATTCTAATTATTTATTTGTTAATGAACGATCGTTCCCTGCTTCATATATTCTTTTCTTTAGAGTTTATTATACGAATTTTTTTGTTTTGTTTTTATGTACCTATTATCAGGTTATCTACTATGTTCAATTTCAATTGTATTTAATTCTTTTTCTTTTAAATTTTTTATTTTTCTTCAGGAGGGGAAATGCAATGACGCACTAAGTGTGGGGCTCCCCCAGATACCGGGTATACCCACTAAAACCCCTCCTGAGGCATCGATTACTATGGTCATTTGCCTTATTAAATATATATAGGTATCAGTGTAATTTAGATTTTAGATATTAGGCCAGTATTTCTAAGATATATTATAACTGCTCCACATTGATCTTTATTTTTTAAATTATAATGTACCTAATGCTCGCACATTCTCCAATTAAGGCATATTGTCCTGTAACTGGATATGTATATCTGTTGGGCAATAAATTATTATTATTATTATAAAATAAAAGGAAAAGGTCAACGTGTTTCATTCCTCCGACACCCCGAGGAATACCGGAGACGGGCTGCTCAGAGTTTTCTGACCCTCTTCAGCTTAGAGAACGGGAATGTAAGGATGGGTAAAGGATGGGAACGTAAGGAATGGAGTTGGGGTGCTGAGAGGGAAGAGTACTGGTCCTGCATTCGCCTTGTAGTGCGAAGCTACGTACGTCTGAGGAAAACGCTCTGAAACAAACCCAGACAGAGCAGTCGGCAGCGGGAGTCGAACCCTCCCGAATAGCCGTCGGCAACGCAACCACTGCGCCACCGGCTTCGGTGGGATAGAATAAGCAAAAAACAAGATAGTTATATACAAAAAAAATAAGGGAATAAATAAAAGAATAAAGTTTAAATTGGGGATAAAGAAACAGTTTTATTTATTATTAGAGTAAAGGGAAGAAGTAACCATTTCAACAATTTAATTTAAATTTAAGGGGGGAAAATGGTGTGTTCTTCTCAATTACAATTTTTTTCCAAAAATATGCGTCATTTAGACTGCAACGGTGCAAAATGGCTGAATATAGTTTATTGTTAACACAAATTCCTGGGCTGTTTCGCAAAAATTAATAATAATAAAATTTGTTTCTGTTTATTTATTGTACTTATGTGCAAGTTAATTAATTATTACTTTGAAAAGTGTAGGGTAGTAAATAAATTTTAGATATAAACGAGTTAAGAATCGCGATATGTTGATATGGGATAGGTGAAGATAAGAAAAAAGGACTATTGAAATTTAAAAACTACCTCTTGTATTATGTGCGAGGCCGTACTACGAAGAAGAAAAGTGATGAGTGCGGTTTTATGGGGAGTATCTTGGACGCTTTTTCTTTGCTCGTGGTGATTTAAATAAAAGGAGCAAGTTTTCCACTAACAGGTCAACAATGCAGTTACCTGTCATTGCAAGGTTTAAATTATGTTTAAATTTAATGAGCGCAGGAAGAATTTAGTTAAAATTAAAGGTATTTTTTTGGATTTGTTTTGTATGGGGGTAGTTTTTTTCTTTCTTGTCAATTTCTTTAAAAAAAGAGGTTTGATTTTGTTTAAGTAGCATAATTTAGGATATTAATGTATAATATTTGTTTTTCTTGTACACGCTGAAAAGGGTTTAGGGATTTAAATCAGCACCCTGCGACTTATCTTTTCATCATGTGGAAAAAACAGTTACAAAGCCAAAGATTTTCCTCTGATGATAACCTGAAAGTTGCAGTTAGTACCTATACTATTTTGAAGAGCTACCAGAGAACTATTTAAGGTACCTGTTTTTGCAGAAACTGCAGAACTGCGTGGAAAAATAAATTTTGTCTCCTCGTAATTGCAAGTAGGTAATACCTCGCCGCCTGACAGAAAAACTTGACTGGTCTGAATGAAAGAATTGTGGCTGGTCATGGCCAAGAAATGCACTAACAATAGCTTGTGCAAATGTAACGGCAGAAGCACTAATTTCAGGAAACATCATTTGGACGGTCGTAGAATAACGATGAACGTAACGGTGACCAAAGGCAATGTATTAATTAATTCGATTACGTGAGGAATATCCGTAAGTGTCATCAATCGGAATAAATTAGATCACTCCAAACTGGACTAACAAAAAAAGTCTTTCGAAGCGAACAGGTTATGAATCAATGAGGCGATACACATCGGCTACGTTAAGGGTCAATGGTATAAGGAAGCGGTTAACCAGCTACGATTCTCAGAAATTGCACTTCTCGATGAGTCATTCCCGTAATAACAAAAAATGACACTACTTTTTTTGGGCGAGGAGAGTTATGCACTTAGAAGTAATTTAGAAGGTACTTACACACACGAAATACATAAGCCCCAAAGGCTTTCATCTTCGATACACGTTGAAAAGACTTGTGCAGCAAATCCTCTCATGTCCGTCACTCTTGAATTCCACAAATTAATTTAATTGTAAAGTATTCACCACAAGTACTCCAACTATTTGTTTATAAGAAACGGTTGTAATTACTACAAAGAGAGTGAGCTACAACTTTTAATTACCCAGAAGACCGACAAGTTTTCTTTACAAAGGCAAATTGAAATAAGACCTCCGCCCTTATTTGGTTGAAATTTTTGTCTTTAAATTGTGAAAGTAATTAGCTGCCGATTACACAACGGAAGTCTGTAAACAATAGACGATACCGCCAAGTTTATAAATAATTAACTTGACTTGCTTCATTGCTTAATTAACAAAATTTAAGCGATCTCGTTATCCACACGCGTATCTACCTCTACGCGTTTTAATTAGCAAATGTTCAACTACAAAGATGTTCATTACAGCTTGAAATCCAACATAATTACATAAATTTCGACGGCATTTTTGATTTTCTACGCTATGCAACATAAAATATAATTAGGTTGTTATTCGTTCAACATTAATTACAGTTGGTATTGTGTGTAGATTTTGTAATAATATTGAAGTACCCAATAATGGTAATTGGTAAAAGTAATCGGCTATAAATAAAAAAAAAGTCTAGTCGCTAACGATGCAGGGAAATTTCGCCCCTTAGGGTACCGAAAACCGGACCCGATTTAGATTTTTCGGTCACAATTTTGAAAATGTTCGGCGACCTACCTTTATCGCCCTCCCGATCCGACTTATGAAAGTGAAATTTATTGTTGTGTATTTTAATAAATCATCGAACTTCCATTAGAATCCGTCTACCAGGCGCGCGAACCACTCTCACTCAAGCACGAGGTATCTTAAACGTCGCGAAGAAAATAACAACCGCATGAAAAGACAACCGCCAACGAAACTGAAAGTTCTACTTCAGCGTTGGTCACTGGCCTGGCAAAGAGAATTATGCAAAAAAGGGGGGCTGTGACTGACTGTGCATGCAACATGCACGCTTATAAAAAAAACGTTAATGTAGTCTAAGAAGGAGGATTGATGTGAAACGTTCAAAAAGAGTCTAGCAGGATGTTGCATTGCAAGCAACTTTAAACAAAACGCGTCTTTTAATTTGGAGAAATAAGGAACATTTCCGGTTACGTTAACTTTATAGATAGCGTGTTACCAGTATCCACTGATCTCATTTCGTATCCGATATTGCAAAAAAAATTAACCACTCGACGGATGTGCAGACTTGTTTAATTTTCCCTTTTTTGCGTAAATTGTTTAATTATAGTATATGTTGTTAATTGGCTACAATTATTAATACTTGTTTAGTTCATTTTGCTTTTAGTAGTACAGTCAATCTACTTCCAAAATCGAGAAATTTAAAAAAACTTATAGTTTTGAAATTTGGCCATCAAAAACGTTCTTTGGACGTTCCTCTTGAACATATCCCCAAATCCCATGTGTAGGGGGTGCGCACCAGGCCGCCACTTGTTTTATGTCACGTTTTTCTGTGTTTCCTCAATATATCGAAAACTCAAAGAACTACCCAAATTATTTTCATCAAATCAACCCCAGCCGGAATTGCTTAGGGAAAATGTTTTATTTTTACCTGCTTTTTCAGGATGTGACACTACTTAACCCACATATAACCCTGGAAAATTTAAAATAATTTAAAAAAAATAAATTATGCTTGATTCCAGCGTGAAGCCAGGAAAATCAAACCAGATGTTGCTTCTTTCCCTTCAACTAAAGGTGCAGTGATGCAGCATGTTAAGAGGGGTTACCACCAGATCCAGTTGTGAGTGGGAAACTCTTTGGATCCAAAGAAATGGGGGTGGAAAGAAGTGTCGTCAGCGCTGGAACCGGTCCGCACCGTTGACCCTGCCGCACCTCACTCTATATTGAACATGATTTTGCTCATATTTCAGTATTCAGTAATTATGCATTTTATTTTCAGTAGGTATGTTCAGTATGTTTAGTTATTTCACTACATAAACCTTTCGCCAGGAAAGATTGCCGGTCACAAAACACTTGATCCTGGTCTACAATCTATGTTTTTCTAAAGATGTGAGCGACTTCCGGGATAGTATCATGTCAATGTTGAACAAAAAGACTTTTCGTTCAACATTGGCACTATCCTATTCCGGAAGTCGCTCGGTATCTTAAGAAAAACATAGATTGCAGATCAACACAAGGTGTGCTGTGACCGGCAATCTTTCCTGGCGAGAGTTATACTTATTTGTTCAATTTCACATTTCATGATTTACTTGTATTTCTGTTCCCCTTCCTCTCTGCATACACATCAGCATACTATAGGCAGTAATTGGCCATAAAGGTAAGGTGATGTAAACACGAACTGGAACTAAGAGAAATCTTTAGAAACAATTGTCTCCCCTCGAAAACTATACTTCCTGGACTTTTTCTGGTTATACATCTAGGTGTCTCCCAAATGGTTAAAGTTAGGAAAACACTTGTTATACATTTTTTTGTAGGAAATTTAAAGCTGTATATAGCTGGTTCCTAGATTTATCAAAAGCTTTCGACTGTGTGTCACATGATATTTTGGTAAAAAAACTGAAACATTTATACAATTTCAACAACCTGAGCTGCGCCTTAATTGGATCATATTTGAAGGGAAGGTTTCAGTGCGTTTCGTACAATAACACTACTTCCCCAAAAGTCTCCGTGAAATGTGGTGTACCCCAGGGGTCCATCCTAGGGCCCTTGCTATTTCTGATGTATATCAATGATATGCCAAATATATTATCACCAAATATAAATTGCATATTATATGCTGATGATGTCACCTTGACTAGCAGTAGCAAGGACCTTCACACAGCTTACGCCAGCATTACGGAAAACCTTAAAAAATCGAAAGGTGGTGTTTTCTGCATAATTTAAACCTTAATTCTAATAAAACAACAATTATCAATTTTTCATTACGCCAACCAGACGATGGTGCATCCACTAGTGTCCGCTCTACTTACTTTTTGGGGTGTATACTGGATCACCGCCTTAATTTTCATCTACATTGTGAAAACATCTGCAGACATATTAGCAAACTCACATTTTTGTTGAGGAAATTAAAACTCACTGCATCTATCAGAGTTTTAAAAAATGCCTACTTCGGCCTGGTTCATAGTACACTCAGCTATGCGGTTCTCGCATGGGGTCATTGCTCATCTTGGAAACATGTGTTCAAGCTACAGCGCAGGTGTATTAGAATTATAGCAGGCTTAGGTTACCGCGCCGACTGCCGTAAAACATTTGTTGAGCTAAACATTTTAACACTACCATGTGTATACAAATTAGAGGCAGTATGTTATGCTAGGTCAAATCTCTGTAATTATCGTTACCAATCTGACGTGCATTATCACAACACTCGACATCGGAATGATATTAGGAAAAAATTTTGTCGACTCACCATCACTCAAAATGGTTTAATTTACCAATCTCAAAGTTTGTTTAATAGCATTCCGATGTATGTTAGAACTGCAAGTTTAAAAAAATTTAGAACAACAGTAAAAAACTTTCTGATGTCTAGTGCTTTTTACTCCCATGAGGAGTTTCTGGAATCTAGCTATAAGATGGAACTGATATGATTGTATTATTGTGATTTATGTAGTTGGTTATTAATATTAATTGTGTTATGTTTTATATCGTTGTTATCATGTTATATTGTTGACAAGTGTAAATGCCTCCTAAGGCGTAATGCATACAATAAATTCAAATTATTATTATTATTATGAAAAAGTTGATAATTTTCGAAATATTGAGCAAAAATCGAAAACGGCGGCCTGTTAAGCCCCCCCCCCCCCTACATATGGGTATTTTGGATATGTTGAAGAGGTCCAAAGAACATCTTTTATTTTTATTTAACCCAGATTGACTGGGCTATAGGCATATTTCATATCCTACAGAATCCTATGTATAAAACAGTGTCACCCAAATTCAAAATTGAAATAAACCCGTCCACTGTATGACATAGGCCTGGCAACGAAAGGGTGTAGTGTAGAGGGAAATGCTTGGAACACAATTTTTAGCTTCGTAACTTTGTTTGGACTAGTTAGGAGTTGAATATATCCAAAGTTCCCGCCCGTAGCCCTTCACCCGGGGAAGAGAGAGGAGATTGAAGGACCCATTTTTCGGTTTTTCGCTTACATCTCGGAATATCTTGTAGTTTTCGAGAATCCGCTTTTGAAAGTGTGAATTTTGGAAGAAAAGGTTTTTGCCTAACATGTTTTTCTCTTTTTGACCGGAAAACTCTGTAACGATGCACCAGTTGTGTTTGAGTGGAATATTTTGGTGTCATATTTAACGATGTCGTGAGCGTTGTGTCATCAAAATGGGCAGCAAGCATTGGTGATGAGGAAGTGACTTCCCTTCTCGTTCTAAATTACACGAGGACCCAGTGGATCGCGGCTTTCAAGAAACAGGAGGCGTCCACATCTGCTCAGCATAAAACATCGGTACTGCGATTAGTCCAGGCGAATTAACCATGTTTTAGGCAAAAAAAATTGTTAATGGAGCTTTGTCAAGTGGATATGTTAAAATACAAAAACAAGTATAAATTGTGCACAACTCCTGTGCAGAAAAAATTTTTTTTAACCGAAATAGCTTTTGTTTTAACATCGCCAATGGATATATTCCTTGCAGACGTCTCAATCGCCCTTTGTGAGTACTCTCTTCCGATAATCCGTTCTTCAGGTATAAGAAAATATACCCGATCACGATAAGAGGTCGAGGAGGAGGGCTATGGTTGGTAGAAATTAATTCCTTTCGTTGAGACCTTTCATTAGTGTACCACGAAGGATAAAACTAGCTCCACTCCCCCCCCCCCCCTCCGTACTTTGATAAGAGAGCAGAAAGAAGGGCAGTAGGTGATACAAAACGATTCCTTAGTTATAGTTTGTACAAACCAATTTATTTCGATGAGACCTTTCATTAGAATACCATGAAGGGTAGAACATGTGTTATTCCAGGACTCTAGGACCAATCCCCTAGAAGTAGTTCGAACCGGCAGAAGTGGGTCCGGACGGGCGAACAAAACGCAAACAATAGCAATTTTTTTTAATTCTTAAAAATGCGCTAAAAATAAATACGTGAGTGGGGAGGGTGAAAAGGGGTGAAAATCGTATGACGGTAATTTCCGGCAAAAGTTGAGATGAGAGACAAAGTGTTCAATGGAAAAGTTGTAGATCGTGAAAAACTCAACAGCTTTCTTTCCAATCATAATTTCTCACATAACCTCAAAGTATCCGAAAAAATCCCTGAAAACCGTTTTTTTTAAATTTTATTGTTCATTTCCGCAAACATGTTTTTCTGTTAACGAGACTTGGTTGAAATATACTTTTTTATGATTCAAATAACTGCACATTTTTTCAAAATAAAAAATTAAGAGGTTTCCGAAATATTCGTTTTTTTCGAAAACTTTTTTTTTCAAATGAAAATTGTCCTTCAGAGATTTTTCGTGGGGAGTTCCATTTGGTGTCATTATCTTCGTATATACTTTTTGATGAATTAAAAAAAATTACAGTTGAAGAAGTTAAAAAAATGAATAAACTCCGAAAACGACGCCAGTAGCATTTAATTTTCTAGTACATATTGATAATTTGTTTAAATGTTGGAAATTTGTCAAAAACTGATTTCAGCATTCGCTTCCACGGGAAAAAATACAAAAGAAACTACATTTCATTGTTTGCAGAGAGACTTTGTTCCTTGCTAGTATTATTAGAAACATTCAAATGAAATAATTTTGTGTGCTAAAATATACTATACTGGATTTTTGAAAGCGGAACGACGGTTATGTTTACAATAAAATTAGACCCCCTTCCCCATTACAGAGTTCGAGATCGTTAGAAGCCATACAGGGGAGTGACAGGAGTGTGACAAAACACGTGCGATAAAAACTACTCTGCAATGCACAGTTTGGGAAGCTTTGCAGCGCCATCTCTAAATTGATGTGAAACTATTACTAGTGAGAAATTTAAAATTCTGGTCTTTCTTTGGATGCTGAACATCAATTACCTGAGGAATTCAGTGATGACGATGATGAACTTGAAGAACAGAAACAATTTCAGGAGAAGGATGAAGATTCAGTGCTCCAAATGACGAAAAAGGCAACATTAGAGTGATGTTATTTTTTTATTCCATTTTGTAAATATTGTGAAAATTGTCCAGAATAAAATAATTTGAAAACAAATTGGTTTTTACCTACAGAATTTGATACCAAATTGTTCATACATTTAACAACAATTATGAAACCTAAGATAACTAATTAATTTCGAATAAAAAACATTATCAAAATCCTCACGTGAGATCGAAGGTAATTCATTGCATTTTTGTGTGACAGATCAGTATTCTATTGCCAGTTTTGACTCCACCACCAAATTTAAACAAATTATCAACATTTACTAGAAAATCAATGTTACTGAAGTAGTTTTTGGAGGTTTTTAGTTTTATGAGATTCTTCTTCAATAATAAGGACTATAATTTTTTTATTTCATCAAAAAGTATAGAAAAAAAACGAAGAAAATGACACCAAGTGGAACTCTTAATTTTTTATATTGAAAAACTTTGCAGTTCAAAGTATATTTCAATCAAGCCTCGTTAAAAAAAATCATTTTTGGGGAAATGAACAATAAAAAACAAAAAACACGGTTATGTGAGGAAGTGACTGGAAAAAAAGTTGTAGAGTTTTTCACGATCTACAACCTTTCCATTGAACACGTCTCTGATGTCAACTTTTCTCGGAAATTGCCGTCATACGATTTTCACCCCACCATTTTAACATATCAACTTGGCAAAGCTCCATTAACAGTTTTCTTTTGTAAAAAGTCCAATTTGCCTGGACTAATTGCTAATAAAAGGTCATTTTCCGTAGTGCATGCCTGTTTTGAGCAAATTTAAAAGAGCCTACATTCCCAAAATACCATTACAGTAACCCATTCTTGTACGTCAAATATGTACGTTTTTGTGTCCTTAACTCGTAGACTGGGGCGCTTTTATGAAGGACGTGGCACCCTTTCAATTTCGAAGAATTAACGTTACAGGCTGTACTAATGGCTTTGGAAAACGTGAACGAAGAATAATAGTGCAATAGACTTCGTTACCTATAATTATAATATCAACATTATCATTTAAATAATGAAACGTATTTATCAAGTGATAAACTGCGAAGATATTTATAAATAAACATATACCCGAATTTCCCAACTTTCTCATTCTTGTATGGCGATGTGATGATTATCTTAAATGCCGGTTTATATTGTAATTGTCGGCTATAAATTTGCCTTCTTTGTAGCCGAGTTGTTACAAATTTCGTTATAAATATTTATTTTATTTACCAGCACTTTTCGTGCACTTTTTAATTTTCTAATTGATACTTCTTTGTCTATTACAGTTTCTTGTGTTACAGGACTTGTTTGGATTGCATGGAACTCGACAAAAATTGCAGCTTCATGCACTTACCAATTATCACTGCCACTACAAGAAAACAAACTGCTTATGTAATAAATTTTGCAGTAAATAAAATAGCCAGGGAGGCACATAACAAACCGAAAATGAGAATCAATTGAAAAGGAGCAAATACTATTATTCATTAAGTTGTAACAGTTTTATTTTCTCAAGTACCTACATAATCAGCCCTGTGCTGTATATGAGAATTTTTCAATTTAAGTAAGTAAAACGGGGGGGGGGGGGGGGGGTTATTTGCTAAAATGGCACAAAGTTGGTTCGTTTCATTTGAATTTGTATCTCAGTGTTGTTTTTCCTTTTCGAAATTTTGTAATTTTCGTTTAAATTTTATTGCTTTTAATTCAATTTAGATAAGGTGGCGAGTTGCTTAAAAATGCTTAAAGGAGTTTATTTGATAGTGAAAGTGGCGTTTCCTTAAATACTGGAGACAATAAGAAATCGAAGCTGCTGGCTGGCTGGTTTGTTTCGCGACGGTAAAAAAGTGTGTATATTTTTTACGCTAAATTACGGGCAGTCGGCCCTATTTGTTTTATTGAAGAAGCAGTTCGTCATTTTTTATAATAAATCTGCGCAGAAGTAAATTCAACTGTGAGAACGCGTGTTATCCGATTACGGAAAATGTTTTGTCTAGTGGAAAAAGGGAGTAGTGTAGTACATCGAGGCCTTTTTTAAAAATTAAAGGTTCTACCGTCCGAATAGCCACCGAAAATGTGTCATGTTATTCATCAAACCAGTTTTGTTTGTCATCTAATTCTGTTGCAACGTGAAGTTCAGAAGCTCTCAGCGTTTGTGTGCTCAAACACCGGCGTGCGCAGTCGAGTTGAAGCTTGACTGCGGTACTAAGGGTCTCTAGTTCGAATCCGGGTTCGGGCATGGATGTTGTTTCATTGTGTTTTGGAATAAATGTATGTTTTTGTCAATCAATTAATTGTGTGTTTATTCGAATCCACTGTGCGTCCCAGATAGGGCTCGAAGATTTTTATTCGTGTACGAGATTTATTTCAGGCCATTGTGTAATGAATTCTTTGGAATTTTGGAAGATCGAGGCCACCGAGTCTCTCAAAGCGAGAAATTTTAAGTCATTATCAGGATTTCTCTCTCACCCAATTAAACAACTGTAATTATACATACCTAATTGACCGGATTAAAATTTCTAAATTGAAAAATCCAGTTAACAACTATTGTCAATTGGAATTTTCTGGTCAGGTGTAGGTCTGTGTTATCTACATGCGAACGAGCGACCTTGTCCGTTTCTATCCTAGTTTTACAAAAGTATTGCGAAACCAAAATCGGCTAATAACTAATCAACGGAACTGAAAACATAAAATATTAATTTTCCTTCGGGATCCAATGGACTAGACTACTAGAGCTTTCGGAGGCTGGAAGAAGAATTAAAATATCTCTACGAGAACAATTAGATATTTTTTATTTTTCTACTACAATTTACTTTTTCCCTATAAAAAAGGCCTTGAATTAAGTATTGATCTTGGAAAGTTTCTAAATACTTAAACGCAAGAATAGTTACGTCTTGTATAAACACAAGAGTAGATACACCGATCGTTATTGTCACCAGTCACTAGACCTACTTTTTAGCACGTGGATAAACATTAAGTTAGAATAATATTTGAACTACACTTAAAGTAGTATTTATTAAATGAAGTAGGCGCAATCCTTTTAACAAAATAGTTTAAGTCTACTTAATTATAAAATTCAATAACTTCAATACAGTTAAGTAATGATAATTCCATACCGAAAACATAGATTGATTAGGTACAGGTTGTGAAATTTGAAATAAAAACGCTTGTAACCTCCTCATGATATTCTAATCATCTTAGAAGAGAGTCGAAGGGATGCCACCCTGCGTCAATTAAGGATCTTCAAAGGACACACTTTTATCTATCAATAACTATTCGATTTCGTCTTTTTGGAAAGAGAGCATGTTAAATGCTAATGTATATTTGCAAAGGCCGGCACTTTTTCACACGCTTGTAATGTTCATCGATAATGATGCACATCCATCAAACGAGATGACCGATCAAAAGAACAATGAAATCGAAATAATTACGCTAAAGTCAATTTGTCAGCACTTCATCTTTAATTAAATGAAGAATGCTGGACCTTCTTTATGTTTATGCAATCAAATTTAGTACTTAATTGTTTACGTAACTACCGCAAAATTAAATTTAATATTATATAAATACAGTTTGCGACTTACATAATTTCTTATTCTGGAGAAGCAAACTTGAATTATTTTCAATGTATACAATTGCATTCGAAGGAAACGCAAATTCTCGTAAACTCCCCTGATATTCCCTGATTTTATCGAGCACTACTCAGATTGCAAAAGTTCCTCGTTCTGAAACTATTGCAATCTCTGTACGCTTTGGACCACACAGTTAATTCAAGTTAATTATTTTATTAAAAATACTTACCATATAGGTAGTTTATTGTTTATGTTATTAACTTTTGTAGAAGGTTCATTAATGTGATAATACCTAATAATGAAGTTTGGCTTTGGCCTGTACATTAATTGCAAAGTCCTTGTCCCATATTAATAGTAAATTTACTTATACTTCATACGACTGTAATTAATTAATTAATAGGTTCAGGAATGATAAGAAAAACACTCAACACAGTGTGCATTCAATTGACTAATAATACTATATTAATTAAAAACTTAATAATTCAATGGTTAGAGTTATTTTCAGTAGTTTTAATTAATTGGCGTTCATGTAAAATACAAACAACGATTACAAACCTGCAGACTCCCGTTAGCTAGTACTGTGGTGATCTATTGTATCATCTGACTTAAACACGATGGTCACAGCCCTCCATTGTTGGCGAAACATTCAACTGGCTCTTCAAAAGGATTGTTTGAATCGCTCGGAAGAATCCTTTTAAGAGACGCATGTCAGGTCGGCCTTATTTGGAAATCATAAGGGCATTGCAACATTCCCTTTTATGGAATACTAGAGTCCGTGTTATACAATTCCGTGTGGGGGTACAGGACTTAAAATAAGACCACGTGAAAGCGTCCTTGATCTCCCATACTTTCCGATTGTACCTACCTGTTCCCGGTTGTAAACAATTAATCGATATGAGCCCTAATGCTACCACTCGACGCACCACCAGGGAGAATAAAACACGTACACAGTGCAACAGTCAATGGTGCGTAACGGGCCAATTACACTTACGGAAGTTTCAATTACACACATGAATAAATTACCGATGTTCCGCAGTGGGTAAATGTAAAAAAATGTATCGTTGTAACTTAGGGTTAGAAAAGTAGAAAGAGTGAACTCTAACGACAAGACAAAGAAGTATTGTAAAAGAAACCTCTAATACTAGGATGGCCTCTAACGGCGAAACAAACAACTATAGCCATAAGAAATCTATAACACTAAGAACAAATTTACTACAGAAACAACTTCCATCTAAACTAAGTAGTGGATTACAAACGAAATACCTAGAGCGCGTAAGAATTTAAATAATAGGGCAAATCCTACAGTTACTTAAGTGAAATTTCAATCAGGAATATTAATCGGTAAGAAAATAGTGTTACATGGTGTTGCTCTGGAAGTTTGGTTAAGAATACGCGATCGAAAAGGTTTAAGTAAGAATAACGCTTTCCCACCAGATTTTCAAGAGTTCAAAAATGGCAATTGGTACTATAAATCAATAATTTACGCAAATTTTTTCTTAAAGATAATCAACCCTAATTTACCATAAATTAAAATCACTGTATTTCACATCAAAATACCCTTTGGCAGACGATGTTTTCATACAAAACAGACTTGTTACGGCCCTTCTTACAGAGGCAATATTTCGGAAATTGGGAACTTAACGACGGGCACCTTAACTTCTATGTATTCTGTGGGAATTGATTTGGGCGTAATTTCGCATTTCGCAACTTCTATTGCAGGCTAAATTTTTCGGTACTACTGTAGTTTGTTGCTAACTGTTTTTCAATGGATCTTTCAACTACTTGTATTAATGTTTTTCCAAATACGAGCGTTTAAAACAATTTTATTGTTTCAAATTGTAATGACAAAAGCCAACACCCTTTTTGTTTTTTCGCGGCTAAGATACTGAACATTAACAATAATCCTTTGTGGCAAAGAAAACACCAGCACGTTTAATTAATTTGTCCTTGACCGAATATAGATAGCTGTCTTTTATTTGTAAGGGAACGCGCTTACCGACGTTTAATTAATTCGCTTATCGGTGTTGTTTTCAGTTAAAAAACGATCTGAACCAAATTTTAGTGTATTTTGCTCGTAGTTCGAATTTATTTTGATTTGGCTCTAAGATGGCCGAAAAATAGACACTTTTTCGCCCTGGCGATCATTGCGGCCGGCTTTTTTTTGAATTGACTGATTGAATCCCACAAAAAGCTTCTCCGGAATAATCCCTACCTATCATTATTGAATTAATTATACTACAAGGAGTGATCTGATTCTGATTTTGCAGTTTGGGAGACGTAATGTAAAATTACCTCTTAGTATCGCTAAGAGTTCCGAAAACGGTAAACTGTAACTGGCTACGTTTTTTTTCAAATTAAAGTAATTGCTTTTTATTCTTGGTTTGGAGGAAGACTTGTGTATATGTAAAAAATTCATATTGCATCGTTAACGTGCTAATTTATTATACTAGGTCGACGAACGCACAACTATTTTTATCATGCAATAGTGTGTAAGACAGTTTAAATAAAGTGCGAGGAAACCTAATTGTTTTAAGAGCTTATCTTGGTTGCATAAAATTAGGCGCCCTTCAGAAGAGGTTTTGTCATTTAAAAGTAGACATCGGGAAAAACAATACACGTAAATCCCTATGTCTACTTCTCCATGAATATCACTGTAGATAGCAAATGATAACAATTGTGCAATTTTACCAATTCCAATTTACACATGTGATGTCAACCCGTTTTCACAAATCAATAATTTCTTGTGCATGTATGCCATCTGATGCAATTGCAATTGACGTCAGCACTTAGAAGTTAGCAAAATAGGCAGACATCGTAAATTTCATTGTCTACCAATTTGGTATTTCAGATTTAACAGGTTACTATTGAGGAATGCGTTAATAAGTTAATGTAAGCACCTTGAGACATCGCAAAGGAGCACTTTTAACGCCTCTAACAACTGTAAATGTTTCTCAGACGCCATTCGGCTACTTATTGCAAATGGTCAGATGTTATCAATTTATGATGCGACCTCAAAAGTCATTACCGCAGTTCACTTCTGTTTCTTTCTTAACGGGATATAATGCAACGCTAATTAGCGAAATTTTAAAGCTGGCCTTCACATGTTTGTGAACACTTAGATGGAACCATAATTGTGTTACAATGACGTTAATTATTCTGCGGAGTGACATTCATTACTGGGATTAAGGATATATTGTTATTTAGTGGCGTAATTATGTGAACAAGAAGTTCAATTAGGACAAGTATTTTCATGCCACGTTGCGTAAAATTTACATCTCAATTTCCAAAGTCCATTTTCTAAGCGATTAATTACTTAAGCATGGCCATTTTTCAAGAAATTTTTCACTTGACCCATTTATCACGAACGTATTCACCGAACACCCTGTTCAGTTGAAATGTAGCTTTTCTACAATTCGAAGGTTACGTCAAGGAGAAAGGTCACTACACTACTCACAAAAGACCTGCCCAGCTAGCTCAAAACGAATCAAAATTGAAACTGTGCTAGAAGAAAAATCCTAATATTGACTTAAAATTTCTCAATTTGAAAGACTAGGTGGCCTCGATCAACTTTCGAAAATTCCAAAGGAATTTGATTAACATTTTGTTTAACACCTGAAATAAATCTTGGCACGAATAGAAAAACAATCGGACATTAAAACTCTATCTGAGTCTCACAATGGATTCGAATCAACGCACAAGTAATAGACACTTATTCCGAAACACAACGAAAGAAAAAAAAATTTACAAAGTTTATTTGGACTTATTACCCCGCACGCGGACGGTCGACAAATGAAATAGGAAATCTTAAAATTAATTACAGTTTTTTTGAAATAATCCAAATAGTCTGGTCGTGGTTTGCGATCTCGTTGTGTCCAATATTTAAGGAAAGATCACTTCCGCCATCAAATAAACTCCTTTAAACATTTTCAAATAACTCATCAATTAATGACGGAACGCGCCAAATGTCCCACCTTCTCGAATATGAAATGCGCAATTCTTTCTAATACCTTATCTCTTCATTATCAGCACCAATATACGTGCGTTAATTAATTTTCGCTTGATTAAAACCTTTTATCACAAATGACCAGATGTGTCTTACTACTAACATCTTATCTAAATTGAATAAGTTGCAAAAGCGATCAAATGTAAACATGATCTACGCATTTATAAAATTTCTAAAAGGAAAAATCAACACTGAGAAACAAATTCAAATATAACGAACCAACTCTGTGCTTATTTCGTAAATATTCCTCTAGATTTGCTTAATAAATTGAACACAATGATACATTTTGAGGAACTTGAGAAAAGGCACTTTGAAACGGAGAAGCGCTGACTGATGTACGTTGTGGTTCAATGGGACTACGTCGAAAAATAAATTATATTTTGAGTTTTGAGGTTACGAAAATTAAGTTTTTGAAAGAATTAATTCAATTTAAAAGAAGATTTCGTGGGGTGATTTTGTTTTTATCAGATTCTTTAGTTGATCTAGAACGGAAAAGGGCACTTCTGTAGTTCGTGCGTAGCTAATAGGATACTTTTGGGTCAAATCGAAGCAGAATTAAACACTCTTGATACCATATGCGTTAAAATCGACCTAAATAATGGATATGTCTTATAAGTGCCCCGTGGAACGGGCTTGGTCCCATTTACAAGGGTTGAAGACCTCTCCTGCTTAAATAAAATAGCTAATAAATACGCATCTCACTCTAGTTGATTAAATATCTTAATGAAAACGAAAACGATAACCTTCTATCTTTCTTTACACATTCACTCTAGTTGATTAAATATCTTAATGAAAACGAAAACGATAACCTTCTATCTTTCTTTACACATTCCTTGAGGTAAAATATTAGTTAGATTCATAAAAAGAAATACATGCTACATTTGGTCATTTTTCTATACACAATAAATTCCTTCTCCTCTGAATGCTAAACAAAATTTTAATCCAACCAAAAGACTAGTATTACTGCAATTAAATACCAAATTCCCATCAATGAACCAAAATACCCCCAATCCCTTGTTTGGATTCGATTCTTATCAATAAATACAATACAAAATTGTTTGCAAATAATTTTTATGAGCCGATTTCTTTAGGAATATCAATATTACCCCAAACCAAAATTAATATGCAAATTCCTATTAATAATCGACCACTACTTTAACTTACAGCTATTAGGGTAGGTAATATGCTCTTCTGGTACCAAATTCATCTTATCTCTTCTTGGAAAATGCCTTTAGAAATATGGAAAGACATCGCTTTGATGGTACAGTTAACTTCCTGTACCACCGTGGCAACGTTATCTTCGCGATTCATTCAAGACAAAATATATCCATACGTATTGCGAATCTAAGCACACCGGTTTGAATTTCACGAAAATGACGTCACCCAACTTTGAAGAACTTGCTGTTAACCAGCCGTTACTGTTAGCAATTCGAAAAACAATCTTCTCTGTTCATTACAGTTAGTTTTAATATCAGCTTATTGCTGTTAACCAGCCGTTACTGTTAGCAATTCGAAAAACAATCTTCTCTGTTCATTACAGTTAGTTTTAATATCAGCTTATTTATTCTCGGTTTGATTCTAGTGTTCCTACTCGAAAATGTTCCTTTGTGTAAATTTCGCTATTTGAATCTCGTCCATAAGAAAAACCGAAAAGGGACTTATTTTTGAACGCCAATGACCTAACAACCAATAGAAAACCTGCATTTTCGTCACGTGCTAGACTTTAAACAGAACGGAACGAATCTTTTAGGTCACAAAATATCGCGCGCTCGCTTTCCGCAATACGCTTCTTGTTATCGCCAGACATACTTTTGTGCATGTTCGCTATGAAGCGGTATATGTGTAAATTCAAAACCAAATTTTTGAAACGGCATAGCGACCACCTGTTACAATCTTGTCGAGAAATACGCGGCATCACGCTGAAAACACAAGCAGATTTTGATAATTCTAGGTTATAGATATTTATTGTATATTATTCTTGATTTATAGGCTTTTGTTATTACCTATGTGTGTTGCACTCTCAAGAAAACGTACATTTTAAACGAATGTCGGCATGTTCTCTGAAAACACGATGCTGACTTTTCGCACAAAAAAGTGTATCACTCTTCGGAAAAGTCGAGATAAATATTTAGATTTTCTGGGATTCGTATGGAAAAGAGTGTCATTTTATACTTCCAAATTTTGCGCAGGGTCACATTTGCAATATAAAAAATGCCTTATCCGTCATTCAATATAAAACCTTTGCTTTGTTTTCTTGTACGAATTTATTTGAAAGTATATGTTTAAAAAGAGGTTGGGCAATGGACTATAATTGCCTACTAAATCTCGAAATAAAGGAAATAATTACATCAATGACCACATTTAAATGCCATAAAATTACCAGGTACAGGTACTGATCCTTTATTAAAGATTATATTCACAGTCAAATATAAAAAGTGGTAAACTTGACCGCGTAGACGTTATGTAATTTTGGACTTGACCGTATGCGTATGTATAAAATGGTTGCGTGTGTACTTAAGAGTAAACAGTCCGCAGATCATTATTTTTCAATCTGTTCATAGATAGATATTACTTAAAATACTATAATGTGAGGAGTTTAAATTACCTATTTCCTTTTTTAATCAATTTCGCCGAGTGTAAGGACGGAGGTTTTTATAGTAAGGGAAGTAGCTAATTAATTGGGTACTAATAATTGATTAGAACCCAATTATTATGATGCGACAAATCTACCATAAACGCACCCTCTGTAATCTACGCCATAAAGAATGGAATGGCAGGATTTAGCCGTAAACATCGTAACTGCGTATCCGCGATCATCTCCAATTAATTATTTGAATTACCAGGGGGCCCCCCACTCCCCCAATTAGCGCAGCGCTGAACTCTCCTGTATATCGAACCACTCCGAATAGGGATGGTACGTCGTTGGGGATGACATGCTGAACGGTTACACATCTTGTCTCGACGCTCTGCAAGAACTCTCGGCCAATCAACCAGCATCAACGATGCCTATCATCGCGCTCGCTGTCTGCAATACGTTTCTGGTTATCGCTTGTCATCGCAGACATATTCCCGTTCCCGTTCGCTATGAAGCGGTACATATGGAAATTTCCCTATACTGACAAAACGAAATTTTTGCCCAAGTGACGCAATGGCGCTCTCTTGAACTGGCCTCCAAGATCGCTGGATATCGCCACCACCATTACCAGAAAGCATACCCCAGTTGAGCAACGGATTACCAATGTCATCGAACTATTTGATCAACACACTTTTAACAAAGTATGGCAAGAGCTTAATTACAGGCTTGACATCTTTCATGTCATAAGGGGTTTCCAGACCTGTGATGAAACTTTTTTCTTATTTCTTTGTATGGTAAATAAAATAAGATTTATATGCGCTTAAAATTATGAACATCATTTGTAAGTAATAACCCTTATATTTTGATTGGTTGAAACTCAATTACTCGTTCGAAAGACCAGCCATTATACAAATAAATTTACTTAATAAGAACTAACTAGCTTTAAAAGATTGAAGTTAATTAAAAATTTCAAGATTTATACCGCTTTACAGAAAAGTGTTGAAAGTACCACGACTAAATTGAATATCTAAAATGTTTAGAGGAAATTAATTGGTTGTATGCATAAATTGTATACAAATAACACAAGTATATAGTAGCGTATATTTAAATAATTAAACCATTAAATTGTGGTATATCAGGATCTTTGAAGCTTTTATGACTCGGTAATAGCACAGGCTCAAATAAATCTGTGCTAATAGAAACACGAAACTGAGATGGTTTACGCTTAGTAAATCTACACGCAAATTGCGAAATTTTCGCTAAAAGGTTATTTTCTGAACTGATCGATACTGGTGTAACAAAAGCGAGTGAAATTTATTGTTTAAAAGTTCGCGGCAGGCAGGAATCTAGGCTGCAAATTTAAATTTCTTTGTAAAGTGTACATTTTGTAATCCCGCAATCCATACGAACTTGTAAAGTATTACCAAAGTTCTTGTTCTGCAAAGAACGAGATACTTTAAACATTTTATTGTAGATTTAAACTTGCGAAAATTGCGACAGCGACATAAAATGAAAGGGTTAATTGTTTTAACAACCTGGTTCCTTTATCAAATGGGTAAAATACACACACAAAAATCTACCACGTCTGCAATAATCACCTAAAAGCAATAGGTGACCATTTTTTTGGTATAATTTATGCGCAATAATGCAAATTCCCAAATGACAAGTTTTAAAAATGATTTATAATTGTATGCATCGACCGCTACAATATAATTTAGTGCGAGTAATTGGGAAAATGTTGTATTCGCCCAGATATAAATAATTAATTTGATTTCCTTCCTGTACATAAGTGATTTTGTTAAAGGCAGTAATACTATTCATCAAATTGTTTAGTAAATGGTTAACAATTGTATCGCATACCAGCGGTTTAGAATTCGACACCTGGGAATATCGGCAATTAATTCCTTCGAACTTTGCTTAATACAATAATTGCTTATTGGACGTTCCGGGGGGAATTTCAAATACCTACAAATAATTAATATACTGAGAAGCGATTTACGGTACAATTGGTAAATATTCATTTATTTATTTTATTTTATTTATCATTTATCATTGGTCAAAACGGCCAACCGATGAGAACGTAGCGTGCCTCGCGGGTCACGATTGTCCACGCTTCAAGATACACCGCCACACCTCCAGGACAATTGTAATTACTGCGATCAAGTGCTACAAATCCCAGCGATGGGTAGAGGTGCTACCTGTCATCCTTTTGTATCTCCACTTAACTTCCGCAGATGACTCCGGTTTTGCATTCGGACACATCGATCCTCCTTCGAAGATTGCCGGCCATCCCGAAAACATGGAAAACCAAGAATGTTCGTCCATTCGGAGCTGCATGCTCCATGTTTTTATGCGAAAAGAAGGGATCACTCCAACCCTTATACGAGGGACCGTTCACTGTAATTACCAGGCACGATAAACACTTTACTATCATACACTTAAACGGCCAATCAACAGTTTTAATAATATGCGGCGAGAAGTTAATAAGAATGATTCATTCGCAGCCAGAGCTCCCCGGCTTTTCTTTAAACAGTATGCGTTTATACTAACCAGCCCGCGATTATTTGCACCGGTCAGCGTTAAATCTTAGAGAATTTCTATAAAGAAGATATCCAACTGAAAATGAGTAAAACAATACGGATATTCCGGGATTCCAAACCGCTTCCGAAAGCAGATCTGAGGACGTTGGACGCGAGGAGTTGAAAATTTCCATCAGCTTGAAGGTCAGCGACTTGCAGTACAAATACAGTGAACGTAATTAACACTGAATACACTTCTCTATTTACGTGCGTTATTTGAACGTTAATTGAGATTTAGATTTGTTCATTATTATTATAATTAAGAATTGTAATTCATCTAGTTGTTTATTAGGCTAAAATATCTTTGAACAGTAGGTTTATTCCTATTGCAATTAGATTTAGGAATCGCTCTTTTCAGGGTGTTATTAGAATTTGATTTCGATTGTCTCATTGTTAATAATAAATGTACTTGGATTTTTATTAATTTTTTGGAATTTTTGCTAATCTACAAAATGGAAAGTAAAGCGAGTTTTTGTTTCAAAGAAAAGCTCGAATGAAAATTACATACGTTCTCCAAAAACATTGGAGAATAACTTTCACAATACGTATTTTTCCAAATTTTGGTTACAATTTTACAATACTTGTTTACCTTTTATGATGTTCCTTGTGTAACGATTATTTTCAATTGGTGGCAATAAGGGCGCAGTTTTTTTTTTGGCATCGAAAAAATAAAGACTAATATTATATTCGTCATCATTCGCTTACTTTTGATGCTAGGAAAAAACAAAATTTCTCAAGCACCACCAAAAAAGTTCTATGACTTTTCTCTGAAAAATTAATTGCGCTTTTAGGTTATTTCACATTAAAACCTTAACTTTTGGCCAACCCTTATCTTGGATCTACAGACACCATAAATCCACCATTATTGAATGAATTGAATAGCAACTAAAATGCAACCCGGTTGAAAACACTTTAATTCGATTGTTGATTTTTTTTGGGTTGCAGTTTTTTAAATTGGTCAATGCAACAGTTATTTAAAGAGTGGTTTCATTTAATGGCAGAATTTCTTAAATTTTTTTGGTTGTATTCCGTGGGCGAGTAGTCCGTGAATACGGTCCTGACTTTATAAAATATATATTATATAATAAAAAAAAGCATAAGCATTGCATTTGGAAACAAAACCTGCATCGATTTCCTGTTGAACCGGAAGTTTCAATCTACGATCGCATAGATCGTAATGTCACATATAAAATTATATTTGACAAACTTTTCGTATCTCGCCAAATAAAATAGATATTGATGTAACCCTCTGATCTCGAACGCACTGTATAGTCTACCTGCTACCTAGGTACCTGAATAACGACTTCTCTCATAATATAAAATCAATAATTCAATTCTTGCCAAAAACACAAGGAAAGCAATGTATGTTACGTAAGAAAATTATCGCTCCCTTGTAAATAGATCGTATTTTTTTTGGAACCAACCCCTAAATGCGGAGAGTTCCATTGCATTTCCTTCGATATAAGATTGTGTCAAGGCATATGTAATTAAAATCACAAAATCCGACACATTTTCAGGTTTTCAAGGTTTCAATAATTTTAAATTGCAAGGAATCACTAGGCCCACAAGGCCCGGGCATACTTATGATCATTTCAACTTCAAAAAAAGGAGAGCTGCAATTAATTATACAGGCTCCTGTAAGAGTGCGCCGGTCTTATCTACCTTATACCTGGCAAGAAACATAACTGGTTGTCAGGTACTGAATCCGGCTATTTTTCACAGGGCCATTGCAATTATCTTTGGTCATAGTATAACATTTAAAAAATGCCCTTTGGGGCCTTTATTTTGAACCCGGCGCAAAAAGTGTAGAAGACTTTGTATATCTCATCAAGACACATCTCTTTTGTATTTAACATCTTTCACTCTCATCGAGAAAAATGCAAATTTAAAAAAATAAAATAAATAATATAACTTTGGAATTCAAAACTTCTCAAAAACTAAAAAACTCACAAAAGAAACTGTCATGAACTTTTTTGTAAAGTGTTTTAAGCCACTTTGGTCAGCGCATGCGAAAAACGAATAACAAATTTCAGGCCGTCATGGCTCTTTTAAACTTTTGACACCCCCAACAACCATGAAGATGATGGTTACGGATCAAAACCAAAATAGGACGTTTCGATTCCCCATAACAGCCTATATGCACCCCAAATTACTTTTTTGGGCTCTGTGGGCTTCAAAACGTCCAGAAAAACGCAATATTGGCGTATCGAAAATTGATCACGATTACAATATTTTACCCAAAATCGTCCTGAAACCTTCATTTTCATGCCTACTTCCTGTCAGGAAATTTTAGTTTCCATGACAGAAGCAGAGCAGTAAAATGTCATTACCTGACTCGGAAATGTATCATTTTCTTGACTATGTAAATAAGTATTCCTTTGTACATACTTTGTATGTAGTCGGAAAGTAAAAAACCTTGTGCAAATGTCACTACTACTATAATAAATAAAATTTTTCAATGTACAAGGTGTTCCATTTTTACAGTAAAAATAAATAACTAATTTTTTTAAATAGAACACTGTATGTTTTTAGTTGTCCATTTTTACAGTAAAAATAAATAACTAATTTTTTTAAATAGAACACTGTATGTTTTTAGTTGTCACGATGTCATTCCTTAACCTCTACATAAAACCTATTCACTTTTTGTTTCTTGTTGTCAATGTTGCCATCTTATTAATTCTGAATAATTCCCCATAAGTAAACTTCACCTTGTTAATAATAATAATAATATTTATTTTTCATGCTACTACGCAAGAGCGTCATTTGTCATAATGAATCGTAGCAACCCTGTTTGTTGAAGTTAAGAAAAGAATTTGCACAATAATGTTGATCCGCGTAAAAAGCAACACTTTAATAATGATAAAGTTAGACTTAGATACAGGGTGTTCACAATGAAATCGTAAAATTTTTGACTTTCAAAAGTGACAGCCCTTTGAATTGAGTAGTCGATTTTTGGTAAAAAAGGGAAGGTTAAGTATTCAAATACTTTGCGAAGTATTCGAATACTAAATATTTGTGAAAGTATTTGAGTTACAAATACAAATACTGCTTCCATAAAAGTATTTAATTATAAAGTATTTGAATACTTTAAAAAGGATTTGAATACTAAAAAGTATTTACAGAATCGAATACTGCCCAGCTCTGGTACTGAGTAGGTAGCATTTTTTTTTATTAAGAATACAACGATTTCCGGCACAAAAAACCCGTTAGAACATTACTATTATCACACTAAATGCTTAATTAGGGGGCAGCAAGTACCGCGTTGTTCAAGATTTTTTATCTTGCTAATACAACGATGTACGGCACGATTTTTGGTAAAAAAGGAAGGTTAAGTATCAAATACTTTGCGAAGTATTCGAATACTAAATATTTGTGAAAGTATTTGAGTTACAAATACAAATACTGCTTCCATAAAAGTATTTAATTATAAAGTATTTGAATACTTTAAAAAGGATTTGAATACTAAAAAGTATTTACAGAATCGAATACTGCCCAGCTCTGGTACTGAGTAGGTAGCATTTTTTTTTATTAAGAATACAACGATTTCCAGCACAAAAAACCGAAGTTGGAAACTGTTGGTTTCAACAGGATGGTGCACCCGTGCACAACGCTCTAATCGTGCGAGAATACCATCGGACAAATTTTCTATCTTTCAGGAAATTTGTTCCTCCTCTCCCCCTTTCTTCCACCACGTATTAAATCCAGCCATGGGAGTTATGTAACGCATTGCAAAAAAATACTATTACAAAAACGGCCATTGAAAGGAAGATTAAATTAGCTAACATTTTCGTAGGAATAATTAGAAAATTGTCTCATGTAGGTACTTAAAAATGCACATGCTTGTAAAGTGTGTAAAATAAACCAGCGTGAATGCAACTAATATTGCGCCGTTTGTCCGGTCTCTATTTCGCAATTCGACCTAAATGGCTGACAGGACAAGGCTGTCAGCGTGCACTGGTGACCACGGGTCATCAGGTTAATGTTAGCGTATACATAGCAAACAATGCATTACAATGTAGGTGTCTGGAGTACTAAACGATTATTTCCATACCACACCATTGCAAATGAGCCATAATTTTTCAGGCACACATTTCAAATAGCTGTTCTGTCCATGCACGTTGCTTCTTTGCATGAAAAATTTAATACGAAGAGCAACAGCTTGCTTTTTTCTACTCACAAATCCTCAGAATCTTTCAAGGAACCTAAGCAATTCTAATTCTAAAATGTGGCGTACACAAAGAGACCTTAATTGAATCGTGTTGTATGTACGAAGGTTCAACTCAGGAATACAATCAAGCACTTACACATGGACGAGCACTTACGAAATTGCTCACATTGAATGTCAAAATCTTAATGACCAAACGAACTTCGGTGTTAATTCTCTATAAAAACTGGGTCAACCTTTCAATTCATTTGGAAGTACTTTTCAAGTGATTTAATTCGTTTACTTGCAATTTATGCCGCTACTTTACACCTACCTACCCACCTATTTACGCCACGCCGAGACATCCTTTTTCGCGAAGTTGTTAATTAAATTCGGCAAAGGTCTCTTTAAAGTGTTTGTAGAATAATTAGACCGTGTGTAGTCAAGTGGACGATTGACCTAGACTTTTTCCGAATCTGCAGAATGGCAGAGATTCAAGACGCACGTGAAAATAATATTCTGGCCCGAGTGGTTTAAATCTTCTATCTGGTGTTACTTGCTTTAGAATCGAAGGGGGTTGTTCTCGTCAAACAACAAACATATCACGAGGGCTCGCAAGAGGGTGTTTTATTAGAAGAACAGGGCATGTTGTTCTATCAACAAAAGATTAAGGAAGGGTATTAAAAAAATCCGAAGATGTATAGGATCTAGTTTCCTTTAAAACCAAAGGGGCCCATTTTGTGCAGGTGTCATTTGATTCGACAGTGCCCCGTTAGTACACCTATCAATAGGTAGAAATCATTCCTACTGAGTTTCAGCAGGTTCTTGGAGTAGAGTTTTGGCTTGCCTCCAATCTTTAATTAAATTAATTAAATAATTAAAATTATTCGTATATCCAAAACGTAGTTTGGGTAGATTTATGACAAAAAAATTGGTCCTCAGATAAAGCGCCAATTTTAAATATCCCATCAAGATCAAAATCGATACGTTACCTGAACTACACCTTTAAATCAATAAATTCTGTAAAATGCTTTATTTGATGCTAACGTTATAGGTTAACTGCAAAATGTATGTTAAATCAATACACAATTTAAATTGATATTCTAATGATAAACTCAATTATAATGTACCCCCAAAGTCATACGCGCAAACGATGTAACGTGGGATGGGAAGTAAGTAGGTCGACCACAATACCTCTTCTAAGCTGCTCGATTGGTGTTGAAAATTTGCTTCTACCCGTTGATCAATTGTTGATGTGTATGGAAAAGCATTCTTGGAACAATATTTAGCACTTTTTCCACAAAATATATAGACACCACACTAAGATAGAGGGTATAAATACAAGTGCATTCGCGCTCGAAAGTATTTATACGGGCAGCTTAGACGCGGAACCTGCACTAGTTTGTTTCGCGCATCCAAACCGTGCGTTACCAAGCGAATCGTATTTTTGGCGATACTTGAAAGACCGAAAATTAGCACATTTTGATACATGTTGAAATAATTGTATTTAACCATTAAGACATATTCTGTCTTCTAAATTGTCAACATTTTTCTTCACGTGATTATTAACGCATTAACTCTACATCTATCTTACCCCTATTCTCTAGAATTCGCTTATAATTTAACGCAATGGTTTAATACATTAGATATGGACATCAGTAAGTACACTTTCAAAAGACTTAGAACTCGCATTTTTTCGAAGTCGTTACGGCAATAATAATAAGAGCATTATTCAATTTTGTTTCTTATATATCTATTGTTAATAGTTTTGTTTTACTTACTAACGGTGCTGGAATCATTACGAGTTAGATGGAAGAGCAGGGGTAGACCTTCTACTCACGAATCTCGCCCTTAGCAGTGTATTTTTCGTGGCTAGCTAAAACAAAACAAATAAAGACTGTTATTATTATTATTAAATGCGTACCATAATATGTAAATAAAAATACTCGTTTACAAAATGTATAATACAAAAATGTATACAGTCCATCATTGTGAATGTATATGCACAATTGTAACACCGCACGAAAGATTGTACCAAGTTGCAAAATACTTTGCAAAACAAGAGTACAACACGCCAACAAAACAGCACGCACGTTTAGCATTTAATCTAAAATTAAATCACATAATAATGTAGGTAACATGAAAAGTAAAAATAGAATGTTAAAAAAATCTATTGTGAGGTTTTTTAATGGTTAGTTAACCTTGCTTGTAAATATTGTTTTGTCGTTAATTAATTTTAATTGAGTTATTTTTTTATTGCTTCTTTGTAAACTTTTGTGCATTTCAAAGTAATTGATCGTAAAAGCTAGTTATTAACATAGTAATAATTCAAGCAAAATTTATACTGTCAGGCAAGGTTTAATGCTTGGACAAACTTATGATCGATTAGTAGGGGTGAAGATTTTGACTAATACCAGAAGATGTTTTTGTATATTTATTTTATGAATTTTTGTCTTTGAGATAGGCGAAACCAAGTAAATCAAGTACAAAATGTTTTGCTCTAAAAAGCTCTCTCCCGACAACGAAGCATACATGTGACAAGAGACGCTTTATCCACACGGTTGCAGAGAAGCTCCGGGCAAGAACACTCTCCACCTCGGAGTCTGAAAGGCTGGAATAATTATAATAAATTGGAGACTAATTTTGCACTCATCAGGAGGGATGTAGGAGAATAAATTGGATACATCAAATGAAGTTAAAGAGTAGGATTCTGGGAGAGCTTAATTTGTGAATGTGGTTAGTTAACTGGTGTGAATTTTTGATGGTAAAGATAGGGGTAAAATTTAAGAAACGGGTCAAGGTGTGGTTAAACAACTGGTGATTTTGGATTCCAGAAACTTACCACTGGTCGAAACCATGGTTTGCCAATGAAGTCCAAGACCTTATCTACATAATCTGCTTTATCTAAGACGACACAACAGTTGGCAGCATTTTGGCAGTCTCTCATTGAACAAATTGTTTATTTACACGAATTTATTTGTAACCGTAAAATTCCTTAATTGATTTCAACTTTCGACTGTAGGCTCGAAACGCCGAAACCAGGGGCGAGTTATCTATCTTGAGGCAAGATTACGCTAATCAAAACAAAGGATAATCATAATATAGACACTGTTCTGTGAAGAATTTGGCAGCTGATTAATTGTAGAAAAGTCATTTCACACATGATTAATTAGGAAATAACGAATCTTCCATATCTTATGGCCAATTGCATTCTGTCTTCTTCGCAATGAGTTTCATAGATCTGTATTACTCATCCAGAAATCGCGCAGATCTCATTTATTATGAACATTAACAACGCTATGAAACTATAAAATGGTACGGTTTTGTTAATCTCAAGATGAATCCCAAGAGAATACATCGTCGAGTCTAAGCAGGTATACGAAACGAAAGGGAATTGTGAAGTAGTCATTAAATACGCCATTGTGAAGTGAACGCAATAATTACTCGTTAAAACAAGGACCTTCAGAATGCTACGGCCCTTAGAGGACTTACAAGCATATTTAAGTATCTGCTCTGCAAAAAAGAATGTTAAAAGAAGGTGTTTTTTTAAGGTAAAGTCGTATAAAATAGAATGCTTCATGTCAAAGATATGCAATAGTAATTATGCTTTATTATTATTTATAGATTGACTGATAATATATAAATATCCACCTGTTAACACAAATGTTTTTCAGACCGAATCATATTATGCAAGACGCAAATTGCACGTACCGTATGCACACATCTCAAATCATAAAATATCTATACAATTATTAATTACTGTCTTTCATACGGTTGTCTCAATAGACATTTCGATCCCAAACGGATTGATGGATTAGGTAATGAATGTCTATACTGCTGCCTGGAAACATACGTAATGTAAATTTCCTTTTGTTTTATCTGTTGCGTTGAAGATGTTATTACGAATGATCTTTCCAGTTTTCTTTTCTTGAGGAAATGGAAATCTAAAAAAGGCAGTGTATAAACCTTCCTTTTTTACCAAAAATGGACTACACCAAAATTTCTCGGGAAAACACTTTTTCTTATTAATTTTGGTGCGTAGAATCCAAAACAATTCGTACTTTTTCGATCAGACTTCTCAATCAAAAGTTATAGACTAGAAACCAATTTCGAAAGAAAATTCAAAGGGCTGTAACTTTTGAACTAGTAGCCCAATCTTGGAACTGTTTGAAATTATGGATTCTACAGGCCACATTCTATAGGAAAATGTTTTTTTTTCCCGGTTGATCTGAGACAATTTTTTTTCGAAAAAAAAGGCAGTGTACAACCTTCCTCTTTTACCAAAAATCGACTACACCAAAATTTCTCGGGAAAACACTTTTTCGTATTCATTTTGGTGCGTAGAATCCAAAACAATTCGTACTTTTTCGATTAGACAGCTCAATCAAAAGTTATAGACTAGAAACCAATTTCGAAAGAAAATTCAATAGGCTGTAACTTTTGAACTAGTAGCCCAACCTTGGAAATGTTTGAAATTATGGATTCTACAGGCCACATTCTATAAGAAAATTTTTTTCCGGGTCGATCTGAGACAATTTTTTCTTCGGGGCAAAAAAAAGGTAGTGTATAACCTTCCTTTTTTTTACCAAAAATCGACTACACCAAAATTTCTCGGGAAAACACTTTTTCGTATTAATTTTGGTGCGTAGAATCCAAAACAATTCGAACTTTCTCGATCAGACTTCTCAATCAAAAGTTATAGACTAGAAACCAATTTCGAAAGAAAATTCAAAAGGCTGTAACTTTTGAACTAGTAGCTCAATCTAGGAAATGTTTGAAATTATGGATTCTACAGGCCACATTCCATAAGAAACTGTTTTTTCCCGGTCGATCTGAGACAATTTTTTTCGGGGCAAAAAAAAGGCAGTGTAAACCCTCAGATCACAGAATTTTTGTGTGAATGCCAATGTAGAAGAGTTTTCGTTTACCATGACTTCTGATGTACCTACTCCCAATATTGTAATCAACGGGGTTAAGAGGCTACCTGTAACTTGCAAATACGTTATCGTACTTTTGGAAGTATGGGCTGGTGCACCATCTTGTTGAGTGGTCCTCTTTTCCACGAAGTATGTCATCCCCTTTGGTTTCCAATTTGATATTTAAACACAGTTCTTTTTTTGCAACACATTAAGTATTCGAAAAATGTGGATCTCTTAAAAAATAAAACTTGACACCCTTGCGTTGAAAATATGTCAGCGTATCAAATTTTTATATCTCATATTAAAATACCTAAGTACATAATATTGACATTTACTATACACGTATCAATTAATCGGTAGCGGTCTTTCAATTTAATGGCTTTCATTCAGTTAGTTCCATCGCCATAATTATAAATATTTATATAAATATTGTAGGTATGTAGGTGGACAGCATTAGTGAATATATAATGCCCAGTTTAAATTAATTTGATCGGTTTGCCAAAAAAATCTCGTTTAATTAATGAAAGTAAACTAATCCTAGCGTTTTGTGAAACGCCGCTTTGTTGTAATGACCTTTCAGAGATCGTTTTGTAACAATTTAAAAATCGTGGATGGATTGTCCATTACCTACTGTTATTTGCCAGTGCCCTTGAAAGGCGCCCATTTCGAAATTTTGATTGTTGCATGTAAGACAGGTGCTCGTCCTCAGCAGTGTTGACAATCAGACCGTATCTAATTTTTCATTCGTAATGGCTACATTAATTGCTATAAGTATTCGCTTTTATGTGTAATTAAACCATTACATGCAAATAAACCGAGATTAACGAAGCCATTTGGAATTTCTATAAACGCTTTGTGGAGGAAATCGATTATTTTCTTATTAAATTTCAAGTTCGAAGGGAGTGTTAACATCAAAATTTATGCAAAAATAGGTCCAGTAAGAATAGAAGCGTATAGATGTAACGGATCTTCCTTTAGGATCCGTTTATTATTAATATTTAAAATGGTGTTAATTTATTTTTATTATCGTTGACAATTGTGTATAAAAAAACCGCACCTTGACAGCAGCAAAAGTTACGTATAACTTTTAAGTAGCAAATGCACCAGTGGTTATTTAATTTATTTATTTTCTAATCAATTATCGCGTTATTCATTTCTCATATGACTATAGTTTGAGATTTGTTAATAATGGATTGGTTTGGTGAATTTCTTGTTCGTTAAATTGTTCTGCCGAATTACACTCGAGGTTTGTATTTAGACCGAGTAAATTTGCGTTGAAATTCAAATGTTTCCTTTAGCAATTTGACTCGAATTGGCTCACCTCAAACGATTTTGTCTTTATATATTCTACTCTAGAGTGTAGTTGCAATTTTTATTCTTATACCAAAGAGTACGTTATATACTCTTTGCTTATACACACTTACATTATACAGGGTGTCCATTATGTATGGAATAGAGTATATATCTCGGTAAATACCGACTGTATACAAATTTGTTCTATATAAAAGTTGTTTAACATTTTATTTCCCAAAATAAGGCATCGTGCAGTTGTTTTTATTTCAGAAAACAAATGAGTAACGGAAAACAATTGAATTTTTAAATGGCAGTGCATCTTTCATTATGCTCATTTGATAGAGATTTTTTTTCTTTTCGATGATATAACATGTCAGTACCCTTATTCAAGGACATAACCTAACCCAAAAAGCTTGAAATTTCTTCTACACGGGTGCTAACGTGTTACGTCATTTCAAAGAGAAAAAATATCTCTATCATATGAGCCTAATGAAATTGTGCATTGCTATTTAAAAAAATTCAATTGTTTTTCGTTATTCATTTGTTTTCTGAAATAAAAACAATGGAATGCTGCCTTATTATGGAAAATAAAATCTTAAACAACTTTCATATAGAAAAAATGTATAGGTATACAGTCGATATTTACCGAGATATATATTATATTCCATACATAATGGGCAATGGGCACCCTGTATATAGGCTGTTTCACACAAACCGTTACCTAAGTTTTTAGACTTCCATTAATAATTTAAATCTGAAAAATTTGCACACCAATATCGTTTTTCATGATCTATCTAAAGAAAATATTATCATGATCGTTTGCTATCGGTTACACCGGATGTGGATAGCAACTTTCTTATTTTAAATAGAACATCCTATATATTATTTCATTTTCGACATCTACATAAAAATCTACGTCGTTTGATACATTTCCCTATACCTAGCGTCAAAGGTTTTCAAGTTATGCATTTTTCAAAATCTTTGAAGTTTGACTGATTTTCTTTACCGCCCTGTACCTATAGCTCCGTTGACTCGAACTTAAAAAAAGTCTTCCAAAATCAACAATACTGACGTGATGCTACATGCGAATAAATTAAATTTTCACCGCCCTTCTACAGGGTGTTTTAAAATTAATATCTTCAAACCTTAAAAAGTTACTTTTTTCAAATGAAGCCTGTTTTATTTTTTTGCACTTTCAAAAATGGATTTTATGTTCCTTTGTGGCAGGAACAACACCCCCGTTACAAGTCGGTATTCGGACACCGTTAATGACAGACTAACGCACTGCCATTCACCAATCGGTACGGTTCACTTTGGGCCTTTGGTGATAGGACTGCACTGTTCGGAAGGGTAAGTTACAAAAGGTAATTTTGAAGCAAGGGGGATGTTTAGGTGAGAGTCCCGGAAGAGGGTCTCTTTTAGTCGCCTTTTACGACAAGCAGAGATTACCGTGGATTAATTCTATCCCCGATTCCACAGGGGGGGCCCGATTCCAAGCCGATTTAAATAAAATTGTTATACATAAAAAAGCAAAATATCTTAAATAATTGAAAAACAAGTAAAATGTAACTTGTTCTTCACAAAGGCACAAAGGCAAAATAAATAAAGCAACAAAAAAACTTAAAAATCTTCTAACAGGAACTTTGGTGTAACAATTTCTGGATGTTATGGATGAAGGCGTAGGTATTGCGTCCTTGAGCGGACAAGTTCCACGACCGCTGCAATTCACCCAGGGCTAAAGTCCTTATGTGACGCTTAGCGGTCGAAAAGGAAGGGAAGGCGTGAGTAGAAATGGGGTCGTTTAACAGGATGCAGGTGCCAATCCTGCTTAGGATACTGCTGCAGTAAATTTTTATTTTATTACAATGACTATTTCATTTGCCTCATTCCGAATATACATACGTAAAGCAGTATGTATGATCCTATTCTATTTACATCTGAAATACAATTCCATTTCTGACCGCGATTACTACTTTATATTGTTAATTGCCATTCAGCTTCCTTACGGATACTTGAAAAAGTTAATTGCCTGGCAATGCGTAAAATTCATACCTACATTTAGATCATGCCTTCTTTCAAATTCCTGTATAAGGAAACCCATTATCATGGGTACTTCAATTAGGCTTTGTTGAACTTTTCGCCTCAAGGTATAAAGGGAGGAGACATTTATTTATTAACAAAACTGTTTTTATTTATTTAGTAATTACATAATAAAAACTCTCCTCTAAAATGCCATGGAAAAATGCGTTACTAAAACTAATAAAAATCGAATCTAAATAAAAATTGACACAATTTCCAGTTGGAAATCGAAGGAGAATATTATTTATTTGTGTAAGTAAGAAAACCTTTTCTGTCAATAAATATCACGATATTAGTTTAAACGATGGTAAAATAGGTTATTTTATTTAAATGCAACAAAAGTTTGTTTCTTAATCAATGACAATTAACTCAACTATACCACTTTCTAAATCAAAGATACCAGATTAGAGAACTTTTTATAATAAAATCCAATTTCGTGCAGCTTGTTTTTTTAAACTATTTACTCCATTGTTTTGCATTGAATGTTTGTTGTTCACGCTCTAATGTAAATAATGAATTAAGTTTAAATTGATCCTGCAGGCAATTTAGTTATTTACTGAAAATGCAATTGATGGGTGTCGATAAATGTTAAACTGTTCGTATTCGTATATTACCTAACCGTAAAAGATATGAATACTAAACTATGGCTGCAAGTCAGAAAAAAAGTGTGTCGTAAATCATTCGTTTCTGTTGGCATATATGCAATAAAGTGATGCAAATATTGTTTCTGCACTGAAATTAGGATGCAAGAAATATAGTTTATTAGTGGACCGGGGACGTAGTTTTGAATTTAAAAGAAGATCTAGCCTTTGTTTAGCAAGTACTTCGGAAATCCATAGTTTGGTTCCAAAGGGAATATCTAAAATTTAAATTTAAAAACTAGATTTAAAGAATATAATAAATTTCGCGTCGCTTCCACAAAAATTAACATCATGTTGCTCTCTCTTTATATTTGCATCAAATTTGTAAATAATTACATCATTATAACAATCAAAGAATTATTTACTATTTATTTAATTATTAAATAAAAAAAGGTGGACCTTCAAGACTAAATTGTTTTGTAACGGTAGAATCGTAGATTAAATTTATTATAATAAAGCAGCGATTGTTGATGGTTATAATGACCTACTAAATTTTAAATCATTCATAGTTGTAGTCGTAGAAAAATGAGAGGTATGCAGTTGTCTTCATTTAATATTTTTATAAACAGCGTGAAAAACCGTGACATTTCCAATTATTTTTAAATGATTGCACAATTTATTGACAAAATTATGGTCAGCCCGTAAACTTTTACACTATAGTTAGGTGTTTATCGCAAGTACAATGAAAAATTAGAATCGATCTAATAATTACATAATAGTTTGCTTAAGTGCATTTAAATTAAACGAAAACTACATCTGAAAAAGGTAATTGAGGTAATCATAATCTACGGGCAAAAGTGGAGCAAGAACGATTATAAACAAATTAATTGCTAAATTATACAGGAAACTTTTTGTTTAATTAAGTAATTTTCATTTTTATTGGAAGAACTGCTATCCTCTTATTTGAGTCCAACATTTTTGCTGGATATTTAGGGAGGTGACCTCACCCTATGAGGGGTCATTTTTATATTCCCGCACTAGACTGTTTTGAATTTTGATGCAATTTTTTATTATGCTGTTTTTTAATCACATATGCCATAGTAACTTATGTGGTAATTTACAAAGCAATTGCAACATTATTAATTTTATTATCTGTCAGTTTGTGTCGTTGCAGTCAAACTTATTGAAACATGGCCGACGATCCCTCTGTTGACGTGTCACTTCAGAGTTCAGAAGTTGAAAAAACCAAGTGTTTGAATCCAAGAGTAAAGAACCGACAATTAGCAGTTTCACTAGGAGTTTCAGAAACGACTCTAGTTGTACAAATAACTATTTCTGAAACTACTTTAGAAGCAACTACTTTCGTCTCCAAAAAGAGTGAATGAAATGTGATTTTCCTCTCTAGTGAGGAAAGTGAAAAACAATTGCTGCGTTAATGTTAATAATGACATTTAGAATTGAAACATATTCGTACCTAGATTGCTATGTGTCAAACTTCATTATTTGCATACGATAATTTTTCAATGTTGATTGTAGTGTCAGAAAAAATAATGTGTAAAACTTGAGAAGAAAGTGTTTTTCAACTCTCGGTCTTTGAACTCGAGTTGAAAAACTCCACTTTCTTCTCTAGTTGTACAAATAGCTATATATACCGAAAACCTTCGTTTTTTTATTTTGAGAAGCTTTGTTATTTTGATCGGCTGTTTTAATATTGGGTCTAAAAATTCGTTTCACCAGCCAAATTCGTAAAACAGCGTTCAAAATCCAAAATCTGCGTCAGTCTTTTAGTTTTAGTTTTAGATTCGCACCTGAAAATTCTTAACATACTAACGTATTACAGTTCGATTTATTTTTATTGTACAGGGTGTAATACACATACCTACAATTAATTTTCTTTTAGCACCTGACCTGACCTGTCATTCATCATACAGTGAGTTTATTTCATTTATAAATAAAGTTGGATGTTTCCTATCAGTGCGAAGTATGTTTTTGCGAATGAATGTGGTTTAAATATTTCCTTTACATGATTGTTTCGCCTCAAACCCCCATTTACTCATATGTTATGCTATTGCAGCAAACGGGCACCTTACGGAAAATACGAACGCTTCCGATTGATCGTTCTCGAATATTCTAGAATGTTTCTCGAACAAATACCTACGTCATATTTCCCGAAAATAATGCATCCACTTATCGCCGATTATGGCGTCTATCGGGATTTCTAGAATATTCGCTACAATTCGTTAAACTGGGAAATAGACTAAGGTAGTAGTACACTAATTCACAATGAAATGACGTTAAAACAAAATAAACCCCTAAAACGAAGAATGCAAGTAAAAATGAAGTTAGATAGGCAAGTATCGATTAATTTGTGCTTGACCGCAAATAGTGACAATGTGAATTTTAGTTATATGAATTTTAAAGAGACAAAAAATAACATAATGCAAAGTTTCGTTAAATTACTAAAGGAATTGATGTAGATTTTAGCCGTGATAACCAGGAATCTTCCCTCAGAGATGTTGCAGTAGTTAACGATACGATTGCAAACCATCTACATTACAAATAAGTAGGTAGGTACTTTTATTTTTAATTCAAGTTTATAGGTCGATTCACGTAACAATTAAATCGTGACAACCACTCTTGGGGTTAAATTGGGAAACTTGACATTGGCGATTGCAAGATCTTTCAGTTTCATTATACATTTAAAATCGATGGTCAATCGTCGACAGGCTATCAATAAAATTGATTCTGAGAATACAAAGAATTCTACTGGTTCAAATTGCCTCTATCTACAAGTACCTAATGAGAGCTTAATCACGACGAATTTAAATGCCAATTTCTGGCACTGAGTGTCAATCTTATTTACCCTATGAATTTACTCTCATTAGAGGTCACACGAGATTAATTGCGTTTGTTTAGAAGACCGACCTTCGAGTATTGTTACTTGTGTGGTAATTAACGCTCTTACATGCATCTCTGCTTATTTATTAGACACAGAATGGAAATGGGTAATAAGAAGTGTCTTGCAGGTGTTTATTAAGTATCATAATTAAGTGATACAAGTCGGTTATGAACAACGACGATGTGAAATAGTAGCTACAAATAATAGAACACCAAGAAACGCCATCTGCCCTTGTACTCATTCCCTGACAACGTTTAAAAATTGTGGAAGTTGAGACTGTTGTGCAAGAAAAACGATGGGTAATGTCCAAGAATGTGCATTTATTTATATGCAAGTATAGGTATTTGCATAACTGACCTTACTACATTGTGTAATACACACCACACATTTATGCGTTTATTGTAAACACAGTTGTTAAGTAGGTATGTGTGTAATTATTAGCCGTAGGTACAACAATAGGATGTTATAGTCAACATAATCCAGAATTTATTAAACGGAGTGAGTAGTTAGTAGGTTTAGCTCTAGCTTAAACACACTGGTGATCTTTTACATAAGGAATGGAATTGTGTACCTACCTACTGAATAGTTGACAAGTAACACCCTTGTTATTTGTTTACTGGTAGACGAAAAGCTTTGGAGGACCATGACTCGTGAATAGAAAAACTTACACTTGCTCAGTATTTTTTGTATGATGAACAACAGACAACATGGGAGAAAACAGAGAAAAGGACAAAGTAGTAGAAACGAGAAACGACTGGAGGGGGTATGAAAGGACACGAAAAGGGAAAGTTATGAAAGCACTGGATCGAAGCAGCGATATGGTAGGAATTTAAGGGCAGGAAAATGTAGAAGGATGTTAATGAGACAGAACATAGTGGTAAGGGTGCTTCGTCAAAAAAGAACAACTTTTTTTTACAGTTATAGAAAAAAAGACGCTTTCAACACGTTATATATAACTCTCGCCAGGAAAGATTGCCGGTCACAGAACACTTGATCCCGATCTATAATCTCTGTTTTTCGTAAGGTACTAGCGACTTCCGAGATAGTATCGTGTCAATGTTGAACGAAAAGACTTTTTGTTCAACATTAGCACGATCCTATTCCAGAAGTCGCTCGTATCTTAATAAAAACAAACATTGTAAATCGACACAAGGTGTGCTGTGACCGGCAATCTTTCCTGGCGAGAGTTATACATTATATACGAAATTGTTTTGCATAGTCATCCTTAATGACACACTGAATAACATTATGGACATTCGCAATTTACTGTCACTCAAAAATTGAGCTGAGCAGCAGTCGCACGTTCAGCGGCTTCGTCTCGCGGCTAGAGCAAGCACCTGTCGCATCGGTACAAGATGGACTTCGACGAGGATCTGCTGCTTTTCGCATTTCTTGTATTTAAAAAAAAACAGAGTCGGAAAAAATGTCAAAAACGGTATTGGGTACAACCCAAAACACTAGAGACAGTAATGGACTTCATCATACAGATTAGTACTACGGTACATCCGTAGATCAAAATGAATGTAATATTTCACTTAGAGCTGGGCAGTATTCGATTTTGTAAATAGGTACTTTTTAGTATTCAAATCCTTTAAAGTATTCAAATACTTTGTAATTAAATACTATTATGGAAGCAGTATTTGTTTTTGTAACTCAAATACTTTCAAAAATATTCAGTATTCGAGTACTTCGCAAAGTATTTGGATACTTCGTAAAGTATTCGAATACTTCGCAAGGTATTTGAATACTTTGAGAAGTATTCGAATACTTCGCATAGTATTTGAATACTTAACCTTCCTTTTTTTACCAAAAATCGTCTACACCAAAATTTCTCGGGAAAACACTTTTTCTTATTAATTTTGGTGCGTAGAATCCAAAACAATTCGTACTTTTTCGAGATTTTTCAATCAAAAATTATAGACTAGAAACCAATTTCGAAAGAAAATTCAAAGGGCTGAAACTTTTGAAATAGTAGCCCAATCTTGGAACTGTTTAAAATTATGGATTCTACAGGCCACATTCTATAAAATAGAAAAGTGTTAGTTTTCTAGTGAGTGTAAATGTTTGAATTCACGAGTGAGCGCAGCTCACGAGTGGATCAAATTTGCACGAGCATAGAAATTCACTTTTCTTACGTGTACATCATGCTATTTTTTCGTGTAGTTTACAAAAATAACTCTTGTAACGTTTTCTTTTGATATCGAAGAATAATTTATTATAATATCAAAGTATGTTGAGCATTTGTTGATATGGTAACAAAACATACGAACAAGTAAATAATTTGTGCATAACGCTCATTTAAAATGAGTCAATCAAACGGGAATAATGAAGAAATTATACAATTGGTATTAGAACCAGAGTCAAGTTTATTACCCAAAAAGTCCAAAGTAAAGTACGAGAAATGATACCTACAGTTCTGTGACTGGAGGAATATAAAAAATGTGCTAGGGGCAAATGAAGATATTCTAATTGCGTACTTTGTTGGAACGGTTTGTATTACTCGTATTTATAAAATTTATTAGTACTGATTTTTAAATATTCTTAGGCAAAGAAACTTAAAGCTTGTACACTATGGTCACAATACTCGATGCTGAGAAGTACTCTACAAATATATGAAAATGTGGATATTTCTGTTTATAAAAAATTACTTGCTTACCTGAAACGTCAAAATGACGGTTATGTGGCAAAAAAATAGAGAGTTTTATCGATGGATAACGTAATAGTTATTTGTGTACCAAGGCCGTAAAAGTGATCTTTTTTGGCCGAAGCTGCTGTTTGTGGCCGAGGCGGTAGCCGAGGCCGCAATTCAGATGAGGCCTAACAAATCACTTTTGGCCAAGGTGCACACAACATTTTTTAGGCGATCATCATAAAAGAATTCAAAAATTTGCTCATAAACATATTTTTTCTGAAAATGATAGTTATCTTAGACAATTAAAAACAAAGCATTTCCTGTCATATGTAATATAGTATATTATATACCGCGGGACTGAAGTAGTACTTTTAATCCCGAAGGTAAAGTTTATGGCCCGACCGAAGGGAGGGCCATAATTTACCTGAGGGATTAAGACCACTACTTCAGTCGCAAGGTATATACGATATTTTTCGTACTTCCGAAACTGAAACACTTAATATGTATGGAGTTAGAGAAAGCGTTCTTTCAAAAAATCGCTGCTTAACAGGTTACCATGGGAACGTTGCGTTGATACGACAAACCCTATGCTATGGTAACAAAAATAATTTGGAAACTGTCATTGCTTTGGTCATAATTTTGGTGGTGGGTGACAAAGGTGTATTTGATATTAATCAAAAGCAGCCAAAATAGGTAAAGAATTGATACCACCGAAATCCAAAAAACTATATGAGCAGCAGTACGATGCGTTTAAAAAGTAGTGCAGCATACAAAATGTGGAACAACCTACTGAAATTGCCTTGTTAGTAATTTGATCCTTCCGGGATTTTCGTCCAAATTTAATCCCGGCGGGACAAAAAGTGACACTTCAGTACTTGTCATAAAGGAGTGAAGTTGTCACTTTAGTCTCGGAAGTACGAAAAATTATAATTAGCATTTTTGCGTGTGTTTTGTGCGTATCAAAATGGGTGATAGCGACAGTTCAGATACCCCAAATGAAATTTTGGAAGCTGTAAGCGTTGCGACCCTAAGTCATATATGATATAAGAGCAGGCGTTTGAGAGTAAAAGTACAATCGCAACTTCCTCCGTTGTACAAAATTTTAATAATGCAATAGGTCTTTCGTAACTGTGGCTTCCAAGACCTTATAGTTAACATGCTGTACAATTATTAGAAACCTGATTACCTACTTTGATGGTAGGTATAGGCAGCTACTTGTGTTCTCGGATAATTGCTGGTGATTCTTCGTATAATAATGTAAGCAATAACATCTTCCTCATGTTTTGGTTCAACACTTCAAAAAGGTCTGCAAGCAGCAAAGATTGAAACGTCAAACTATAATTTTAAATGTGAACATTGTGATTATGCAAAATAGTGTGAAATATTCCTACAAGTTCGAAAATGAAAAAAACGCACGTGGATGGCCCAATCCTTGATGGGGCTAGACCAGATAGACGCTTTGTATCAAACAGATTACTGTTTCTCACACATCAGTTTCAAATAATTAGGTACAGTTTGACAGATGTGTACAATAAAGTAAAGTTTGACAGAAGCGTACAATAAAGTTAAACTTTATAGCCGAAAAAGCGACCACAAAATCAACGTTTTTGTGATGATAGCCTAAAATAGTTATTTGTGTACCAAGGCCGTAAAAGTGATCTTTTTTGGCCGAAGCTGCTGTTTGTGGCCGAGGCGGCAGCCGAGGCCGCAATTCAGATGAGGCCAAACAAATCACTTTTGGCCAAGGTGCACACAACATTTTTTAGGCGATCATCAAAAAAGAATTCAATAATTTGCTCATAAACATATTTTTTCTGAAAATCATAGTTATCTTAGACAATTAAAAACAAATCATTTCCTGTCATATGTAATAAATTATAATTAGCATCTTTGCGTGTGTTTTGTGCGTATCAAAATGGGTGATAGCGACAGTTCAGATACGTACCTACCCAAAATGAAATTTTGGAAGCTGCAAGCGTTGCGACCCTATGTAATATAATTATGATATAAGAGCAGGCGTTTGAGAGTAAAATTACAATCGCAACTTCCTCCGCTGCACAAGATTGTAATAATGTCAAATGCAATAGGTCCTTCGTAACTGTGGCTTCCAAGATCTTATAGTTAACATGCTGTACAATTATTAGAAACCTGATTACCTACTTTGATGGTAGGTATAGGTAGCTACTTGTGTTTTAGGTTAATTGCTGGTGATTCTTCGTATAATAATGTAAGCAACAACATATTCCTCATGTTTTGGTTCTACACTTCAAAAAGGCCTGCAAGCACCAAAGACTGAAACGTCAAACTATAATTTTAAATGTGAACATTGTGATTATGCAAAATGGTGTGAAACATTCCTACAAGTCCGAAAATGAAAAAAACGCACTTGGATGGCCAAATCCTTGATGGGGCGAGGCGAGACCAGATAGACGCTTTGTATCAACCAGATTACTGTTTCTCAAACATCAGTTTCAAATAAGTACAGTTTGACAGATGTGTACAATAAAGTAAAGTTTGACAGAAGCGTACAATAAAGTGAAACTTTATGGCCGCAAAAGCGACCATAAAATCAACGTTTTTGTGATGATAGCCTAAAAAAGGAGTTTTCAGAAAAGTCTCCTGATGACAAGTTTCTGTTTATAAAGGTCGTGTTGGTAATTGCCCTGCACGGACCCTGTCGGGCGGAAGAATTACGGTTACTAAAAGTGGATGATGTAGAAGATTGCGGAAATATTTTGGTCATGACATTACACGACACAAAATCAAAGAAAAAACGAGCCTTCACAGTTACATCGGAGGATGAATTTATATTTTATAAACGTTGCGGTCGCTTTCCTCATCTTCTGGTGTAATATTTAATAACTCAACAAATTGTTCATTTATGATTTACAATAATAAACAAAACGAATGAAAAAAAGTGTTGCTAACTGAAATCGTGAAGAAAAGTGTTGCTAACAAGAAAAGTCTCACTTTTCTTCACGATTTTTGATTTAACAATGCGTCACTTTTCTATTAACTACACGATAAACACTTTTTCTTATTAATTTTGGTGCATAGAATCCGAAACAATTCGTACTTTTTCGATTAGATTTTTCAATGAAAAGTTATAGACTAGAAACCAATTTCGAAAGAAAATTCAAAGGGCTGTAACTTTTGAAATAGTAGCCCAATCTTGGAACTGTTTGAAATTATGGATTCTACAGGCCACATTCTATAAGAAAATGTTTTTTCCGCGTCGATCTGAGACAATTTTTATTGCGGGCCTTCCTTTTTTACCAAAAATCGACTGCACCAAAATTTCTCGGGAAAACACTTTTTCTTATTAATCTTATTAATAATAATAATAATACGCTTTTACTCCCCTTAAATTTGTATATAACAATAGAAATATAAAAAAAGCTAACCCGCATACAAAGTATAACTTGATTTTTTAAGTAGTATTAAGCCTTTTATATACTATTTTAAATTTTTAATGTATTTGAGTGACAAGTATTTGAATACTTTTTATAGTATTAGAATACTTTTGAAAGTATTCTGCCCAGCTCTGATTTCATTTGATAAACTACTACCTTCTTCAAGTGTATTTCAGAAACCGTAGGTAAGATATATTTCAGAAAACATTAACTGTAATTCACATTAGTTAATTGGATTTCAGAGTTAAATGTATTAGAATTACAATGAAAACGGGTCTCCAAGAATCCTCGAAACCACAAACGTGATTAAGAATATTACAATGTGTTCCTTGATTATAAGATAAGACCATTCTAACACTTTTAATCACTGATTAACCTTAAGGTTAAGCGCATGTAAAAGAAACGCTCGGGATAAACATTCGTTACCTTATAAAGAACTACACCTTGTATATCCATAACTATACTTATTAAAAATCTGATTGCTATGAATGGGGAAAGTATTCAAAAGAAGTAAAAACCAGACACTAACTAAAACGTGCCCCTGATTCGTACGTTGTGTACATTGAAAGTCTCATTTTTTTAATATTGGATCTAATTTATTAATTACAAAGTTAAAAATTTTTAAATATTCATAACAAATAATAAATTTCTTCCATGGGGATCGCAGTTGGAAGCGTCCCCATTATACTTGCCGCATTGCCACGTTGTATAGCAATACTGATTTTTTGTTTTAAATATATTTAAAACTAGTAGCTCGAGGTTCTCCAGTAATACTGGCAATACGTTTTCCTAAACACTCCACAAAATTACGAGCCTCTCTGCACCAAGGTCCCAAAGTCTCTACTGCGAAAGGTATAAAAAAATGGTTCTGTTCTATAATTGAACAATATTTCCTTATTTTTATACCTGCCGCAGATTCAGCTACTGCACCACCCGTTTTACTTGATAAATTAACATGGGATGGTGCTAGACTGTCGGTGCATGTGGCATCCCAAACTAGCATTTGTCCTTTGGTCCAAGGCACAAGGGTCATTCCATCAGGACGTTTATTGTCGTCACGTCTTAGGCCTACAGGTTCCAACATAGCAGGGTATTTTGCCGATGCAAGTGAACGATGTATTATTTCATTCAAAGATGAGTGTCGAGAATGTCGACCTGCGCTCATCGAGCAAGATAGTCCGTGTATTCCACTGCTGTCTACTTGCGTACCACAAATGCAAGTATGAGGAACGCAAATGTTTGTTCCAAGGCGTAAGCTGATGGAAATACGAAACGTATTGTTGTCCAATAACAATCCAATGGTTTTAGAGGGAAGTGTATTTAACCATATGTTAGATTCTGGAACCGCCGAAGCTTTATATCTCGCGATATCGAGTTCACTTGTCAGTGTCATAGATCTTACTACACGTTCAACGTTGATCAAGTCCCAATTTCTTTGAACGGAAGGTATAGATGGTATTGTTAGTTCTTCTTTATTAAAGCTATTGGAACTTTGCTGTAATGTTTTCCAGAAGTTCAAAGCTTCATCGTAAAAAGGAATATCAACCTTAACTGTTATAGATTTATGTAACATGTCACAAATAAGGTCGTAAACTCTATTTACTGAAGCCAAAAAAGCTGGTATTGCTAAATCACTTGCTTTCCTCACACCTAATCCACCGACATTGACAGGTAGGGATGTTAAAATCCATTTTTGCTCTGATAAAGTTGTGTTTAGTAACGTTTCTAGAGTTGATCTGATTTCAAATCAAAAGAGTGCAGGATTTCCTCAAAATTCCACGTCGGGGTAGTGCGTAGAAGATATGTTAATCTTGGTATAGCAAAATTGAAAGTGTACGATGTGTTGCCTATAATACGTTGAAACAAAAATATAGTACGATTATATACGAGGATAGTTTGATAAGTCTTCTGTTAATAAGTAAATTAAAACAGTCGGAGGAGAGTCCTGTTCTTATGGACGAACTCTGGGTTTACCCCTTCTCTAGGCAACAGTCAAAGCAATAATAAGAGACGCGAATCGGCTCCGAAGAAGGCGAAGACGTTCGCGCCGGCCCGGAGGGTAATGGCGTCAGGTTTGTGAGAGCAAAGAAACAGATAGCAAAAAGCATTATTTACCAGTTCGCACAAAAGAAGTGTATGTCGGCCTGAACACCAACTATAGCTTAACTTTACACGGCATGATTTCGAATTATGGCCATACTTTAAACAGCGAAAACAACATTTCTCTCGCTTCACTATGTTTTTCCGCTCATCGAAGTTTAGTTTGCGAGCAACAGTACATTTGTTATTTTCGTGTTCGCCATTACAAAATATGCACGACAAATTGGATTTCGAAACAAACAGAGCGCTTGCAGTCGCAACATCACCTTGAACTTCGTAGGTTTGCTTCCCTCGCAACTGCTTCCTTCCTTCTTGGTTCGCTGTAATGTTGAAGCCTGTCATTGCCATCTTAATAGTCTCCTGATCGCACACTTCTAGTTCCAGGAACGTCATCAATTGGGTCAGCTGGTCATGCGATTCAGTTGTTAAACCGTCTTTCCTACTGGACTGCTTCCAGGACCTCTTCAGGAAGACAAGATTCAACCAAAGGATACAATAACGTAGCGTAGTCCTTTTTCATTACACCCAATGAATTGAGTGCCCGTAAATGCGATCCCAATTTGTCATATAAATCTGACAGTTTCGGTTTCCTTGTGTCAGACGCATTCTGAAGTACAAGGGCTAAACTCTCGTACATAAAACTGTTTCATGAGATCATCTCGTCCGAAACGGTTCTTCAAACTTTCTATCGCTTTTTCATAATTATCTCCCGTCGGAGGAAAACTGGTTACAATATTCTTGGCGCTAGATTTTTCGACTGTAGCCTGTAACAAGTATTGAAACTTCACTTCATTGCTTAAAGTCGGATCTTCGTGATACTTTTCAATTGACTCCAAAAAGGAAGCCATTCTTTTACCGATCCCTTGAACTTCGGTATCTTTAATTTCGGTAACGCTTTCTGTGTAAATGACGGAACGATTTCAGGAGATAGTGTTGCAGATGCAAGAAATTTATTCATTGCGATATTCGCGTCGATAAATTTTTTATGGTACGTATCATCTGATTCCAATTCAGCACTAATTTCATCTTCCGACATGTCACTCTGAAACAACTTTTTGTTATAATGTTCTTGACTGATGTCTAATTCTTTCAGCCGTATTTCTAGTAATTGAAACGCGCTTTGCTTAACGTCCAAAGTGGTTTCCGTACAAACCGTCTCCATAAATGTATTGAAAGCTCGAGTAAAAGCACCGCGGGCTACAGTACGTCGTTTTTTGAGTGGTTCAGTCATCTTCAACGATACAAATTTGACAATCTCTATTACTTTTTGTTGTACACCACCTAAATTTACCCACTTGTCCTGTCACGGTCGCCACTTGTTAAAAACTAACACTCTGAGGAACGGGGCCGCTAATTTGGTGTACCAACACGCTGATATAATTAGATTCTTCTTACAAGAAATCAAAACGCAAACTTGTATTTTTATTTTACAATCTTGTTATTATCATGTAACCATACCAAGCCATCTCTAACAGGTACTCTCCGCTACACCTTCGCATGTATAAAAACACCGTGAACCCTTGGGTTGCGGCGAGTCCATTTCGTATCTGGAATTCAGCGAATACTTAAGTAAAAATCTGGTGGGAGAGCGACACTGTTACTCAAACCTTCCAATAGAATCTACGCAGGTTCGTGCGCTGCATTTTTTTCGATCGCAGATTGAACTCGTAGCCAGACCTTTGAGGCAAAACTACGTAACATAAAGTACAATTGCCACTTTATTGTCAAGCTTTCAAGGCAAATCATGCGAGTTGTGCAAGTACGCCATTTTTGAAATCGCGTGAAATTTCATTGCTAATTAAAATTTCAAACTGAAAGTCGTGTAATCGTGACAAACAGATAGATTTTATGTCAGCCGCGTAATCGCAAGTGATCGTAATTGCGAAAGTTGAAGTTTTTCGTCAGATTTCAAATGAAAACTGCTGAAAGTTCGACTTTTATTGCTGGGTGCATTCTAAATTCGTTACGTCTCGCCATTACGAGTTATACAATATAAAGTGGCTGGTTTAACAAAAAAGGGACATTTCCGTTTAGTAGCCGGGAATATTGCTTAGCGTACCGTATTAATATGTGAGCGATTATTTTCGTTTCGGTGTATTATTTGATTATTATGCTCGCGCTTAAATAAATTGTTAGGTACCACGAAAGCGTTAGTGTCCAAGGTGCAAAAATTCGGTTGCGCTAGATGCGGCAAGTTGCGTAAAAAAAACAGTTTATTAATCAAAGTTGTGTCATATAAATAAAACGGCAACCAGTAAATTGTATATTTTTTATGAATCATGTGAACCCAAACCAAAGATATTGGTAGTTTTTCTCATTAATTGTGAAATAAATTTTTGGTTAAATCATTCTTTTGTGTGGGTTAAATTTATACTTAGAATACGGGTGGACAAATCTGCGAAGGTGTATTCCAGCATTATTATTTGTTGCAATAGATTTGCACTATGGACGTTCTGGAATTTTTGATTTTGTAAAGCACAAAAACACTAGGTTTGTTGAAAAATGATTTACAATATATTAAAATAAATACATTTTACTTACAAAGAGGTATATTACATTAGTACAAAATTTGTTAGCACCAAATCTACAAGCAAATGGTAGGTACGATACAATAAATTGTTGAATTGACTAGCCTTGTTTTATTGAACCTGGTCCGTGTAACTCGATAAACGATTCTAAAGCGTGCGGCACTTGCCCTTGGTACGTAAGGTTAAAGTATTTCACAGCCTTTGCCGCAATGCATTTTAAACTTAATTTCGCTTGCGCCTTCAATATAATTTCGGCTACCCCTAAAACTGGTGTCACAGCAGATGTTTACGTACAGTATGCGTACCTGTCGAGGCAGAATCTAAAGGTGTTTCTCCACGAATATTTACACTATCTATATGTGCACCTGCTTCTGTTAGACATACTATTATCGAATGTAAGGTAGCAAAGTCTGATATGGGTTTATGATAATGTACGATTATGTGCAGGGGAGTATTCCGCTCACCATCCATGGCATTGACATCGGCGCCACATTGAATTAAAAGCTTTGTCGTTTCGGCACATGGAAATCTGGAAGAATGTCATCACTCTAAGAAGTACAAAACCAACACACTTACTTGCAGACGTCGTTCGTGTGGAAATCGTCAACGGGCGTTTCCGAATTACACGACAGGTGCAGTAATGTCTGTCCATCCCTCATTGTTAAATTCAATTTGTTTAAACTAAAAATTAATCGCCTAACTTCAAATTTTTCATTTCCAGGGCATTTTTTGAACAAATTTGTTAGTATGGTGATTAAGTATAAGGTAGTGGTTAAATTTGCTTCTATTTCATCCTAAAATCGCATTACATTAGTTTTTGTTCGGCTTCGGTATAATAAGTTACCTACCGCAAGAGATTCTGGAACAGTTGATCCAGGAGCGGTCAATTTTTGTTTATTTTTTCCTAATTCAATTACAGCGGCCTTTAATACCATTATCACATGATTGTAGACTATTTCGACTCCAACATGAAGCATTTGTGAGAAAACTTGAGCAAACCTCAGCAAGTCTTTAACTACCGACATATTGTTTAACTGTCGTAAATCCAAGGCGTGCAACCAAAGCTCTATACATCGATCGAATCGTGCATTATCCGCAAATACTGCACCCCTAAATATCACAGGATGAGGCACTTCTGGATTGTGTTTGCCCAATATTCGTTCCCGAATTGTTAATGCTTCCATATGTAAAGCGTTTTGATTTCTTGCGATTGCCTCTAACTCTGGAAGGGTCTGGCATTCTATCCAATTTTCGTATGCAGGTACGGGAGGTATGAATTTTTTCCTTATTATATTTTCGGGATCGCTGTATCTATAAGAAGCCTGAATTAATTTTACGAAAAATGTCTTAGTCTCTCTGATGATGTGATTAAAAAACTCCCCAGAAACTGAAACTAATTTCCGAAAATTTCAACTGCAGCTCTTAACCAGGCAGCAAAAATTTTGGATCGTTATTTTCAAGACCATTCAGATGACAAATATTGTCAAGTTCTCAAGACCTCTCTGCCTTATGATTTAAAAAAACACTCTAATAATCAAAATTCTATATTCTGTTGTAGTTTCGTCGCAATTTTTTAATATCCATTGCTTTAATTTGGTAAATCGTTTACTCACTCAATACCTGCCCACATAATATTATACACGGTGCCCATTTTTCGAGTGCCACTATGGGGATCTCACTTATCTTAAGAGATAGAAAGTTGGTTAAATTGGGGCAAAGTTGCAAATTTCCGTGATGAATAATAATTTGAAAAGAAATTTGAAATATCTTCAATAGTTCAAAAGATATCGCAAAAAAAAAGAAAATTTCTGATTTTCGTTTTTAATTTTTTTTTTGATAAACTAATCGTAGTAGACATTTCTCATTGACACATTATTCGGACACTTTTTAATGGAGATCTCAAATATGGCATCTTGTTTTTAATTACTTTCAAGATGGCGGAGAAACATGTGGCAACTTTAGTTTTTCTTATGGGCGCCATATTGAATTTTGTCATTTTGGGATTACGTCTTTTTTTCCCTTTACAACGATATATCACACATGGTGATTCAGTATCACATTTTTTCTAAAAATACAATTTTTAATTTTTTGAGAAGAGTGCTTTGGAAAAACAAAACGTTCTTTTGTTGTAAACAAAAGTTTGACAGTTTGATCCATCTGTCTGGTTGCAGCATTGTCAGAGAAGCACTCTTCTCAAAAAATTAAAAATTGTATTTTTAGGAAAAATATGATACAACCACCATGTGTGTGATATATCGTTGTAAAGAGAAAAAAAGACGTAATCTCAAAATGTGAAAATTCAAAATGGCGCCCATAAGAAAAACTAACGTTGCCACGTGTTTCTCCGTTATATGGAAAGTTATTAAAAACAGGATGCCATATTTGAAATCTCCATTAAAAAGTATCAGTCTAATGTGTTAATTAGAAATGTCTACTACGATTAGTTTATCATAAAAAAATTAAAAACGAAAATCAGAAATTGTCGTTTTTTTGCGATATCTTCAAAACTATTGAAGATATTTCAAATTTCTTTTCAGATTCTTATTCAGCACGAAAATTGGCAACTTTGCCCCCATTTAACCAACTTTCTATCTCTTAAGATAAGTGAGATCCCCATAGTGGCACTCGAAAAATGGACACTGTGTATATGTGCCAAAAAACATTACTTTTATCATCTTGTGCAACACATTCATGCTATAGGTTAATGTGACAAGATATTTAGTTGCCCTGAGGGGATTCACCTCTCACTTCTTCCAAATCGATTAGAGCAGATCTTGTGGGATAATCCATAGCATTTTTGCTTTCAAAACATTTGTTGTTATAGACAGAGTAGGAATCAATGCACTTACACTTGGACAACATCGCACAAGTAATCTCCCTATCCCACTTTAACGCATATAACGGGCGTTCAATAATTGTTCTGGGAATAGTTGGCTTGCTGGCATGAACGTAGAGCCGTTGATAAGTTCGTACGGTTTGATGTCAACTGTCAAAATCACTGAAAAGCACACGCACGCACGTGTAAACAAAAGCACTTGTGAGTTTTCAAAAAAAAAAACCGATTTTTAATTTGTAAAAACGTCCCGAAACTCGAAAAGCATGCAGCAAGTTTGACAGCTGTCATGTTTTTTGTGACAACTGTCAAAAAGAGACGATCTAACAACAACGATTTATTATTGAACGCCTGTTACTACCATGTCTAGTGTTATTAGTAACAGTGTATTTTTTTGAAGCGAAGGCAAGAATAAATACAATCATTTGGCACTTAACCACCTCCATTAAGAACCTTTCGTAGTTTGTTTTTTACTTTTGGTAGTTTCTTACTAACAAGTGTATATAAAAACAAATGAATGGACAATCTTAGACTTTTGTCATCTGAGATTACTGTCCAAACAATTAAACCAAAACCAATTGTTTATTGGACATGATTTTTTTATTAATATGATTCACTTTGAAGGTATAGCTTACATTTTTTACTTGCAGCCTGTATATGCAAGCAAGGGCTAAATCCCTTGCAAGTTAATTCAATTTTTACTAAAGCGGGAAGGGGGGGGGGAATCCTTCGCCCTTTAATCTAAGAGATTATTATTATTAATTAGGTGAGTCTAGTGGTCTGTCACTGTTACACCTTAGCAACAGTTATCTGAAACCGGGGAGGGTGGTGCAATTGTCCTATCCTTTATTGAGAGGAATGGGCTCTGAACCTGGTTGCGAAGGCACAATGGGCCCGAATAGAACCCAACATTTTGTGCTTCCAATACTGAAATCTCATAAATAGGGAGGTAATTTTAATACAATTTTTGAGTTCATTGGGGGTTGAAGACTAGCTGTAGGGTGTGGATCATGAGCAGGATCGCCATCTAGTTGATTAGAAGTGGTCCCGTCACGTCGCCGTAACACAGACTTTGATGACAATGAAGCAATGCTTTAAGTATATGTGTCGATGTCGACAAACTATCTGTACAGATGCTACTTGGCAACTTATTTGTTTACATTGGCTGTAAGATTGCTAATTAATTAATTGTGACGCAATATCTAAACGCTGTATAATTGGAAACCGCCAGCATAAGGCAGTTACGGAACCGTACGCGCTCGAATTTTTACATGACACGCTCTCATTGTTCCTGTGTAAAAAAAAGCACATCGATAAATCAACAAACAAATTGCGAATTTTTTTATTGGGGTTATGTCGGATTGTTTTTCCCCCCTTTAAGAGGTCAAAATGTCTCAAAACCGACTTCATTTTTTGATTCTACGCATCTGATGCAGTAAGGAATCAAGTTTTCGTCAATTTCGAAATTTATTTGAAAATTTACATTTTTCCTCATCCTTGGGTCCTTCCTTTAAGACTCCAAAGAAAAAAAAAGGGACATGACTTCCTTTGGAACACCCCAACTTCATCATTTTTTGAGATTTTGACATAGGGATAACAACACGTAAATATTAACCACAATGAGAAAAGTAACCTCAACCGGAAATGCTAGGCGGCCCAAATTTTTGCACTATGTGCCCTCGTCCATCCTCTCTCCAACCAAAGAATTTTTTTTTCCCTAAAGATCATGTTCATATTTTTGGCAATTTTTGGGCCCACAGCTAAAAACCAGCTTGATTGTTGAATTACGCCCCCGATTTAGTAAAGAAACAAATTCTTTTCAATTTCAACAAGTTAAAAAGTAATCGTAAACGATTTACATAAAGCGCATTTCCACTTGCATTCATTTCCTATTTGTAAGATGCAACTTTTGTTAAAATTGTAAAAATCCGGCCACAAATATGAAAGATAGCGTTTCACATGTGCAATCCATTTTTGACGTGCTACTTCAATTTCAGTTTATAAGAAGAGTTTCATTTTAATGCTTTTCTAAATAAAAAAGTTGGAACAGCGCATGCGCAAACCTAAATTTTGAAGCTAACGTTAGATTTTCCTTTATTCCAAGTGGCTATGTATCGAATTTCATTTAAATCCCTCCATAAATAAGAAAGTTGGCACTGCGCATGCGCAAAACCAAATTTTGAAACTGGCGTTAAATTTGCTTTTATTCCAAGTGACTATGTATAAAATTTCATTTAAATACTTTTATAATTAAAAAAGTTTGCAATTCGGTTTATAAATGGTCGAGATGCGAAAAGGGCACTGTGAATTTTGAATCGATTCGATTCAACTTTTGGCATTGCGTATTATATGGTTAAAGCTATGCCCATATTGAATTTCATGCAATTCAGTTCATAACTAACGGAGATGTAAAAGCGATCGGACATTTCTAAACAAAGTTATCGTTCACACAGATAGATAGAGGGACAGACAGACAAAGGAACAGACGAACAGACCAACAGGCAGACGACAGACAGCAATGCAAAATTATAAACGATCTCTAGGATCGTTAATAAACGGCAAAAGTGTAAAATTAAATGGTTTTTTGTTTTTTTTACAATAACTTTTTTTGTAAGCGGTACATAAAAAATTCCTTCCTTGGTGCAAGACTCGACACCATAACGAACCAAATAGCAAAAAAAGTAGAACAATAGCTCTTAAGATAAAAAAACTAGTAGCGTCTCAAAACGAGAGGACGGACGGACGGACGGACAAAGTGGCCACAATAGTGCATTTTTTTTTAAATTTTGAAATGCGCTAAAAAGGGACATGGGCGTTTCACAGAAAAAGTAAAAGTACGAATATTTTCTCCGGATCGCGCGAAAATTATATCCGGTACTAAATCCGGCACATAGAATACCAAAGGTATGATGCTCATACACCTCTTATTTTACACCATGGTAAAATTCCACTAAACCAAAGAAACAATTAAGAGATTTACGCATATGCAAAAAATGCGCTTTAGTCACTTGGGTGGGTGTTGTTTTGGATCCACACAATTACCTTGAAAAATATTTTGCTTCGACATTCATGATATAGAAAACCAATGGCTTTCATGATACACTTTACGTTACACATCCTGTACATGTTTGACAGTAGACAGTCGCAAAAAATTCACCCTGAACTTACAGATCACAAGGATCTATTTCGATTGTTGACCGTCAAAAACTATCCAAGTATTTCCAACTCACCTTTATATACAAAAGTATTTTTAGCATTCAAAATACGTTTTCAGTTTTTCTTGAAATATCTCGGACAAAGAATTCTATTTAAAACCTTAATTTTCCATTTACATCTAGAGCTTATTTTGGCATATAATGGAATTTTTCTTTACTTATTATAATTAAGGAGGTTATTAATTGCCATCATAAATTTGTTGGTCTAGTCTATTCTCGCATGCCGAATCATCGTAACCTTGACCTAATAATACAATATTTAGATGTGTGCTCGTGCGCGAAGATAAATATTTATCAAATGATGAATCAAAATACCCAAGGCACGTTTTGTGGAAATTGAAATCTTCAAATAGTCAACTCATTCAAAAGTCACAGTCAAAAAGGCGTTGAGGCATTTTGAAAATTCGGCCATTTTAGGTGAAGGAATTATGCATAATTGGAAGTAAGCCAGCAAATACTTAATGATCTTAAACAAAGTTAATGATCTTGTCTACTCGCTTTTGTGATTATTTTCTACATATTTATAATTTGTGGGTGATGAGTGATTTTTTAATGCAAGTGTCTATAGATACGTGTATCTATGCATGAAGCATTAACGAGTAATTTTTTACTTCCGCACTAATTTTAGTACCAGACCAGACAACACTCAGTGTTACAGTTCAACATACCTTAACACCATAGTCCTGTGTAGGTATAAATAGGCTAATTCTAGGCAATAGTTATCCTTATCATTGGCATAAGACGCACCTAGGAGTTCCAAAGCTTCTATCTGTTCTTCTTTGCTTATTTCCGGTTGATCGACTAAATAATCGACAATATCCGCCCTGGTTCTCTCAGCCGCCGCCTTGAGGGCGGTCATACCGACTTCGTTTACGATAAATTTCGCGTTATACGCCAGTAGCTTTTTTACAATATCCAAATGACCGCTTTCGGCGGCGAAATACAGCGCGGTGGCGCCGCAGTGGGCCTTTTCGTTAGGATCCGCTCCGTGCTCTAACAAAAACGACGCCTGTAACAGATCCGTTACTTGGGGCCTACGTAAACGGTGAAATATACTGACCACATCCGTGTGACCTTTATATGCGGCAATCATAAGACACGTATTATTGTATTTATTGGCGATGTGAATATCCGCGCTGTGGTCTGTTAGATATTTCACGATGTCCAGTCGTCCGTCGAAACATGCCGCCCTAAGGGGCGTCGAATTTGTTTTTGTTGGGTGGTTGACATCTGCCCCTGCCTTGACCAGAATTTTGACTACATTAAGATGACCTAAAATTGATTTAGAACTACAATCACCTTAATAGAACAAGTACAAATTGTGCACAACTCTTGTACAGATAAAGCGCATTTTTTAGCACCCCAACGAAATATGATCATTGAGCGGGGTTAAGGAATTTAAATTAAGATCCCGTGCTTAATGCGTGTTATTTAGACTAATTTGAGCATCCTCGCACAAAAGTTGCTTTTGAAACAATTAATGATTAAGGTATATTAAACTCAACTAATTTTGAAATCATTTAATCAACATTGTACATTATTGACGTCATCTGCATTAACCATTTTGACTGGCTTTGGTCAGTTGTTCCAATAGCCCTGTGTGAGTACCCTCCTGCGACATTCCATTTTCGAGATATTCACACTTTTGATATTATCAATATAAAATTGGAATTAATTCTTGGTGTAAAAACTCCCCTCCTCAATTACAAAAAGGCAAGGATAATAGGTGCTGGAGGAAAGCGATAGTTGGTAGAAGTCAATTCCTTTTGTTGAGACCTTTCATTAAAGTACCATGAACAATAAAACCAATTTCTGCCCCCTCCCCCCTCCGCTCCGCGCTCTGGCTGCTCTGATCTCAAAGAGGAATCGCGGAAGACGGTAGGATTAGGTTCACGCTGTTTTAACCAAACCCGGTGCATAAAGGGACAAGATTGGAACAGTGTTTCTTGTGGATTTTAAATATTGATGGGGGGGGGGGGGGAGTTCTTCGATTTCATTTAGATTAAGTGTAAGTATGTTTTGGTAAAGGAGGTGTGTCGACTTTTGCTGGGGTATTGAGCATTTCAAGGAGTGTCTTCTTTTTTTGAGGAGGGACGGGCAGGATATCAATTTTTGTCTTTTTATTTTTCAACCGCCGGAAAACTTTGGTCCTGCTGTAGGAAAGAGGAGGTGTGACAATATATTTTCTCCATTACGAAGAACTCATTATTATTGTTCACAGTAGTATTACTTGTAGGAGAACTCCCGTAGCATCTAAAGTGGTGTGATGAGAGCGCCCTACCGATGCAATTTAACCACGCAAGTTTGACGCACAGGGATTGGGAACTTTCTTTTCATTTTCTTTCCGGTAGAGGAGAGGGTTTGTCGGCTATCTCCGCTGAAAAATACCAGTCCCAGTTCGAGAGTAGATATAACAAGTAACAATTACAAGGGTGTGCAAATTACTATGATGATTAGGAGCTGTACCTGCTCGCCCTTATCAGCCATCCTAGATTTCACCCCCCCCCCCCCCCCCCACGAGACTATCATGTATAAAGTGTGACACGTCGTTATTTTTCTCATTCCGTAAAAATATGGCGCCCATTAAGAAATAAGAAAGTAGTAGCCTGCAGCTTCTACATCTCAAACTGTTTCCAATGGTGAACCACCCTGTACGTAAGTATGTACAGAGTGGTCCAAATTGGACACTTTCTTATGGAAACACCTTTTATTTTAATAGAAGAAAAAATGAACCTATATAGAGCTCAATTTTAAAGAGAAAGTTACTGGCGTAAAGAGAATTCACCTCCCTAATCGTTTGGACCCATAACTTTCGATACACAATTTTTATACAGGGTGTTTGTTTTGTTATACGACCCTAAACTACATTTTTTTATACCGGCCATCCCATATATCTTGGAGTTTATGAAAAGAGAGTAAAATTTCCTTAATTTTGATGTATCACTTGTTATATTATACTATCTCGGTTTTTCTCGTACCCAGTTCTCGGGAGAATCTCGGAGAGTTCTTTCAGAGTACACCTTAACGTCTTCAAGGAAAACTTACGTTCTAAACGTCAAGTCTCCAATGAAATCCAGTTCTTTCCTGTTACCGTTCCCGTGGGAATTTCGGAAACTCAGAAACTTGGGCGGGTAACCTTCCCCCAAAGAGACATAGAGACAGACAAGCATTCGTTTTTATTTATATAGATAATATCAGACTCGGCGAATGTTGTATCACGTATCCCAACGAACTTCGTAAATATGGGTGCATTGACATTTCCATATAATGCAATTATAGTGTGCACATTTTAAATAAAAAAGTTAAGAGAGATGCTGTTTCAGGACATGGTTGCGATGTGTTGCAAAATCACACTGTGCACATTTTAAATAGACGAAAGTATTGAGTTAACATATGCGTACTATTATAGCATGTAAGAAGGCCACAGCGGGCTATACGGAAACCAAACACCCCGTATAAAAACGGTGTATTGCGATGGATTCTACATAAAAAAAGCGGCCAAAAAAATATTTTCCTAAAATAAATTAGCTTTAATAATAAGAAACGGGCCATTAAAGAAATTGAGCAAACTCGAGAAACGCCCCCTAGCGGCCAAACGATTAGAGATAGCTCTGTACATATCTAAGACTACATTAGCGCGACCGGATCACTGGATGTCCGGAGTACAGGGGTTGCACAGACGACAAAAAAATTTTCTTACATGTTCGGAATTTTAGCTGTCTGTCAGGGAAACAGGAATTTTAAGAAAAATATAAGAAATTATAATATAATAAAATCAAATTATGAGTTACTAATAATCAAAGAACCAAATTTAATAAGGAGTAATAGTACCTATTCTGTGCTCTCGGTCAGGTCCGTGGGGGGGGGGGGGGCGTCGAAAATCATCACGCCTTGAAATTTATTGCTGAGGCAACGATTTTGCCAGAAAACTTATTTTTGGAGCTGGTTATCCTAACCGTAATCAAATTTAAGAGAAAAACTCAAATTAAGGCATATCGTGGTATTAATTAATGTTATAATCCTACTAATTTGCATGGAAAAAATGTTAATCTTTTGTTAGTTTTTGTCGTATAAATATTTGCAACAAATGTACAATGTACAAAACATGTAAACAAAAAAAAAATACACAAAAAATTAATTATGAAACAACTATTTACCTTAATCTGAGTGTTTCTATAAAATTGTGTTATGTAATATAATAAATTTTGTACGTTTCTATAACCAAAAAAGTGTGCAATTTAAGAATGTAGGTAATGAAAAATAGCCGTTGCTATAAAAAAATATATATGCCCCCTTGACTCTGCAGATGTATGCCACTGGGCACTGACCACAATTTTAAAGCATGTAGATTGGTAGCAAACTTTTTATTTGGATACCATAAAAAGCTTCTTTAACAAAATATTGTTTTGAAAGATATGTTTCAGACAAAATTTCCACCCTGTATAATTCAAGGCCATGGAATGAACTCCATCATTAATAACCAAATCGTCAAAAAGATTTTGCCTTATTTCTAAGTTCTTTCAAAATATAAAATGCAGGTCAGTATTTAAAAAACTAAAGTTGATAATGGCCCCAAAAAAACGAAACGTGGCACTCTGTATGGGAAAAAAGACGCTGCTATCAAAATTGTAGCTACGATTCTTCTCCTCAGGGGTTGATCTTTTATGTTTCAGTTATATTTAACAGTGCGTTTGTTTCTGCGGAAATTAACTAAAAACACGAAGGATCTGTTCCAAATAAAATAATGTTTATTGTTAAATAAATTGCATAGGTACATCCACGAACTTATAAATTAAGATGGACTGCTAATGCTGAATTAACAAATGACACCTACATGGAGGCCACCATGATGTGCACTCACATGGCGCGAAATTCAAATCAACCAATAAACAAGCATTAACCCAACATTAACGTTTTATAAATAAATTACTGTGACACATGTCATTTTTCAAGGTTGCAATAGTCTCAAAACTTGAGCACTAGGAAAATTCCACTAGAAAATAACTAAAATGTGCACATCATGGCGGCGACCATGCTAGGGCCATTTCTACCTCTATGCAACTGTTTGATCAGCAGTCCATCTTACTTTATAAGTTCGTGGGTACATCAAACCCAAATGTCAAGGGAGAATTTATTGTATTATTTTGCTTGGGATGGCAGGGTGTGTATATAGTCAAGTGTACAAATATAAATCAACCAAGGAAAATGTTACAAAAAAAACTTGCGAATCCAAGTACCAAGGAGGTTGATGTGTGAAGATAATTAATGGCATTTTCATGTTATTGTGTCATACCCGAGGTCATACCACAATCAAAGAATGCGAGGTAGGTACAAAATCAACACCCCACTTTAATGGCCGGTATATAAAGCATACTTCTATGTTGTCAACAATGTTGTTGTTCTCAAAGAATGTTATTCTTTGAAAAAACATCCGAGCATATGCCTAACAACATTGTTAGTCTGACAAGATATAGTGGACTAAGTGTTTTTAGTGATATGATTACACTGTATGGTTAAAGCTTTTGCGATGTCCTTATTGTTCGTAATAAAGGGGCTATAAAAGATTGGTGTTAGTGGAGCCATCTGTTAACTCGTCTTTTAAGATTATTCAACTGTTTCAGCCCTCCCAGATCCCAATGAATTTGTAATGCACTGTAAAGTTTTAAATTCCTGTGTGCATTGCACTATATTCAAAACATGCAAGTGGTGCAAGGTACAGTAGGGCCAGTACATCTTTCGCGGTACTTACCTATTCTGACAAAATATTAAAAGCGAGCACACAGCGAACTCACCCGCTCCAGCTGCGCACCAAAGTGCACTGGCACCCTCAATCACGTAACCATCAAATTTAACAGTACCCTCTTGCTCCAAATCGGGACTAAATTTGGACAACAACATTTTGACCACCTTATCATGACCATACCTTGCGGCAATAATGAGAGGTGTACAATGTTGACCTTCATCTTCGACAACAGACTAAAATAGTCCAAATCAATTTATATTAACAAAGAGCAAGCTACTTACATTATTCAAAAGTTTAGTCACTTCAATTCCATTTTTATCACTTAACAAAGTGTAGAGCGTTATCGCCATGCCATCCCTAGCAGCGTAGTAAACGCGATTTTTAAACGACTCGCTCATAATTACTGCTAAAGCGAGGAAATCGACTTCATTGAAATTCTATTTTAAACTGTCACACCGAACACACGAGTTACAACTTTCTCCGAGAATGACGTCGATTCTCTGCTTATACTTGGAGGTTGAGATGACCAGCTGATTTTTACAGGTGCGCAGTTTGTGTACGATTTTATCCCACTCTCATTCCTCTGCACGTGACTCGAAAATGCGCGCCAAATTCCCCTCATTATCGAACAAAAAATTTGCCGGGTTCACTGGTTGGGGCAATCTGATAAGGAGCAAAGACACCACATCGTCATACATAAAAAATCGGTTTTGTGATATTCGGTACAGAGTCGGATTGCTCTGATTTTCGCGTAGAAATATGCCCCAATTCCTAGATCAATGGCGCGTTTGCGATCACGCACGTGCAGACCGATTGTTTTTGTTACAAAAGTAATGCTCCGATTATCTAAATGAGGGGCCCATTTCAATTAGAAGGCAATCCGGTCCCGATTCTATATCTAGTAAGAAAAAAGGTGACCTAAACCCAAACCAGTTATTAATCAAAAAGTTAACATTTACCGTCATATTTTTGATAACCTGTGAACTCGGAGCATCTAATTTTATTTTTACATATCATAAAGGCTCGCACTTGTGTGACCTTTTAGCCCCTAAATGAATATATAGGTAGGTATCTAGAATTTTCCAGAAATATTTTAAATATATTCAAGGAATAATTATATTGGATATTCCATGATTATTTCCTAAAGAATATTCCAGGAATAATTTTAGGAGTTATACAAATTTTAACATAACATTAACAACTAAGAATTAAGGGATTTTGTAGGTCGTAGAACAAAGTATATACCTACCTATGTTTCATCAGGGATTATTTGGCTATATGGCCCACATAATTTTGAAGATTCCTTATGAATTTGACAAAAGCGTCAAACAAAATGGCCCTTCTTAAAAAGAATTCCTAATAAATAAATCCGTCAAATCTAAGGGACGAGGTTGGTTGATTTGAAAAATGTGGAGCGTTTTAAGAACCCAAGCAGAAAAATTAAAAAATTAAAATGTTCGAAAAATCACAAGAATTTGAAGAATCAACATTGGAAGAAATTTTAAAAAGCGAAAAATTGAAACGAGGGTATAATAATACGAATAACTATAATTATGGTTCGAAAGGTAAGGTTTCATGTGCTACAATTCAATTCGAATGATTAATTTGAATTAATTACCCAATTCGAGATTAAAGAAACCAGTAAATATTCATATCGTTTTAGATTAGCATATGTACTGCACTGTATGTAATACGCTCTTTTGTATGTGAATGTGACCTACGTAAAATATGATGGATGAACTTGAAGGTAGATCAGCTGTTTTTGCAATTCCTTCAATAATTTTTTTAAAATGTTTTTTTCTCTTTTTCGAAAAAAATTAGAAAATTCTCCGGTACAAACTCCACCAATCCAACACGTTCCTGTCGATACGAACGAATTGCGAGATAATGTCTTCGGTAAAAAAAGTGTAAAGATTGAATTGTGAACTTTGTAACCTTATCTTGCATTCAGATTTCATTCGCACAATAAAAGATCCCGAAAAACCCAACACGTTAGAAGAATTAAATGTAGTCTACGATGAAGGTGTCATTGTACGTCGTCAAGTAAGATACGAAAGTCGATCATTATTATTTCCGCTTTTATGGTAGGTGCAAAACCCGACGGCCGGGAACATTAGTGTCATACGGGTCGAGTTTAATCCGACCGTTCCGCATTGCTCGTTGGCAACTTTAATTGGATTGTGTATTAGAATCAAACTTGAACGGAGTATACCTCAGGAGATGAAACTAGATATATTTATTAAGAAAGGTGCACATTCGACAGAAGACGAAAGTAAGCAACTGCTGGTGGTTTAAAACTCATACCAAATACCACCAAGAAATAGCTATCTTGTTTACCTTAATTTAGTAAATAACATTTTTTATGGTTTACTTATGGAATTATTTGCCATTCTAAGTACAAGTGATGGAAGCTTTTTTTTTTGCTTAGAATAGCAGCCTGTTACTGCATTGTATATTAAGATAATTTTGTTTTGCAGTAAATAAACAAATAAACGATAAGGAAAGGATAGCGGCTGCTATGGAGAATCCAAATTTGAGAGAAATGGTGGAGAACTGCATAAAGGAAGAAGACTGAAATTCTCTTATTTTTATGTTTATAATTATTTTGATCTATGTATAAAGTTTTAATTGTGACTAATAAATTTTTAAATTAATTGATTTAGAATGCTTCAAACTTACATGTGGTCGAATAAGTGGTAAAGTTGTATTTGTTACAAACAGTACAATATTGTTTAATTTTACACATTTGGAATGAGAATACCTACACAATACAACCTATCAAAGGTTCTAATACGGCGTATAGGTGCCTTACAAATTAAAATCCACTTGATTTATCCATGCACAAATTCAATTTTTCAATCCCTATGACAAATCAGATTTTTACACTTTTCCTTCAAGTATCTTTAGCTAAAATTTGTGTTAAATATTATAAACTAATAACTGTGCAGGTGTAGAGAAATACTGTAATTTTTTTAAGTGATCATTAAACTTCATAAGTATAATAAGATTATTATTAGTATTATTGTTATTATTTATGTTAGGGCTAAAGTTTGGTGTGGCCCCAGGGCTGATCAACTTCAATGTGACCCAAGGGCCACTTAAAAAATGGCCCTGGTTGAGAGATTTTCAATACCATGTTTTGTTCGGAGAAATCAGCAACTTTATTGTTTATATGGCCCGTGAAAAAGTACACACTGTATTAAATAGCATTTTTTATAACGAATAAAACGATATAACGGCACACAAAAAAATACAGGAGCTAGAAACTGTTGGTTTCAACAAGATGGTGCACCCGCGCACAAGGCCCTAATCGTATGAGAATATACCTTTCGGGCAAATTTCCTGGAAAATAGAGAAATTTGCCAAAAAAGTATTCTCGCATAGTTATGGAGCCGTGCGCGGGTGCACCATCCTGTTAAAACCAACTGTTTCCAACTTTTGTTTTTTTGTGTGCCGTACATCGTTGTATTGGTAAAAAAATACTACTCAATAAAGTATGATTTTTCAGAAACCAAACATTGTATTGAAAATCTTTCAACGCTATCTTGTAGAGCTCAAAAAGTGACCATAAGAAAATATGTTTATTTTTTTTCTATTCAAATAACGAGGTGCAAAACTTGAGGAAATGTTAGTTTTAACCATCCCTGAATATCATCCCAAAGTTTCAATAACTTTTCCGACCTTTTTTTATTTGAAACAACCTGTCGACTGAACTACACACGTGGCCTGCTATGGAGCCTTGGGCATCTAGTTTTACCAGATCATCTGCTTGCAATATCAGAATGCCATGAAACCCAGTAACATGGTGCTGCTTCAGGTTGCAGATGCACTCCCAGACTAGTGCGGGCTAGGAAAGCCTTTATGACTGCTTGCTTGACAGTCTGAGAGAATGTCAATTGTTACGCCAGTGAATTTACAACGCCTTACACCGTATCATTGTATTTATAAACGAACTTATCTCCCATATACAGGCGCAGAGATTTAAACCGCGGTTTGAAAGTAGGGGAGGGGGGGACTTTTACCCAAAGGGGGATGCGGCACTTGAATTCGCTAACCCCCATATTTTCAGGATAGGTCATAATATAGCGCGCCTCTGCCTAGAGAGGTAGCACCATCTATCCCACCTTTCACGAAATGTGTTATGAAATGCTACTGTCAAACTTGTTTTGCAAATGAAAGAAAAGTTCCAATTTATTAGTCATACGTAGTAAATTGGAGGAAGAAATTTGCCTTTTGTTTGAGTGTTATTAATTTTCAACTGCTTATAATTTTAAGAATAAACCCCCAAAATGAGTTTCTTCGGGAAATTGTTCGGTGGCAAAAAGGATGAGAAGCAGATCACAACTGGCGAGGCAATTCAAAAACTCAGAGAAACCGAAGACATGTTAATCAAAAAGCAGGAGTTTTTGGAAAAGAAAATTGATGTAGAGATGGACATTGCCCGAAAAAATGCCACGAAAAACAAACGATTAGCGATACAGGCGTTAAAGAAGAAGAAACGATTGGCAAAGCAACTCGAACAGATAGACGGAACGCTTAGCACCATTGAAATGCAAAGGGAGGCGCTTGAGGGTGCCAACACGAACACGTCGGTTCTGGATGCGATGAAAGAAGCAGCTGATGCGCTTAAACTCGCTCATAAAAATATGTACGTATTCGACCTATTTAAATCACTTCTAATCCATTAATTAATTGTGATCTGAATTCAAGGTTATTCATTTTGCTTAACTAACATACTTATGTTGCAAGGGATGTCGATCAAGTGCACGATATGATGGATGATATCGCCGAACAGCAAGACGTAGCTAGGGAAATATCCGACGCGATCAGCAATCCAGTGGCCTTTGGATCGGTGGTCGACGACGAGGATCTAGAAAAGGAATTGGAGGAGCTCGAACAGGAAACGCTTGAAAATGAGCTTCTGAAAGTTGGACCCGAGAATCTACCTGAAATTCCACAAGCCGAAGTCTCCAAACCTAGGCCTGCTAGTACGTACCCATTCAAATTCAATTGTTTAACACTACAACCTGATTAATTTTTCAGAAAAAGTTGAAGATGAAGATGACATGAAGGAACTCGAGGCTTGGGCGTCGTAAATGTTTGCACTAGACAGTCGCTGAGTATAGAACATCATTTTGCACTCGTCTGCTTGTAATATACTATATAAAGTTTAAAAGCTAATTTAATTCGGAAAGGAATGCTTGCTCTTCTATTGTGCATTAATTATGGCAAATAAACTTCGTAATGAAAATGGAGATAAATCTTTATTCGTAGATTTAGGTGGAATTAACCCTTTGTAGATAATCTTTTTCTATTGTTTATACATTTTGAATTGTCAAATTGTTTATTTTTTAATGCTGTTCACATTATTTTAAATTAAATTATATTTCAATAGATTTGTTTCATTCAATGCGTCAGATTATATTTGATCATTAATGGGCGGCTTATACAGAATGAAACCTTAAAATGGACAAAAACAGTCCAAGAATTTGTGTTCATTCTTTTAATTTTTTTATGCCCGAGTATGCACCTGTTTTGTTTACCTTTTCAGATTAAAATTTTTTAAATTAAAATGAGTTCTAACGCTATTTGGCTATTTATTGTAAGCTTAAAAAATGCTAGTGATATGATTTTTATTATTTGGCTGCAAACGGCGTTCTGGCACCAATGCGCTTCTCATTTATAATGAAATCATTATTAAGCAGTGGTTAATAGTGGGAATTGTCACACTGCCCACTTTCAGAGATCATGACTACCCAAAATTTGGCTCAATAAACATTTAGACAAGATCTCTCTAAAATCAAGAGTTGCAACTTCCGTAGAAACTACATAGGTACTTAAAATTATTACATTTTGAAAAGATTCAAACCAAATTACTACTCGTTGAAAGTATGTCAATCACAGAACAATAAATAATGGCCTGCTTGACTACACTATCCTGTCTCGACCTTGGTAGGTATATAATATATTATTATATATAAAATACAGCAGAGTGGAGTAGGATTTGCATCAGGTGTTTTGTGACCGGAATCCTACTCAGTATTATACCTTCTTCCGATACGCCGTTTTTAAGTTCACAATTAGAAAGCAGAATGTAATTTAAAAATCGGATCAAACTTTCTGGACACACTACATGTAATATACAGGGGGAGCTGCGGGTTCATGTTTTACGGGACACGCTGTACATTTATTTATTTATGTATTTTAGGTTAAGGTGAAATTACTGTGATAATCCGATTAATGTTCTTAGATTATATGCCATAATTTATAGTTTTCCCCTTAAAGGACTTGCTCCATATTCCTACATAACATGACAAAAACTGCAGCAGGTTTAGTGATCTTCCGCAAGCATTTAAATGCAATTCAGTACCTTTTGTTACAAACATCTTACGGGGAACACCATTGGACTCCTCCAAAGGGTAACATAATTTAACAATAACACATTAAAAATATTACGTAACGCAGGTCATGTCGATCCCGGCGAAACCGATCCGATGGTTACGGCATTACGAGAGACGAGCGAAGAATCCGGTTTGCGACAGTCGGATTTGAACATATTTCACGACTCTAAGCATATTCTCAATTATAATGTACGCGGGAAACCGAAGATTGTTATTTATTGGTTAGCGGAATTAATTAATCCAAGCGCTGGGGTGAGATTGTCTGATGAGCACCAAGATTTTAAATGGTTAGAGTTAGAGGAGGCTTGTAGATTTGGAAATTACACTGATATGCAAGTTATGTTAAAGCATTATGATAATTTTATAAAAACAATGTGAATAAACTGTTTTGTTGTTTGTAATTTTAATAATTTGTAGTCGGGATGGATTTTTCTCCATGTCTCTCTATGTGTAAATTCTTTAAAGTAAAGGACTATGGATAAAACTTGTATATGGAAACACCAATTACAGACAATATATTTTTTTTGTGCAAGGTTATTGCAAAATATACCTATCAATATTGCGTTTATTATAGCATATTAGCATGCAAGACTGAAGAAAAGCGGTCTGCGCCATCTCGAGAGCACCATTGCTACATAACAGCATCTTGGCAACAACTATCGTCATGCGAAAGCGTCGTGCAGTTCAAGTTTGTTGTTATTTTTATGTTTTTTAATGCATTTTATAATTTTCGACCTTATTTTTCTATTGACTTGATTTAACCTCGATGCAGAATCACGTATTTGATATCGTTAACATTTTGTTTGAAATAGTTTACGTGTTTGGTGTAATGTTTGCTTAATTTATTTTTATGTATGGATTAAATGGTCTTGACCTGAAGTAATATTCATATAAATTTTGACCATTGTTTTAATATGTGTGATTATCCCTCAGGGGAAATTTGACTCAATCTGTAATAGTACCTAATAATCTTTATTAAGGGTTAGGAGAACTCAATTAAGTGCAATTTAGCCCCCCCCCCCAACCCCTCCATATTCAATCGGCAAAAAAGTGGTTGTAGTACATCATAGCCAAATAAAGCCATAGTACCATAGTAAATGATTTGATTATAAGGTAGTAGCATGCTATATTTATCAATGTTTACCTTCTTGGTAAATGATTAATGAAGAGGGGGTCTCTTTATACATAAACATTTAAAGGCCGCCTGGTATACATTACAATCTACGCTATATATATGTATAATAGAAGAAGAATTAAGCTCTTCGATAAAATATTGAGCATTTTCCTTTTATAGATACCTTTCTCCAACATTTTCGAAATGTTCACAATTAAGTTTTTACATAGCCAGTAGATGTGTCTCGTCTAGACGATCTTACCGCTCTTTGAGAGCACCCTCTCCTCCGCCCCGCCGTTCTGCAGATATTTGCACTGAAAGTTTTTACATTACCAATAGATATGTCTCGTCCTGACGTGCACATGCCCTTTATGAGTACCCTCTTCCGACAGACACTTCGTTTCGACTTCGCCAGTCGGTCTATCTCGTCCAGAAAATTTGAGAGTACTTTCCTCTGACAAACCGTTTTCGAGATATTCGCACCTTGACATCACCAATGGATATATTTCCTCCAGATTTCCCAATCGTCAAAATTATATTCAATGCTACTAGAGGGCCCCCAACTCCCTCTGCTCGCGAAAAGGAGTCGTGCGAGTTAGTTATAGTTTCTACAAACCAATTCATTTTTTTGTTTGTAATGATGTGAATGCATAACATAAAATTAAAACAACAATATTGGCCAATCAGAGGTAACATTTAGGGACAATATGTCAGGTAGGTAAGCAGGTACCAAGATTGTAAGAAAGGGTGAAATATACAGGATGGCACTCATCTTTGGTGCAATAAAATCCTCTGGTTAAGAGAATCAAGATGGAAAATAACATGGCCTTGTAGGTAAATTCAATGTTACGACAAAATATGTGGAAATAATTGAATCGCAGCTCATATACCACACATACATTCTAAACCGAAGAGTTTTTATTAGCATAATCTTGCCCCCAAGATATGTAACTCGCCCCTCGTTCGGAGTTTCGAGCCTACAGTTACATGTCGAACACATTCACTGGATTAGTGTCGTAACACATTTAATTAGTTTTTGCCACCCCTGTAACTGCTTCATTCGCGGAGAAAATGTTAGATTACAAACAACCAGTCAGTACGCATACACACATCAAAACAATTTTCCCAATGTTTAAAAGATTGATTAAAACTTATATGAATATTTCTTGTGGTCAAGACCATGTAATCAAAGCATAAACATAAATTAAGCAAACATTACACCAAAAATGTAAACGATTTAAAACAAAAGGATAACGGTATCAAATATGTGATTCTGCATTACGGTTAAATCAAATAAATTTCAAAAACAAAGATTGAAACTCGCAAAAAATATAAAATGCTGCATACAAGACACAAATACGATATAAAGAAATGCAAAGATTACTACTTGCATTAAATAACAACAAACATTAAAAACAATAAGATGCTAAACGTAACCAACGTTCGTGCTCTCCATATGGTGCAGACAGCTTTTTCCCTCCTAAAAATTGCGTGGTTGCCGACTGTCAGACATGTGTGCATCGTCGTAAGTTACGCGGTTCTAGGACCAATCCCCTAAAAGTAGTTCAACACAATAGAACTGGATCTGGGCGGACTGACAGACAAAACGCAAACAATAGCACATTTTTTTAAATTCTTAACAAAATTAGCTACAAATTAAAGTTGACATGCAAAATTCGATTACACTGCACATAGTATATTTCCTGTAACTTTCAATTAAATAACAAAGTTATGTACATTGTGTAAACGTCAGATGGACGTGGAAAAATGCCGAATGAGCCATCCTGTATGTGTAAATGTTTTTCTGGTCAATTTAAATCTGGAGAATTTTATTACGAATAAGCATTATTTAATCAGAATTTGTACTTTTAGTACCTATTTGTCCATTTTAGCTTTGTTTTTAATTGATTAATTCCTTGTTTACATATTGAGATGTTAAAATTGCGTTGTTTAGAATTAAGGAACATTTGGTCGAGTTCATTTAAGTGTTATCTGCTCGAACGCGACACGGCCTCTTATTGGTGTTACATTTAATTTGAGGGAGAGGATTTTACTGACCTAGTGGAAGTGGGGAAGAATTAAAAAACACGTTGTAATAACAATAAATAAATTTATAACCACTTAACACGAAATTTACAGAGTATCTTCAATAACACGATCCTTTTTAAGTTGCTGCAAACTTTCGATTAGCCTGCTTAGCGATACTTCCCCAAAAATTTCATTGTTTCGCGTTCTTACATTTACGGAATTATTTTCTTGCTCCTTGTCTCCTACAACTGTAAAAAAATGTTATACCGCAGCAATGTAATCAATGGACATTATTATTTATGTACTTTCTTGTGAAATGGGAATCTTTGACGCACTCTGTCGATACATGATCCAAACTCACCAAGTATAAAATTAAACTGAGCTTGCTGGGCATTTCGAATTTTCCGATTAAACGTATCGCCTTGGTCGAGATCTATTTCGACCATAAAACCTGCCTCGTACAGTTTCCGTTCCACGTCCATCGCGTAACTGTGTACATTGGCATTTATAGGAATGACCATTATTTGTCTGGGAGATAACCAAAACGGCCATTTTCCTCCGTAGTGCTCAGTTAAAATGGCGAAAATGCGTTCGACCGATCCTAGAAGCGCTCGATGGATTATAACGGGACGTTTCTTCTCTCCTGTAGGGCTAGAAATCTATGTCTACTGCGGCTGAGGGTTATACACCTACCTCTTATATGACAAATCAAATCTGATTGGTAGTTGAAAATCGAGCTGTATGGTTCCGCACTGATGCGAGCGTTTTAACGCGTCCAATACGATGATATCAATCTTAGGACCATAAAACGCGCCATCTTCAGGGTTTAAAGACCACGAATATCCTGAGAGATTTAAGCTATTCTCCAACGCCTTTAAAATTGACAGTCAAGTACGTCATGCTACCTATCGCGTACAGACCTTTTCGGCTTGATCCCAAATTTCGACGTCGCCCAAAAACTTTTCGGGTCTCGTCGATAAGACCAGATTAAATGTGAAGCCGAAAGTGGTATACAGACGATTCAGGAAGTCTAACGATTCGGTTATTTCGCCTTGAATTTGATCGATACCGCAGAACACGTGACCATCGTCCTGTTGAAATCTACGCACGCGCGTTAGACCAGTCAGTGTACCGGACAGTTCGTTTCTGTGAACTACACCAAATTCGGTACATCTAAAGGGCAGTTCTCTCCACGAGCGGGCGCGTTGTTGAAATATTAAGCTAGAGAGAAAGATGGGGTTTTGTAAAGGGGCTATGGTAAAAGCACCACCTACCAGTGGCCAGGGCAATTCATCGGTTTTAGGGCGAAGGTGTCATTTTCCACGTTAAATGAAAACATGTTGTGCTAAAATGAGGCAAGGTGTAGTGTTCTTTTTTTTTTACAGCTGAGTGCACTTACAGCGTACAGATCCCAATGGCCCGATTTCTCCCACAACTTCGCATTAAACATGTTAGGGGTAACCACTTCTAGGTACTTTCGTTCCCGATACAGTTCTTTGACAAATTCAATAAGTGTGTTGTAGATGCGAGTTCCTCGCGGTTGGAAAAAACAGCAACCCGGAGATAAATCGTGGAAGAAGAACAATTCTTGATCCTACAGTGGCAAAGAAGCGGCCAAGATTAGACTTAACACGGCACTTACTTTTCCTATCCGTCTGTGATCTCTTTTAATGGCCTCCTCCTGAAACTGTTCCCATTCTTGCAACTGCTTGGTATCGGGAAAACTTATGCCATAAACTCTCTGCAAGGTTTCCGATTCCGAATTTCCCTCCCAATAGGTCGACGAATTCTACAATATCTCAAACGTTACGAATACTGGCCCGTCGAATTACCTTTGTTAATTTAAAAGCTTTCACTTTGCCAGTATGGAGAACATGGGGACCCCTGCAGACATCAATTAGAGATCCGCACCGATACACGGTAGCCGTGGGCGAATTGATTTTCTCATTCAATATCCGTACTTTAAACGGATTGTATTTGAACATTTCGAAAAGATCATCTTTTCGGACGACGAGTCTTTCGAACTTTTGCTTTCCATTTATAATTTCTTTAATACATTTTTCTAATTGAGGAAAATCTGTAGACGATATCTGGGGAAAACTCTAAGCGTCGCTGTACGTTGAATATACTCACTGTTTTATCGTGCAGATACATGTCGTAATAAAATCCAGCCTCAATCGGCGGACCGTAACAGAGGTAGCCGGTAAAAGTTCGTTCTAGAGCTTCTCCCAAGATGTGTGCGGACGAATGCCAAAATACTGACTTAGCTTCGTCATTATCAAATTTTAATAGTTCCAAATGGCAGTTTTCTTCTAGCGGCCTATTTAAGTCCCACAGCACTCCGTTTACTTTTGCTACTATCACAGTTTCGGCAAAGCTTGGACTAAAAAATAAGGTTTTTTGAAAAAAGTATTTTGTTGTTGTTGTGATTCTTTGTGAGTGCGCATCATATTGCAATCGATTCTATTTAGGGACAAACTGGTTGGACTCGGGAATTATAATTTTGTAACGTAAGCACCTGTTCTCCGCCCTGAAGTTCATACCCGAAGTTATGACCACACCGTATATTTGTGGAGTCGACCAGCTTTGCTGAACACCCTGTATCTAGAAGCGTTTTAAGTTGGGCGCTTCGTTACTAAGTAGTTCGCCGCAATTTTGTTTTAGTTTTTCCGAAGTTAGCGCCGCCATTTTCTGAACCCGTCCGAGTCCTGCAGCTGCCGTTTCTCCGATTGACCACGACCGACCCGCCAGATCGCTGCTACCGCCGACCTCAACCAGGCGCGAGTCCGTCCGCCCGTTTGTTCGTTCCGCCGACAGAGACACCTCGGTTGCCGCCGATTATTACATTAATTAATATAGTTTGTATGCTTATTTATTTTTCTTTTAATTAAATTGAGATTATTATTCCACTAATGAATCTTTAATTTTAAAACCTCACCGACTGTGCGCGAACTACCCCAAGTTCGTCGCAATTTAGCAAGTTTTATTTTTTATCACCCACAATTTATAACATAACACGAGCGGGAGCTTATTGTTTCATTAGACCTTAATGTTAAGACTGAGTGAAACACAATTTTATATAGCAAACGTCCTTGCAAGTTCTCGAATAAACACCGTCACATTTCCCGGAAAAAATGCGACACATTCGATTTCGTGTCTTATGTCCAATTTTGGCAAAACCAAAACTCTAAAGATCTAAAGAGGTCAAAAAACGAATAGAACCTCTAAAAAACAGCAAAATGAAAATGAAGCGCTGAACCCCGCACTATGACGCCTTGGAATAATATAATTCAACGTTAAACTTTAATGAAAATGATATTATTGATTACAAGATTGTGCGTTATTACATGTGACAGTTACGGTAAAAATTCTAATCTTTCTAAACTATGAAATATGCCGCCTATTATTTTTTATCTAACACTAACTTTAACTGACTTTAACACTTTCCCTTGTTTGATAAAAATTAATAATTATACAAGTCCCATCTTTACACAAAGGATATGTAATCTTGTTTGAGCGAGAGACTTGGTCATAATGTCAGCTACCTGATGTTCAGATGAAACCTTTTCTACAACCAAAGTGCCTTCACTAACATGCTCACGAATAAAGAAGTGTTTCCTTTGGATGTGCTTGGTTCTGCGATGATTTTCGGGATTCTCAGAAAGTCTAACGGCTGCTGCGTTGTCAATCTGGATAACTGGAATTTCCTTTAAAAATGTAATTTCTTGCAAAAGTTGAGTAAGCCAAATAACTTCCTTTGCGGCTTCACTTGCAGCTACGATTTCTGCTTCAGCTGTAGATTCTGTTACGGAACCTTGTCGCTGACTAATCCAAGAAACAGCTCCATTGGCATATTTGACCAGTACTCCTGATGTTGAACGACCTGTTTTAGGTTTTACTACAACCACCGAAATCAGCATCACTGTAGCATTCGAACGCTCCCTTCTTAGCGTTACTTTGATATACTATACCAAGATCAATAGTCCCAGCTATATACCTAAGGACTCTTTTAGCTCTCGCTACATCATCAATAGTAGGGTTTTCTAATGACCTGGATAAAAATCCCACACTGTAGGCTAAATCTGGTCTCGAGCCTAACATAAGGTACATGATCGCACCAACGACCTGTCGATATGGAAATATGACTTCTTTTTCTGATGCTTTCCCTGAATTCGAACTTCCTGAACTTGAAAGCATTGGTGTAGAAACTGACTTGCATTCAACAAAATTAAAACGCTCAAGTAGTTTCTGAGCATACGATTTCTGGCTAATCTTGATATTTCCATTCTGTGATTTTTCAATTTCAAGACCCAAGAAATATGTTGCTTCATTTGAGGTAATCTTGAACTCTGTTCTAAGTTGGTGGATAAATTCTTCAAGATCTTCTTTATGAGTAGCAGCAATAAGACCATCATCTACATATAATGCTAAAACTATCTTAGCACCATTTTTCTCTTTAACAAACATACATGGTTCTTCTTTACTGGCTCTAAACTGTAATTTTTGTAAATATTTTCCAATACGATGATTCCAACATCTAGGCGACTGCTTTAGTCCATATAAACTCCTTTTGAGTAGGCAGACTCTACCAGACTCATCATCGTATCCATCTGGCTGTTTCATAAAGATCTTTTCCTCCAGCTCTCCATATAAAAATGCAGTTGAGACATAAAATTGGGCCAAATGCATTTTCTCTGTTGCAGCAATACCAAGTATCAAACGAATAGTTTGCAACTTTGCAACTGGACTGAAAGTATTATTGTAATCAATACCTTTCTTTTGATTGTATCCTTTTGCGACCAATCTTGCCTTGTATTTTAAAATACTTCCGTCTGGATTTAATTTTAATTTATAAACCTACTTACAAGCAATTGCTTTACCACCTGTGGGTAATTTTACTAATTCCCATGTGCTATTTTCCATCAAGGAAGCCATTTCATTGTCCATGGCATTTTTCCAAGATGCACGATTTTTATCTTGTATAGCTTCTTCATATGTTTGAGGATGGAGCTCTGTCATCATCGCCATAACGTAATCTTCAAGATACTTTGGAGTGCGGATAATTTCTCGATTACGTAACGATCTTTCATTGTTATATTCACTACTGCACTCATCATCACTTTCTTCTTTGCTTTCTTTAGTTCTTGTGCTGCCTTCAGGTTGAGTAATTTCTGGTTTATCAATCTGGTCTTCTTTTTCTGATTCATCTTCTTCTGACAATCTATTCCTGAAAAATACTTTTTCTTTTTCTTCGCATTCTTGAGTTACTTCATTAAATTTTACATCTCGAGATAAAACAACGCATTTCTTCTCTGGAACGTACACTCGATATCGTTCATCTCCATCATAACCAACTAAGTAGCCTTTTTCAGCTTTTCTATCCATTTTTCGTCTTTTCTGATCTGGAACATGGATATAGCAGGCCGAACTGATGATTCGAAGGTGTTTTATCCTGGGTTTCTTCTTACACCAAATTTCATATGGAGTAATACCATCTTTTGACGACTTCCCAGTCCTATTCAGAATGTAGATCGCTGTTGTAACTAACTCAGCCCAAATCGCGTCCGGAAACTTCACATCAGAATTGGAATACTTGAACGTACGTGCCATCTCGACAATTGTTCTATTTTCTCTTTCACTACCGCCATTTTGTTGTGGTGTATACGGTGCTGTCAATCGCTGTGTGATACCCCGTCTCTGCAAGATTTCTCGAACATCTGCGTTGTCAAATTCACCTCCATTGTCGCTGAGTAGCTCTTTAATGAAGTGACCCTGAGTTTCTGCATGCGTTAGCATTTGTTCTAAAACTACTTTGACATCAGATTTATACTTAATAATAAAACCGTAACGATATAGCTATAACTGTCCTTAAATACCACTAAATAACGTTTTTTCTGAAAAGACTCACAAAAGGGTCCACAAACATCGACCGAAATAAGTTCTCCCGGTTGTGAGGCACTTTTTCTGTTACCAAATGGAAGTCTATGCGCCTTACCATATACGCACGGTTCACATATTGTATCGTCAAACTTAACTTTAAGATTAAACTCTTGTTCAAGCTTTTTCTTGACGTAACGCTTATCCTGATGACCCCACCTTTCATGGTATAACTGTAAATGATCGTTTGCTTCTACTATTTTTACTGATGCCCTGTCTTGGGACAAAATTGGACTAATATTTGCCTTATACAATGATCCAAACTTCTCTCGAATACCACTCAACACTGTGATGCCGTTTACCAAAAACGAGCAAGTGGTTACGGTGGATCCGAATTCACTGTTTAAATTTTTATCATGGGCAGCCAATGGTGAAAATAAATTTCTCGAAATTTTCGGAACGTACCAAACATCTTTCAATAAAATATGTTGGTTCTTCCCATTGACAATTGAAGAGACCTTGATAGTACCGCTTCCGATAGCAATCAAACGTTCTTCTCCAGCTGCTTTAATTGTGCGCGGATCTTTAAACTCATCAAACGTACAATACCAATCAGAACGACTAGTTACATGCTTAGTAGCCCCATTATCCACAAACCAATCCTCTGAATTTGGTTCAGTAGCTAAAACTTCATTATCTATTGAGACTAAAGCGACCTGAGACTCTGCAGCATTACTACTGCTACTACTACGTTTAGGACGACCATCTGCGATCCATTTTCTACAACTTCTCACCCAGTGACCCTTCTTTTGACAGTAATTACAGGTATCTTCTTTCTTAAGTTTCGATACAAAATTGAAATTGTCGGTACCCCTCTTTGTCTGCTTATTTGACTTAACCAACAAGGCTACTTGTTTATCACTATCATTACTTGAAGGCTGTCTTATATTTCGTTCGAAAATAATAATCTGCATGGTTAATTCGTCGAATGTTTTAACCTCATCTTTCGTTAACAGCATCCAACTCGATTTAAAATTCTCAAAACTACTAGGTAAAATATGTAAAATTTTACATACCAATAGTAGATCTGGGAGTGGATTTTCATTCTTAGCTTTTAACCCGTTATTCAGCTCGGTCCATAGACTCTTGAGCTTGGCTACGTGTGTGGAAACATCCTCGCCCGATGTCCAACCAAATGAAAATAGCTCTGTACAAATCTTGAACAGCTGATCTTTGGATGTAGCTTCAAACTGCTGTTTTAACGCCTCCCAAGCATCATGCGCCGTAACCTTGTCCATGATTTTCTGATAAACTGTGTCAGAAACTGTACTTGTAATCATTGACTTGGCATAACTATTTGCTTTTCGATACAGATCACTTGTAGCTTTAAATGCTTTTTCTTCACCTCGTGTTGGATTAGCACTAAGCGGAGTCGGTTTCTCTAGCTTCTTATCGATAACATCTAACGCTCCCTCATGATAATCAAGTAAATCACGAATTTTCCTTTTCCATATTGGCCAGTCTGACTCACCAGTCAATGGTTTAATGTGCTTTGCTAAATCCATTCTGCTGCTGATGTGTGGATTTAACAATACTTCACAAATACACAATTCGAAACGGAAAAACACTAAAACGAAGGTCTGGGCCCATAACCTAATATAATTCAACGTTAAACTTTAATGAAAATGATATTATTGATTACAAGATTGTGCGTTATTACATGTGACAGTTACGGTAAAAATTCTAATCTTTCTAAAACTATGAAATACGCCGCCTATTATTTTTTATCTAACACTAACTTTAACTGACTTTAACATGGAAGACTCCAGAAGGCGTTAAAAGACTTTTTAGAACCCTCTATCACTTTCCAGAATCTCTTTAGTTGCCTTTTGGGGCTCCGTATGTCCTTTTGAGACGTTTTGAAAACCGTCCTACAAATAGGTGTGTCTCGAGGTGTGTCTAGAATTCATTTAATGGGAGTAGAAAGCACCAAGACGCTAAAATGCCCAAAAAAGCTCTCAAAAAAAGCTCTTAGTGGGCGCTTACCCCTCTCAAATGCTCCTTAGATTTCTAAAACTTCATTTTATACTCCTTAGAATGCCTCTAGAAAGAGATTGAAAGAGCCTAGGATGCTTTGTAACCGGTTTAGAAAATCAATACACAAACAAGGTAACACAAATATACTATTTAGGTATACAGTGATTTAGGAATACTTAATATCGCCCTCTATTGAGCAGCAGTATAAACACCGCTATACAGGGTAAACATTTTGTCTGGAACACTGAATATACCTACTCGTATCTTCAAACAAGATTTTTTGTGGTATCAAAAATTATAAAAAGTACTTTAAATTTGAGGTCAGTGGCGTACGTCTGAATGACAAGGGGAGAATATATATTTTTCTAATGGCAACTACTAGTTTTCGTTACATATTCTCAAGGAGTATGTCTTTTTTTGAATATTACATTTACAAGGGTTGAAGACCCCACTTGCATTCAATCAAATTGAGCCTCTACGACACTGGCAAAAACTTCAACGACAATTAATTTTTTATTCTGCCCATAGCTAGCTCAGTAATAAGAATGTTCTTATACCCCCAACCTAGCTCCTTTTTAAAATAAACACACATCCTTGAGTGCGCAACAAAATTTTAATCCAACCAAGGGAACTGTATCACTGAAATTAAATGCAAAATTCCCCAAAAATTAAGCAAGATAACCAAAATCCTTTGTTTGGATCCGCTTCTTAACAATAAATACAATAAACACTCAAATTGGTGCTGGCTCACACTCGTAACTTCTCTAAGAATTAAAATTCGCGTACCTAACGTCGTACGTGACGGCTCGCGAAAACCAGCGTAGAACCGCTCTCTCAAAACCTGCATTTTCGTCACGTGCTCGGGTTTAATAAACGAAACTGTTATGTCCCAAGAGATCGTGTCACCCGCGCTCGCTTTCCGCTATACATTTTTTGTTATCGCCAGACATAGTTTTGTTCACGTTCGCTATGAAGCGCTAGTTAACAAAAAAAATCTGATACAACCGAATACCGAGCAATGCTCGAGATCGTTTTTGGGCTGTAACTTTTTGGCCCGATAGTAGCTGAAAAGACCATAAATTATTATTATTATTTAAAAAAAACCAATGACGACCAATTTTCATAGCGATCAGATGTTTCTAAGCAAAGTTATTGTGCACACGGACAGACAGACAGATATAAATTTATAAACGATCTTGAGGAATCTACTGCCCTTCTGTGTGATACTGAACAAATGAGCGCTTTTCTTTATTTTTGGACATGTACTAAAAATAAGTCAATAAAAGAAAATTTGGGCACCTAATAAAATGATGCAATACAATTAAAAATAGGAATAAAATTTTATGGGCATACTCTTTCTCTGTTGGTATAATTGCAACGTTTCAGATATGTGTTAATGACCTATTATCATACATCTAATTATTCATATTTGATAAACATAATAAATAAACAATACAGTCATTTCCGACTCATTTGCTGCTACGCAATACTTTTCCAATTATCATTTTTAGTTAAAACAGAAATTTAACGCTGTTTCCCCACCTTAAAACAACATTTCGCAAACCCAAATGGTATTTGCACCTAGACATTACCATTTTAAATTCAATGCCATACCTGATATGATTAGCGACATCGAAAGCGGTCGTTCGCCAAGACACGGCATCGATATGTTTGCCGTCCGATAGCGAAACTTTAATGGGATGTTGCGGCTTATTTACCAATTCCCGATTGTAATTCTCCTTCAGTTTGTTCCAGAGCAATTCCCGTTGCTGAACAAACTCGGGCAACCTTTTAAATTGTATGGCACCGCTTTTCTCCACTTTCTCATGTTTCATATCTTTTATCTTGGAAGCCTAAAAGTACATTAACTATATGAGTATACCTACAACAAATAGGTTAATTTATTATGATCGAGATAATTAAAAATAAAAATAATGAGGTTACGTTACTAACCGCTTTGGAATACTGTCGTTGGAACATTTTAACAACCCATCTGTGGGTGTTGTACGTTCCAAGTGCAGCTTTTATTGATAAATTCATTACTTAAGAGATAATTTCCTTATATTAATACAGATAAACAAATATTTAACCTATAAATTGTGCACAACATTCACATCCTATTATTTCTGTGTCTGTTGTACCACTATCGTGCGGCAAAAAGATCAACTACAAAGCGTTTCAGAATCTCTATACCCAGCCAACGGTAATTGGGAATGTTTAGGAACGGGGAGAGGAGAAAAGGAAATACTGCTAGAAGTACAAAAAAGGCCACGAAGTCTACAATACAAAAATATTAAGTACTGTCTAGAATCTTTACAGAATTCCCTTTCAGTGCTTTCTCACAAATAGCTCAGAAAAAGACTTAATAATATAGGTGTAACATATTTTAAAACAGGCAAAATCAACCAGTTGTGCCTCACTTCTACCTTATCTAAATTGAATAATAATAATAATAATAACTGTATTATCTGTGATCAACTACCTTGACATAGACATCGTCATACATTTAAACATGGACATTTAAAATTTTAAAGTCATTTAGGACAGTGTAAACGCTAAAGTACATGTTACAATTAAAAATCACTCATTGAATAAAAACAACGTTCGACTAAGTATTTTTTTAGGTTCGTTCGATACTTCTTAATGTTTGTGATGTTTTTAATATATAAAGGGAGTGCATTGTACATTTTAACTCCATTGTAATATGGACCCCTTTCATACTTCGCTGTGCAATGGTAGGGTATGGTAAGTACCCCATTGTTGCGTGTATGATAGTCATGCTTAGCATTTAATGGATGAAAAATATGACTATTCATTTTCACGAAGATGCAAAGCTTATAGATGTAAATGCTGGGAAATGATAAAATTTTCCTATTGATGAAAACATTCCTAAGAGAAATTGTCGGTTTTACATTAAAAATTAATCGCATTATCCTTTTTTGTAGGATGAAGACTCTGTTTTTGTCGACAGCTGCCCCCCAGGTCACAACGTTGTATGCTAAATGAGGATATGCGAGCGCGTAATACACAGTAACTAATGAATTTATGTCAAGACATGCTTTCAAGTTTCGTAACACATAATAAGCTCTGTTAAGTTTTTTACACACATTCTTAATTGTTGGTCCCATGACAAATCGTCATCTATAAAAATCCCTAAAAACTTAGTATTTAGACTAACACTTGGGGTTACGAGCTCTTGCTTAGCCCTACCAAAGTTCACACACACAGTTTTATTTGTATGAATAAATTATAAATGCGATAAAATTACGGATCTAATAACTTAAACGAACTAATTTCTAAAAGCAAAACAAGTAGGGATGTACACATTCAAGAAAAATAAACCGACTTTGTTTGTAAATAACCCACCAGATTCATCTTAAAAATTGAATTTTTGTCATCCTTTCAAATGACACTGTATTTTTAAAATTGCTTATATTGAATATGCCACAAAAATTGTAGGATGCTTAAAAGTATATTTTTGTGTATATTATTTCAATAAATGGTGGGGGGGGGGGGCTGGTCATACTTTATGAACCAAAAATTAGTCTGGGAGTATTTATGTATTACATAGCTACTAAAGCTACAAGGTAAAAATACTTGAACTTGCCTAAAAGATATTTTTTTGCAAATCTAATAGGCTGGGCAATGGTGGAATAACCGCATTACCAGACTCGGCATTCCACATGCACCTATAGTAATATTAGTGGTTTCTTTATAATTTCGGCATAGGCGTGTCACACTGTCACCAGCTCTCGACTATAGCCTTATTGCTAAATTCATGGAGTGTATTGATACGCATCTTTATCTTAATATCATGAAATGGGTGATAATAAATTATTCTAATGATGAAAAGATGGATATTCTTGATGTATATTGTACATTTGTTCATGTTGTTGCATTTATATTGTTGTCAAGAATAAGGAACATTGCGCTACTGTAAGGTGACAAATAATTTATTTTGTTTACTTTTTTAATTGATTTATGATTAGATTAGATACGATTATGACTAGGGACCGGACTTATATGCATGAAAACGCGTCAAAAGGCAATATGCACAAAAAATATGCATGAACAATTAAATAATGCACAAAAAATCGTTGAAATTTTTTTAATTCAACATTTTCCCCAGCCAATATTCGTCATCTCATTTATTGAATTTGAAAAATGTGCTGCTTGCATTATAAATTAATGCTGAATTGAACACCGCCGACGTTTTATAATTTGACAAACTTGGGCGCTTTGTATTTCACTTATTTTTTTTTCTTTTTATTTGTTTTCTATTTTTATTGTTTTCTTTTGTTCTGTTTCTATTTCATAATCTTATTTGATTTATTATTTGTTTATCTTTATAATTTATAAATAAAGATATAATTGTTGCAATTACTGGAAACTTGTTTTGTAATAAAAACAAAAATGGTTTAAAAAGTTAATAAAACGCTAATCTTTCTTAAATATGCACTATTTTCTTTGCGACAATGTGATTCATTTTTGTTAGTTCGTATTAATTATTGATTTATTTTGAGCTGCATACAATATTTACGTAATGCATAAAAGCATGAAATCCGGTTTCTAATTATGACATGTACAATGCATCACTGGGAAGCGCAGTTCGAGAATGTGTAATAAGATTTGGTATTCATTTAACATTTTGAATTATTTGATGCACCTAATACATTTGATCTTTAATTGTTTTTTTGGCTGTAACCAGACCTGGGCAAAATACCTTCTGAAAGTACTTATTTAAATACTTTTCAAAAATCAAAACTATTTAAATATTACCTAAATACTTTTTGAAGCAACATAAGCAAAATATTAAATACAAATAGTTTATTTGTATATTGTTATTTAGTTGTTTTTACTTGCTGCATTCTGTGTTGTAATGACATATCCCACAACGCTTTAGTTCAAGGGACGAATAAAAATTATTATTATTAAAAAGTATTTCAATTTAAATAATTTGTAAAGTAGTAACTACTTTAGAAAGTGTATATAAATCCTATACAAAGTATTGTTTAAACACTTTGAAAGTATTTAAATATTTCGAAAATTATTGCAGCCGACCGACCAACCGAAGCGAATATATAGGCGCTACTTTTTTCCGAAACCCGATAAAAATATTTAGACCATTTAAATGCCGCAAAAGTATTTAAATAGTTCAAAAGTATTTAAATGGTCCAAAAGGAGTTAAATACTTTTTAAAGTATTTAAATACTTCTAAAAGTATTTGTACTTTCAAATACAAATACTATATTTAAAAAACAGGCAAACTAACAAAGATAATATTAATTTTTTCCTGTTAAGATGTTTATTGACAAAAATGCAGTATATTGTTTGTACGAAAAGAAGCAATTCAGCCAAGTTTTTAATTTAAGAATAAATTACTAAAAACTATAACCTCTAACTAAAACACAGGAATGAATGCACAGGTTTAGAAATCCTCTGAAAGGACACGTTTGTTCTTCAATAAACTCAATTTTTCTATAAGGGTCGCAATTGGGACTTCACCGTGTACGACATTATCTCGTGTACGTACATTAACGGTTCCACTACCTTTCTCGATCTCACCGACAACTGCAAAAAAAAGTGAATTAGCTTGGAAAATAAACGCTTACCGTACCAAGAATAAAATTAAACTGAGCTAATTGCGCATTTCTGATTTTTTTATTCATAGTGTCGCCGGGATCAGTATCGACTTCCACCATGAAACCGGCCTTGTACAATTTGTCCTGAACTTCCGTGGCATAGTCATCATACGCGGGACCCACGGGAACAATCATGACCTGCCTTGGTGATAGCCAAAATGGCCATTTGCCGGCATAATGTTCGGTGAGAATGGCAAATATACGCTCAACCGAGCCTAGCAATGCACGATGTATAATGACCGGCCTCTTCTTGTCTCCAGATTCACTACAACGCTAACTTTAGTCCCGTTACAATTGACAATGCGAGCCAAACCTGATGTATGATAAATTGAATCGAATAGGCAACTGGAAGTCCAGCTGAATGGTTCCGCACTGATGGGATCGTTTCAAAGCGTCCATAACGATTATATCGATTTTTGGACCGTAAAACGCACCGTCGCCAGGATTTAAAGTCCACGAATTACCAAATTCATTCAAGCTGTTTTCTAAGGCCTGAAAGACAACTTTAGTATTCAAGCTGAAGAAGTTACAGGTTACCTTCTCGGCTTGATTCCACATTTCAATATCGCCGAGATATTTCTCGGGCCTCGTCGATAGGACTAGATTAAACGTGAAGCCGAAAGTGCCGTACATGTAGTTCAGGAAATCTAAAGACTCGGTGATTTCTTCTTGAATTTGTTCCGCAGTGCAGAATATATGCCCATCGTCCTGCTGGAAGCGACGGACGCGGGTCAAGCCAGTTAAGGCGCCCGAGAGTTCATTTCTGTGCACGATTCCGAATTCGGTGCACCGGAACGGCAGTTCTCTCCACGACCGTACGCGGTTGTCAAATATTAAACTGAAGAGAGAGACTGTTAGATATTCTAAGTTAACGGTTACGGCGCAACATTACCAATGGCCGGGACAGTTCATCGGTTTCAAGGCAAACTTGTCCTTTTCAACATCAAACGAAAACATATTTTCCTAAACAGAAATGATTATTAGAATACATTGTTTAATTATTTACAAACCTATAGCTATAAGCATAGTGTAAGAATAGAATAGTGAAAGAACCTTACGGCATTGAATAAGCACCTTAAAGAAGTATAACGCCCGTGTTAACTGATGAAATAAGAAAATAATAATAATAATAATCATGTCGTTTATTAAATCACGCTAATCATATAAGGTAACAAGAATATCTTAATAATAATATGTACAAGTGCACAATTTAAAAGAGCAAAGTTCAGATGCTAACGGGAAATCCATTAGCTCTGCTCTTCCACTTAACCCTTTGCATTGTAGAAATTAAATTAAATTATACGTGAAGTTAATTATGTGAATATAAAAAAAGAAAAGACTTTACAATTATAACTAGTATAAGCGTGCTTGCTTATATAGTGTTGAACATTAGGTATATATAAACTTATAAAATGTATTATGAAGAAAATTTGAAACAATTTGGGATTCTTGTAAGAAGAAGGACAAAGGGAAATAACCAGTAAAGAAGTAAGTGGAAGAGTAATAGTAAAAGTAAAGAAGTAAAGTATTAGATATGAAATAAATAACGACTTCATCACACGCTAAGAGGAACATTTGACATTTTAGCAGGAAAGTGTACAGGTTTTTTTTGCAGATATTGATAGCCATATTTTTTAAGACACCAGGTAAATCGTTATAAAGCTTGGCAATGTTATAGCAAAAACATCTTTCAAATAATGCACTTCTGTGAAAAGGAGGCTTTATTAGAGAGGTAATATCTTGAATTTGTACAAAATTGGATCTTATCAAATAGATATGCAGGTTCTTTACTTATTTTGTGAAATAGTACAGATGAGTGAAACTTTCGTCTATTTGCCATATTTAACCAACCTAATGCCTCTAGCTTGTGAGATCAGGGACGGACCTAAACAAAAAAATTGGGGGAGGCAAACATGACATTTTGCCAATTCAACTGTAAAAATTTCCAATTCAAATAAATCATGTAGAAAATGTAGGATACCAGTATTCGGTCTCTAATACCAATTAAAAGCATTACCAAAATACCAACCTTGTGTTGAAGAAAAAGGAAGTGACGTTCCTATTAAAGAGTTCCTTTTTTATAGGTTTTGCCGTAATTCCGCATTCCTTCAATAGTCGATTTATTACATTTACGATACTTTCGCGGCTTCGCCAACTGGTAATGAAAATTACCAACTCTTGTCAAAATTGCCAACTAGTTAAGTATTGGAGGGGCAATCTGCCCCCCCTTGCCCCCCCCATAGGTCCATCACTGTGTGAGATATATGTTGGTACTTTCGAATTCCGAAAATTAAACGCGTACACGAGTTTTGTATTCTCTGTATACGCCGACATTGTTTATAAACAATGACGCCGAATATCTACACTATCTATACAAGCTCCGTATATAACATCACAGTAGTTAAATTGTGAAAGAACTAAAGCCTCACACAAAATTATTTTTATCCTTTTATTAAGTATGGGCCTATTATTATATATGATCTTTTGATTGCTGAAAGCTCTTTGAACAATATGGGCTACATGGGTTCTAAATCTTAGATCTACATCAATATGCAGACCTAAATTTTTTACACATGGCCTTGGGGAAAGTGTAACATCTTTCACAGTTATCTTAATGTCATTAGCCACAGTCTACCCAGGATTCTGTTGCCCCTCTGTTGTGGGGGAAAGTGAAGCACAAATTTAAAGCTAGTTACCGACTTTGCAGATTTCTTTACTTCTTTAAAATTCCAACGTTGCCAGATTTTTGGCAAGCGCTTTGAGTTTGAATAACCTAAATTAAAATATTGAATAAGGATTCAATGCCAATAACAATATTATGTAAGGGAGAATCAATCTGAAATGTAAGATCATAAGGAACAATAAATAAAGTAAAAAATGTAGTTTAATGTAATAAGAAAACAATAAGAACTGTTCTAAGGACCATTATCTGTACATAAACAATCAAACTTTATCTAGTTCCATATAAGGATCTGGTAATTTTAGGCGCATTAATGATCTATGTAATTAATTTCAGATTTAATGTTAGAATGCGGACTTTCATTCTAAGTAATTAGGTAGGGTGGTACCATTGAATAAGCACCTTAAAGTATAACCATTGTATAAGCACCTTATATTCAATGGACCAGGCTATATATTTTTTGACAAAAAAAATTAGTTACCAGTGCAAACCGGGTTTTTCATGCAGGTGAAATGATTAGAAATTTGGGAAAAATAATTAAAACAGTTGCATTTTTCCGCGGATGAAATCCCGGAGGTTGAAAGGGGTGGAAAGTGGTGTTTTGCAATTTGTGGCAAAACTACTAATTTTAGGCTAAAATGTTCAATATAAAAGTTATAGAGAATAAAAAAATCAACGATTTTTGTATCTGCACTATTTTCACATAACCTCCAATTTTCCTAAAAAAAAAAACCGGAAAAGCTGTTTTTTTCGTCTTTTTTATTCTTATTTTTGCGAAAAAAAGTCGTAGGGGTTTGAAATTTGGAGAAAAGATACATTATTTTATGATAAAAAAGAAGATAGTTTTGGGCCCGTATAGTTGAACAGTTTCCGAGATCTCACCATTTCTGAAAAAAAACCACCTCTTTTTCAAGGGGATGAAAAATCTTTTTTTTTCCATCGTACAGAGGTGCGCGGTGTAGCAAAATTTTTGGGAAGACTTATATTTTAATAAAAGAAAATAAAAAATATTATTCCTATAGAAAAACTTCCAAAAAATCGCCAAAAACTCGAAAAACAGTTTTAAGATATACACGGTTTTGACATGCAATGTCGTTTAATTATTTCTTACCAGCAATTCAACCAAACATTTTTACCATTTAGTGTAGACATTCAATATAAGGTGCTTTTGATGCAAATTTCTAGTTACATTCGCTTCAATAAAACGGACTAGGTACTGAAATACTCGGTGCAAAAACAAAATAAAATAAAGCTACTTTTCGATATAACAAAGAAAAATATGACAACACTGGTCAACTCTGATAAACAAGGAAAACAAAGGGCCCCTAAGTATAACTGGTTTCCCTGTTTAAAATAGTCATTATTTACCGCCCGAGACCAAATATCCTGGTAATTAACCACTTTGCAGTGTATGCAACACACCTTACCTTACTCCAATTTCAGGTTTTCCTCAGTAGTTATACTTCTTTAAGGTGCTTATTCAATGCTTACGGAAAAAAAGGTGAACTTCTTCTGAATATCATCACTAATCAATCCTACAGTCTTATTAATCATTAAATTAACTCCCCCCCAAAAATAATAATACAAAGGGAATGAAATTCAGAAACAGTAAAAATTTAAAAATTAAAAACTGACGCGTTTATAAAATCTGTAATGCCATGGAATTATGAAATCAAACAAAAGCGCCTAGTGAGCTTTGTTTGATCGCAAACTACCATGGCATTGGCACCACTGATTTGCTTAAAAGCGCCAGTTTTTAGTTATCCAATTTCTTGGTTTTAAAGTTCAAATTAAAAACCATAGTATGCATGGATTCGGGATTTTTTCTATACAGAAAACCTAAATAGACTTTATCTCTAAAATAATTAGGAAAGCCCATAATCAGAAATGAAAAAATTACTATTGAATTTCCTATGGTGCGTTGTTCTAGTCACCCACCACCCAGTATATGACTGCGATCCTGCACTCTGCCCAAAACAAAACTACTGAAAAAGTTCTTAAAATAGCCATTTTCGTATTTTAAGATAGTTGTAAATCTTTATCACAATACACTTTAGTGCCATTGAAAGCACACCCCACATTTTACAAAGAACTTAAATTCTACGTGAACTATACGTCTCTACATAAGAATTTTTTTTCGTATTCCTCAGTTTCAAAAGCAAAAATTTCATTCATTCATTCATTTCTCCAGTTTACATGCCCATTTTTCAGAACTTCATTCACCACTTTTATTATGAAAACTTTTGAGCTTCACATGAATTGCCAAAATATAGATAAGTATTCACGCTACCGATCCCATACACTCGTATTGCTTAAAATGCTCTCTAATTTTTGCAATTAATTCCTAAACTATGAACTCTTTTGACGCATTTTTTCTAGATTTTATAAACATATATTAATGGACGAAATATCAGTTTATATTGTATGGAAACTATGCTCTGTACATCTATCTACCTAACGCATATTTTTCCGATCAAATACACCCCTTGCTTATGAAATGGCGAATGAAGTTCAGAGGCAATGCACGCCCCATTGAATTACATGTGCATCACCAGTTGCCTATATTCTCTAAATCCAAACCTTAAGTAAACCATAATCATAATAAATATTGAAAGCCCTTATTTCAGATTTGGTGAGATTTTTTTGCATAGATTTGAATGGGAAATATTTTAACGAGTTTTAAGAAAAACCAGGTGTCAAATTCTTGACAGAATAGCTTCCTAGCTGAAACCAACAATTGCCAACATATGTACGCACTTACAGACGGGAAAAATTTATTCTTTAAAAGTTGCTTAACGTGATCTAAAACGTCAACATTTGATGAAATTAAATTTCGTTTAAATTGCTTCAGAAACAAGATCGTTGCGTTTTGCACATATGCAACACAATTTTTTGACTTTGACAATTTTTTTCTCCGTTTTTTGATAATATAACCCGGCCCAATTTTTTGTAGGTTGTACACAGAAAAATAAGGTCTTCCAAATAATAGAATAAAAATTTTAGGTTGCTATTTGAAAAAAAAAAGTTCGATGCCGTTACGGCGCTCCAAAATTTTTTTTCAAAAATCCGGCCCGTTATTTTTCTGTTCGGTATGCCTAAAACATATACAAAATTTTAACAAAATCCGTCGAGCCGCTTTCTCAGAAAATTGCCAACAAACGTACGTACGTACGTACGTACATACAGACGGAAAAAAATTTTATTCTTTAAAAGTTACTTAAAATGGTCTAAAACGTCGACATTTGATGAAATTTTGAAATATTCAAAAAACGGTTATCGCAATAGCTACCTAGCACATGCTAGGAAGCTAATTAATTACTCTATCAAGATCAAGTTCACACAAAAGGAGATTAAAAGTCTGCCTACAAAAATAATCAAATGAATGTGTATACAGAATTTATTGTAATGTTATACTGGATGACATCATCGCATACCCCCACTCATGAACAATAGCTTCATTGTCCTGTGTACCTTGCTGTAAAAGAGCAGTAGTTTAATTTTATCATTCATGTTCAATGTTGCAGATTTCTGTACAGTACTAGCGTTGAGTAGCGTAATAATTTCGAGAAAAGAATCTGTATTTTTTTACAGACAATCTTTAGTGGATGGTAATATTTAAAGTCACTAAATATAAAAAGTACCACAATCCATTGGGCTCGTGTGTTAGAGAGAGAACGCATGATTTTTGCCCAAAAATGGCGGAAGTTACCAGATTCTAGTAACTTTAATGTTAGGGATTGTTCCACCTGTTTGGAGATATCTGTCAATGAATAAAGAATACCAGGAAGGAGCATTAATCAAGTTGTATACGAGAGAGAGTGTGACGGAAGTCGGCCATTTGCAAAAGCTACTTATGAGTCATTTGTTGCAGTGACATAAAAAGAATGGTTAGTTGTTGTGCTTGTGGTTGCTCCAAAACAGAAAAAAATAAAAGTTTGGGAATTACATTTCATGTGTAAGTATTGATACCAATATTATTTTTATAATTATAGTACATGTAAATTTACAAATTTTTTATCGGAATGTAGTTTGAGGTTAGTTAAACAAAAGTCATAGGCGGAGTAGACACATGGGGGTTTAGATTGTTTTCGTTAACATTCTTTATAATTGTATCCTTCTACAACTGTAAGGTAGGTACGCCACTGGAACAGGAAACTACTGTCCGCCATTTGCAAAAGCCATCGCGGTCGCACGTATATTGTTGATATTCTCCTTCCAATATTCTTTATTCATTGATAAAAATATATACAGATATCTCCAAACAGGTGGAACAATCCCTAACATTAAAGTTACTAGAATCTGGTAACTTCCGCCATTTTTGGGCAAAAATCATGTGTTCTCTCTCTAACACACGAACCCAATGAATTGCGATACTTTGTATATTTAGCAACTTTAGTAATATTGACACGCGCGCGACATCTATAACTCTTAAATATGCGGTTTCCAAAACGTACATGGAGGTTGTCTCGCTATTCTATTCTTTACACTAAGCTATAAGTTAATTATTGTATATAAAAGTGTGTATGAAAAATAATAGATTAAGTTTTTTATCTGTCATTGTATCCCGCATTTCTGCAATTTATACTTATTTAATTGTTCCTGTTAAATTAAATAACAAAAACAATGCAAATGAAGTTCGACTTACAGCGTAATGGGCCCAATGCCCTGAGACCTGCCAAAGTTTCGAGTTGAACATATTCGGACTAACAACTTCTAAATATTTCCTATCCCTGTAGATCTCCTTTACAAAGTTAATCAAGGTATTGTAAATGTGCGCCCCGCGGGGTTGGAAGAAGCACGAACCTGGCGACAGCTCGTGGAAGAAGAACAATTCTTGCTCCTGAAAAGAGGAAGATCAAAATGAGGAAACTGCAACAGAACACAAACCTTCCCAATTTTTCTATGATCTCTTTTAGCTGCTTCCTCTTGAAAATGCTCCCATTCTGCAAGTTGCTTCGAATCGGGGAAACTGATGCCATAGACTCGTTGTAGAGTTTCAGCGTCCGATTTACCCTCCCAATAGGTAGACGAGTTCTAAATCAAACCATTGAATAATCATTTAAAATATGTCTGAGTAACGCACCTTAGTCAATTTAAACGCCTTTACATTACCGGTGTGACGGACATGTGGACCTCGACAAACGTCAATGAGAGTACCGCATTTGTATACGGTGGTGGTCGGAGTGGTAACCTTCTCGTTTAGAATTCGCAACTTAAACGGATTGTATTTAAACATCTCCAAAAGATCTTCCTTTTTCATCTCCAACCTCTCAAACGGCTGCTGCTCTTTTGTGATAGATTTGGCAACAGTTTCAATGTTGGGAAAGTCGGTGGTCGAAATCTGAACATTTAAAAATGAGACAAAACCACAATTCCGAAACAAAAACCTACCCCTTTGTCGTTAATAAACATGTCGTAGTAAAAACCGTTTTCAATGGGCGGACCGTAACATAGAAATCCTTCGTATACTCTTTCTAATGATTCGCCCAAAACGTGCGCAGACGAGTGCCAGAATACCGCTTTTGCCTCCGGATTATCAAACTTGAGCAGTTCCAGCTTGCAGTCGCCTTCTAGGGGTCTTTCTATGTCCCAGAGTACGCCATCAATTTTTGAGATGACGGTACTTTCTGCTAATCCTCGACTGTAAAGGAGCCTTAAGTGATTTTACTGTAAAGGAGTTGCTCACCTGATGGATTTGGCGATATCGTAAGGGGTGGTTTTCCAAGCGAGCGCGTCCACTTGTTTACCATCGGGAAGGGTGACCTTAATCGGTGTTTGTGATTTATTTTTTAGTTCCTCTTCGTACTGGGCTTTTAGTTTCACCCACATTTGCTCTCGATGGTCGATGAAAGCAGGTAAGGGTTTACTGTCGCCTTTGTCACCCATTTTTGTCTGGAAAAGATAGACAATTAATGACTCACAGAAGGTGTGCTAATGTTAGGTTATGTTTATGCGATCTGATTGTAAATCTAATTAAAAAACTTCATTACCCCTAAATTTAATTTATATATCAACCCTTAACTGAAAACTAAGTAGAAGCTATTGTAATTTTTCTTCTTTAGTGCAATTTTGTCAATCTCAGCAAATGTGGTTCGGGATTTCCCAAAAAAAGGAGCGGGGGAAATTTGACTGTTACTGGAAAATGAGTAATGTACACGATGCAAAAAATGTGATGTTCCAAATTGAAATTATTGCATCACTTTGTAGACAATTCTGAATCTAGAAATAAGTAGGTACATTTTTGACCTCAATCCAGATTCAAGACACGACCTTGTCCGATAACGCAACATAAATTAGATCGAGCTTACAAAATCACTGCCGTTTTTGATTTTGCGCCCAAAATTTGAGATTTTGTCCCCAGCGAAAAAAACTTGCCTTTTTTGATTTAACATTTAGTTTGGAAACACCGTTACACACAACTTCACTCATTTTTAGTGCCGTTTTTACTATTCACCAGTGAGGTCAAAAAATGGATTTTGAGTTTTTTTATTTTTAAAAAGTGTGCACCGTGGACGAAAACATATGGATCTGACCACGTTGCCACTGACCAATTAAACTATATTTGGACTGAATGAAAACGACAGCGATGCAAATGATAACTGGACCACGAACTGCTGTTATCTAGAATTGCGATAATACAAAAAAAACGTAGTGGCATATTTAATATAGGGTGTCCCCATCGAGACCAGATAAACATTTTTCATCAATTGTAGGTGATCAGATTTGGAAGATATTGAAAGAGATTTGTTTTTTAATGGAGCACTGCGTTTTTTTGCATATTTTGCAGTTAATTAACAGTCCAGAGATTAAAAAAACAATACTCTATGGTTGTTTAAAAATTGAAAAGAATAATTTAGGGTTGTTCATCTCGTGTTTCATATACCTACATAAACTTGCTGATAAGATAATACGTTTCTTTTCATAAAAATTCAACGATTTTTTTATTAATTATGGTCAATTTATTATTGGTACATAATTGAAAACTGGTTTGTTGGATTCCTTCTTTTTCTTATCACGGGACTCACGCATTTTCCTTTTGCGATCTTGACGCACTTTTCGCATGCGAAAATTGTTTAACGTGTAATAAAGCACCCGTTTTCCGCCCTGAAGTTTCATACCCGAAGTTATGACCACAGCGTATATTTGTGAACACCCGCTATCTAGAACCGTCTTAAATTGGGTACTTCGATACTAAGTCGTCGCTGAATTTACTTATTTGTTCTAGGAGACTAGGAGTAAGCTTTCTGCGTTTTATTTTGTTTAATTCTTTTGTTTATGTGTAATCAATCAAAAAATTTTGAATCTCGTTTTGATGGTTTGGGATCCCGGCCTGCTTGGTCTGAAAATATATAAAATATTTCTACTTTTTAAAATACAAGATGGCTGTGACAATTGAGAATAAATAATTTTGTGTTGAGTTAAAGTGAAATTTCGGCCAATAATATGCCAAACTGTTAAGATAAGTTACGTAAAATGTAACATTATGTCCATAATGCAAATCAGTATTTGATAGTCTTGCATAGCAACCACGGAAACAATTAGTATTCTTCTGTGTAAATAAAACAAATGAATTATTATTACATAGTTTTACATAGAATGTTTCTGGGGTTCCTATGTAAGACTCTCGGTAAGACTAAAGCAAATACTGATTTAATCAAAGTGATCTGATACTTGTGAACTTTTGCATATGGACATAAATTCATAGTCTAAACTAAACTACTTTTCTTAATAACAGTTTCCCGTATTATTGACCGAAATGGCACTTTACCTCAACATAAAATTATATTTTCCTCAATTATCACGGCCATCTTGGTTTTTAATTGAAATTCTTTTCAGACTCAAAATTTTTTGATCAATTGAAGTCTATCCGGGGACACACTGTATTTAAAAATTTCCCAAAACAATTTGAATATGTAGTATAATTGCATATAAAATGGTTATCCAATATATATCAATTTTGACACATTTTGCACATAATATATTTACGAGTATATTTATTAGTATACAGGGTGCAAGTACTACCTAATTTAAAAAATTTCATTTGACTGGGAAGAAAAATCGTGCGGTTCTGTGTTTAGTCAACGCTTTTGAAATGAAAATATTATTTTTTTTTAAATTCCGATGTACAAAGATCATAAACAGAGTGGGTAGAAGGAAAAACCGCATCGTCCTTATCTATTAGCAAATGATAACGCAACGCTCAAAGCTGATAAACAAAAGGGAATTTCCCAAAATTTTACGTACATACGTTATTAAAAAATCTTATACCTTTTTTTTAAATTTAAATATTGCATCAGACACCGCTGCCGGTACCTACAACTCGAAAAAGTACCTGCCCATGTGGTGATAAGTATGATGCAATAAAATGTGTTTTTACATTGCCCAAATCAAACGTGAGCAATAGAGGTACCATTTCGGGTACCATAATTACACCTGCAATTCGGGACATGCTGTCAGCACCTAGAAATCATAACCAAGAAATTTGGTTCCGGTTCAAATCGAAATAAACGTTTGCCTTGCATCATACAACAGGGCCTACTTTTAATTCAGTGCTTGCATATTGGAATCTTCCAATTTATGGAATTATAATTATGCTTTGAATGTCTACGTGTCGTGTTCTTTTTTGTTGTAATTTACAAACGCTTGATAAATGTTGATTTAACATAAGAAAAATTGTATACCTTTTTGTCATTCGATAAATTGAGTTCTTTCACGGCGTTGAGACACTCGGACACATCACTCATTTTTATTAATACTGAAAACAATTTCTATTTACCAAACTTCCTTTGCCGGCTAACGATTTCAACGTAATGACGTTTTTTTCGTACTTTTGCTCGTTTTTCTGTTACACGAGAGGGGACACCAGATGGAAGCAGCTACTACAGGTAGATGATTTCCGGAGAGGTTCCGGTTTTAATTAATGTTATATCCCAACTACAGAGGGAGGCAGCAGGTTCAAATTCAGTTTAAAAGCGCATACATTTAATATACAAATTTGCAAAAAAAACGAAGAGTATAGTCAGAGCTGGGCAGTATTCGATTTTGTAAATACTTTTTAGTATTCAAATCCTTTAAAGTATTAAAATACTTTGTAATTAAATACTTTTATGGAAGCAGTACTTGTATTAATTTGTAACTTAAATACTTTCACAAATATTTAGTATTCGAATACTTCGCATAGTATTTGTATACTTAACCTTCCTTTTTTACCAAAAATCGACTACACCAAAATTTCTCGGGAAAACACTTTTTCTTATTAATTTTGGGGCGTAGAATCCAAAACATTTCGTACTTTTTCGATTAGACTTCTCAATCAAAAGTTATAGACTAGAAACCAATTTCGAAAGAAAATTCAAAAGGCTGTAACTTTTGAACTAGCAGCCCAATCTTGGAACTGTTTGAAATTATGGATTCTACAGGCCACATTCTATAAGAAAATGTTTTTTCCCGGTCGATCTGAGACAATTTTTTTTTCGTGGCAAAAAAAAGGCAGTGTACTGTACAACCTTCCTTTTTTACCAAAAATCGACTACACCAAAATTTCTCGGGAAAACACTTTTTCTTATTAATTTTGGGGCGTAACAAAACAATTCGTACTTTTTCGATCAGACTTCTCAATAAAACGTTATAGACTAGAAACCAATATCGAAAAAAAATTCAAAGGGTTGTAACTTTTGAACTAGCAGTCCAATCTTGCATCTGTTTGAAATTATGGATTCTACAGGCCACATTCTATAAGAAAATTTTTTTTCCGGGTCGATCTGAGACAATTTTTTTTCCGGGCCTCAAAAAAAGGCAGTGTATAACCTTCCTTTTTTACCAAAAATCGACTACACATAAATATCTCGGGAAAACACTTTTTCTTATTAATTTTGGTGCGTAGAATCCAAAACAATTCGTACTTTTTCGATCAGACTTCTCAATAAAACGTTATAGACTAGAAACCAATATCGAAAAAAAATTCAAAGGGTTGTAACTTTTGAACTAGCAGTCCAATCTTGGATCTGTTTGAAATTATGGATTCTACAGGCCACATTCTATAAGAAAATTTTTTTTCCGGGTCGATCTGAGACAATTTTTTTTCCGGGCCTCAAAAAAAGGCAGTGTATAACCTTCCTTTTTTACCAAAAATCGACTACACATAAATATCTCGGGAAAACACTTTTTCTTATTAATTTTGGTGCGTAGAATCCAAAACAATTCGTACTTTTTCGATCAGACTTCTCAATAAAACGTTATAGACTAGAAACCAATATCGAAAAAAAATTCAAAGGGTTGTAACTTTTGAACTAGCAGTCCAATCTTGGACCTGTTTGAAATTATTGAAATTTGAAATGATTTTTGTTGATTTTTCTCGATAACGGTCGCAAATAAAGAAATTACATGAGACCAAAAAATGTCCAAACTAATAAGAAAAATCCCTGTACTCTTGAATCAGACACAGTACGTAGTTATACAGAGTTTCCCAAAAGTCTATGTGCAGAGGTGTAAGTTTTAAATTATATTAATATTGAAAATTTCAGGAAGCTTCGTTGTTAAAATCCCCTGTTCTCGGCATCTGCGCAGAATGGTCGAACTCGAAAACTTATAACGATTGGTGTATACAGAGCGATTCGTATTTATTTTACGCAGACTGTTGCAATTCCGTAAGATGGCATGTGAGTTGCCTAACCGTAGGGGTATGTCACAACATTCCCGAATTGTGAAGTTACATCTTACTGCATTTTGAACGATTTCTCACTCCAAGTCTCCAAATCAATTTGTGTATCTACATTCTACATATGGTGTTGCCTTCAAAATAAATATATAAAAGATGATATTGCATTTAAAACGAATAATTATGTGTGTTACACTGATGGTAGTAAAGATAAAAAAAAACATCAAAACGTTATACGTAATTATTTTTGTAAACTCCAATTTCAATGCCAGTACACCCATTTATTTCCCTTCTGCCAGGAGCACTTTAGTTAGCCACGTCAAGAAGTGGGAAGCATTCAAGTTGACATTCCGAGCACTTGGTCAGTGAATACTCTACTACTGAATAGTGAACCTATCTATCATGCCGTTTCTAAGCTATTGCACCTATCTCTGTCTCTGTTTCAGAACACTCTTCATCTACTACATGAATTCTATTCAATTGACCCATATCAAATTGGAAACGACGTACCACTGGCGAAAGGGCAGGCAAAAGTATTAAAGCAATATCTGACAAATTTCAAGCAGCAGATAAAAATACGTTAATTGTACATATTATATTGTCGGCAAAAAGTAACATACCATGAAATGGCTTTATAATAGTAGGTATTTTCCTATAATATTTTCTAGTAATAACAATTTACTAAGTACACAATTAACAATGTTAATCTTTGATATGAGTTACTTTACAAAAAAATATAGTGTATTTAAAATATTATATATTAAAAGTTGATGAATAAACAAAGCACAACGCCAAAACATAACATGGCACGACAAGAAAATAAAACATTGCGCCGATTTTTACATGATACCAATTGAAAAACTACAAAATGTTTACACTTGTATTATACAATGAGTGTGGTTGGTGGAAAATAGAAAATGGCTGTGGCTTTTGGTCTAAAAATATCATAAAAATTATCTACTTCCTATATAAAGGTAAAAGATTAATATTTAGGTAATCACTCTTTGAATTTTTCACATTTTTACTTAAAAAGCGTTTCAGAGGTTTATAAAACAATATTTATTAATAAAATTAACGTAAGCGCTAGCATGTTGTTAGTGAATCATTTCTTGTGATATACGAAGCTGATCTAATATCACGGTTATAATATTTTATTATTATACTCTTAATATTAATAAATTAGATCCACCCCAAAACTGAAAAGTGAGACAGACTATGATGAAGTAACAAAATTTTGTTAAATAATATCTAATGCAATACCTTATACGTTAAGATGGGTAACACATACGTAAAGACTAGTTTTGTTGCTTACAAACTAAATTTGCAACAAAATTAAAATACAAATATTATTTATTTCTGTAGTTTTGCTTTATCTACAATACTCAACTTTCAGATTGTCCTAAAGCTATTCATTGTTTTTTCCAATTTGTCACATTTATGGAGGAGTCTAAAATAAGGTGATACGCAACGTCCTCGTAGATTTACTACAGGAACAAATTATTTTTGTTTTAAGTATCTTTAGGTATATTAAATATATTATTTAAAACTATTAAATATCAACAATGCGTAAATTATAAGAGCAAATAGGTAACAATATATTAAGTACAGAATACCTATCTGTATATAATTCTAAAATCTATATAGTATATAATAGTATTCGAAGGATAACAATATGAAGCAGAAAACTTGAAATAGTTTCACGCCTAATGCTACTGGACTATATTTGGTATGATATCATTCCTTCAACAATTTTCTTCATATACTTATATCTAAATCTCTTTTTAATTGTATGTTAACAACTTCTATTTAGTATATAAAATACAGACGAAGCCAAATTAAATTCAAACTACATTGAAATTTGGAACTAGAATTAAAAATCATTAATAATATTTCGTGGTTAAAAGAAGAAGAGATACAAAGCCTTAGATAATTCATTGTCTTGCGTTTTTATTTGAACATATAGATATACTCTAAGTGGGTAGTTCGTAATTAAATTTAAACATCGAATTTTAAACAACGTTTTAATTAATTTCCCTTTGTCGAGCCTTTTGGAATTATTATAAAATTAGTCATCCAGCTCCCATATTAAACGTTATATCTCTCTTTTAATAAGTTAGTCGTATATCTATACTTTGTAACATACAGGATTTTAAATTTAAATTTGCATTAAAATTGCGAACATTTGTATAATTTGGGTTCCGTCTCGAAAGATTAAATACAGATTTCTATGTAAGCAAACTAAATATATCAATTTTTTTCGATTTAGGTAAACTTTTACATCAAATATATACTTATACGTAAGTGTTAGGTATTCTATATTAAATAGTAATAAACTTTTTCTTGTACAAAGTATCACATTAAAGCGTTAACGTACCAAAAAATAAACTGCGAGCACCACTTCTTCTGCTTCACGGTCTTGTATTACTATATTCGTAAGAAAGAGATGACTAAAACAAGAATTTGGAAACGTATTGCTTTTTTAGAATACAATTTAGAAAATTGCTCTAGGATGCTATTTGTGCGAATAGATGAGTTTGAGCGTAGATCTTATTTTAAACAAAAAATGGCGCTCGCACATTATTGAAACTCAAAATTGAGACGCGTGAAATGAATAAAAAAGTGTCCAAGTAGTTGAGTTTATGAAACAATTACTGCTCAATATTAAACTTAAATGTTGAGTCTCCAAGCCGTATGCAAGCAATGATTTTGGTACTTGGAACTTTTTTATTAACTTCCGGCGTCATGGGATCTACCTTAAAAAAAATAATACGACGAGTATGTTACATACTACACAAGAATTTCAATTGATTACGATACATTTAAAGTTCTGTTATATCACAACAGGTAAAATAAAATTAATATAACACTAGGCACTTCCATTAAAGAGACGCAAGTCTCAGTGCCTTAAATAATCATATATATACACCTTCTAATATATCTAACTCTAAAGTATCTTTCAAAATAACTAGCATTATGGCAATCTACAGTGCTGCTTACTTCGGGAAGATAAAGTATATCTTTGTTCTTCATTATCTGCCTGCTAAGCGTTATGATATGTTAAAATATCGTTATGTATATTTCTACCTCCACGTAAAAGGTGCAGTGTTGTAAACCAAAGTCATGAATAATTATTAAACAAAAGTGCATAAAATTTTGTCGAGTCAAAGAAAATCACAACGCAGCACCTTCTACAGATACGAAAACTGTATATTTATCAATTAAATATTAACTTATTATTTGTCCAGTTATGTAAAATTGCTAAAATAAGTAATAAATTCTCTAAATGTTTATAAAAATGCTTAATACACATTTATTAGTACATGCTTAAAAATTGTGCACGTAATAACACGACTTTTTTTGTTATAAAAACATCTATTTTTTACTCTATTGGCTATATTACTAAATTATTGCTATCATGGCATGGGACGCACTACAAAAAAGTAAGTTTTGATTAATTTGTTACAAATGACAGTAATGTAGTAGCTTGGAAGTTGATGTCTTTTTTGTGCTGAACACCAATAGCTTGTAGCAGTTATCTTCGGGTTCTTTTCAAGAGTTTCATAAATTGATCATATTCACCTAAAGTCGTGGTAATTGGATAACAAGTGCAGGAAAATATATTCGATGCATAATTTTAACAAAAATATATAGCAATATCTTTTTTTTTCAGTTCTTTGCAGCAAATTGGTTCGCAAAAGAATCATGTCCGTAACTACTAGTTGAATAAAACCCGAAGTAATGTTTATCGTCTCCTTTAAAACCTGTACAAACGCATTCACCTAAATTCGCTATGTCTATGTCCTAACTACTAAAGTGTTCACTCTCTTTAAAATGGACACACTAATTTTCCATACTCAAACATTAGCGACACCGCTACGAAGACAAAATACAAAAGAAACATAGTAAAACCAAGACTTTTGTTCATTTTCCAATGGAAACACGCAATAGACATAATGACAAATATAAGCATCATGAAAAGGATTGTGATTGAACACACCATGCCAACCGAGTTGACCTTTACTCCCTCTCCATATATAATGCCGTACAATAACCAAGGCACTGGTAACCTGGAACAGGAAAAAAATCTGTTATTTATATATATCGTATTGATACCTACAGTAAAATTGAGGTTGTCATAGTCATTAGTCCATAGTGAGTCGTAGGTAAATTCATTATTACCAACACAACGACAATTTCCGAAATAAATATAAACAAATATCTTTATTATTAATTGTATTATGCATTTATTTGGTAGGGCTCCATCCAAAACGCCGTATGTCAACTATCCTCCAATCAAGAATGATTGATTAAATTAATTACTGGATCTTAAAACAAGTTTCCACAAAGAAGTTGATGTTCCGAACACAAATGCGGACGTGTAGTGCAAAATACAAGGAAAAGGTAACGCTTACCTTAATTTAATATGTTATCCAGAGAAGTGAGCCGAGTTCCCGGATCCATAAATCCGCAAACAAAAGAAAACTCCCAAGCTGCAGAGCTCGGAATGTAATGCCAGAAGGGTCTCGCCTTCTTCGTGGTAAGTTTACAAGTACGATACTTAATCGGCCAAGTGCTTTAGAAGGAAGTGCAGGGTTGCCAATAGCATACGCGGGTCTAATTCGATCATCACTTCACAGAGATCGGAAGATAATAAATTAAAAAAATTACTTATAAGTGATCGCATATATCCCGGAAGGGGCAAAAATAGTTATTAATTAATACGCAAAAAGCTACGGAAGTTGTTTCTTGGTTGTGGATCGAATCTATTTATCAAAATTATTTAGGCCCACAGTGATTTTAATATAAATCGGGAAGTTTAGATTTCAATGCCTCGTAGTGAATTTCAGTTCAGGTAAAAAAAGATCAAAATTTAAAGTTAGAATTTTTAGTAGGCCATGGCTAAAGTTATTAAAAACGAAAGTTTATACAATTATAATTAAAAAAAATTGAATTCTAGGATTGTTGTTGAGAATTGTTGTAAAATAGGCCATGCAATGTTTTATTTGCTTTCAGTGTCTCAGTAATATAGGGTGACTCTGTATGTGTTTAATTTTATTTATTTTTGATGTTAAATGTGGCTGAACACAATTCCGATCATGTTATTTGAGGTCAATGTGTTTTTTTATCAGATTTAGGTTGAGGTGCCCGAGCTATAAGCTACCAAATGCAAAAAGAAATAAATAAATATTTCAAAAACTGTAGGACTAGTTAAAGCCTGGGACGAACGCACGGGCGGGCGGAGAAAGTGGCTATAATAGCGCCTTCAAACATGAGTTGGAAAATGCGCTAAAAACTAAATAATTTATAATTTTTTTAAATTTTCAATTGTTGACTGTATGCGTGTGGGGTAATAAGTCAAAACAATGTTTGTATGCTTTTCTTTCCTTCAGGGATTTTTTTAAATTTTTGTCATGTGTTTCAGAATAAATTCGTCATTGTCAATCAATGAATTGTGTGTTATTCGAATTCAATGTGCGACTGGGATAGAGTTCATGTCAGAGTTTTCTTTTCGTGCTCAAGAATCAACTCGGGCGTGGATAAAAATAATTTGTGCAGTTCATTCTTTGGAATTTTTTTAAAGTCAACATTGAGATTTCTCATTGTGACTGGAGCCGGATATCTACGTGGAAAATGGTGAGGTTCCGGCGCTCTGATTGGCTGTCCAAATAAATGTACAATTGCATCGGTACTCGAGGGGACGCTGCTTCCGAATAACAGTACATTTTGTTAGCTAGTTTCTGGCTGAAAGTCAAGAAAAACAAAGCCTATAAAAACAAATACGACAGACAATTTATTTAAACTGTAAACTTGCATTTTTATTAGTTATGACCTTCGGAAATTGGAAGTTCCAAAATTTCCATTAGTAAACCGGATGGTAAAATTTGAGAATAATTCTACAAGAGCTAAGTAACATCGCTACACAAATTTTTCACTTGGATTACATTAATTTTTTTCAAATCACGCGGATTAAAATATTTTCTCTTGATAACCACAGTTCCTAATATTTTTCGCAACTATTGAATAATATTGTTCAAGATACTACGAAAGCGTGTAGGCGTCATGAAGGAAATTTATTTTACTTCTCCTGCGATTGCTAGTTATTTCTTGGAATTGTTGGACTGTTGTTTTTCCTTGTAATTATTGTTAGTTTTGGCTTGCAATTGTTAGTTGTTTCTCGATATTACTAGTTTTTTTGCAATTGCTAGTTTTTTTCTTACAATTGTTACTTTTTTCATGCAATTGCATTTTTACTGGAGAAAGCGCTATATAAAGTGAGCTATTTTATTGTTTAGTGTTAGTTTACCTGCGTGTTTGTTTTTATGTATTTATGTACCGTTAATGTGACTTTGTCAATATCAATGTTACCTATTGATCTGCTGACAGCAAATATATTATTATTATTATTATTATTGCTGAGTTTTCTTTGTAATTGTTAGTTTTCTTTGTAATTGTTAGTTTTGACTTGCAATTGTTAATTGTTTCTCGATATTACTAGTTTTTTGGAATTGCGAGTTTTTTTTCTGGCGGCTATTGCTAGTTTTTTTTGCAATTGCTAGGTTTTCTTTGCTGTTAGTTTTGACTTGCAATTGTTAGTTGTTTCTCGATATTACTAGTTTCTTCTTGCAATTGCTAGATTTTTCATTGCAAAGAAAAAACTAATAATTGCTAGAAAACAAATTCACAATTGCAACAAAAAACTAAAAATTGCAAAGTAAAACTAGCAATTGCAAGAAAAAAACTAGCCATTGCAAGTAAAATACAACAATTGTAAAAAAAACTAGCAATCGCAAGAATAGAAAAATAAATTTTCTTCATGGCCCCTACACGCTTTCGTAATATACAACATAGTAATTTAATGGAAGACTTTTTGAAAAACTGCTTGGCATAATATATAATATAATATATTCGGCAACGGCCAATAAGAGTGCCGAAACATCTTACGGGTGGCGACACTGTTTTAGGCTACTTTCTGGACAGATGGTAGATATGTGCCCCACCCTTGATTATATTCTATGAACAATCCCTAAGGAATTTAAAAAATCATTGAATAATCTATCATGAATTCATATAATATAATATTATATTGCAGTGTGCCATGGACCGACCAAAATGAAGCTTAAACAAAACATCTTAAACCCACCTAGCTCTCTTATAAATTTTGTCCCAGGACAGGAATCCCGGCACAATAAAAAATTTCAAACTCGATTCTAAATTCTATGGCCGCGATCAAGTTCCTTAAATTCCAAAAGGATCACTTACACAAATTTTAATTACTAACAGTTTTCTGTTGAGAAGAAAAATGCACTTAACAAAACTTATTCCTTTTTAACTTGATCACACCCAAAATGCTAAAAGAAATCCCTAGAAAAGGAATTGTACTCCTAACATATACAGGGTGTCCCTAAAAGGTCTGTACAACGCGCTACCAGGGGTTCTTGGTATCAAAATAGGACGATTTAACCCAACTTACCTCTATCCAAAAGTGCTTCGGTAAGGCGCTATCTACCGCCAAAGATTTAAAAAAAATCGTTATTTTTATTTTATCGGAAAATGGTTTTGCCGATTAAAATGAAATTCGGGATGTGAATGTCTAATGTAAAAAGGGTCTTTGTGATATCATCGTTTTGATTGTAGTTGCCATGTAGGTGGTAAAACACTGACCATCAACATCTGAATTTTTAGATACTGAAAAACAGTTTACTTGCAAGCATTTTTTGTCTCTTGATAAATATCGCTATCTGTGATGGTTTACGAAAAAAAAATAAATTTAGGCATGATGAATGGCATGCACCATACATGCGATTGTTCCTCAAAAAATCAGTTTTATTTTTTATTTATTTATTTAGTAGTTTAAATTAATACATTACATTGACTTACTCTGTTGTGTTCGTTTATTATACGTTACATGCACTACGGTTTCATAGCCTACTTCTTGCTTGCACTTATGGTTTTTGAGGAACAATCGCATGTATGGTGCATGCCATTCATCATGCCTAAATTTTTTTTTTTTTCGTAAACCATCACAGATAGCGATATTCATCAAGAGAAAAAAAAATGCTTGCAAGTAAACTGTCTATCAGTGTCTAAAAATTCAGAACCGTCAAAATAGTAGTTAAAAAGTTTTAGACCTCTTCAGATGTGGATGGTCAGTATTTTACCACCTACATAGCAACTACAATCAAAACGATATCACAAAGACCCTTTTTACATTAGACATTCACATCCCGAATTTCATTTTAATCGGCAAAACCCTTTTCCAATAAAATAAAAATAACGATTTTTTTTTTTAATCTTTGGCGGTAGATAGCGCCTTACCGAAGCACTTTTGGATAGAGGTAAGTTGGGTTAAATCGTCCTATTTTGATACCAAGAACCCCTGGTAGCGCGTTGTACAGACCTTTTAGGGACACCCTGTATATTTAATGGAATCCTCCGTTTGCACTATTGGCCCCTTCAGCTTAAGGCTGCTGAAGTAATTCTAATAGCCAAACCTGGTAAAAATCCACATCAAGTCTCCTCCTACAGACCAATAAGTCTGTTATATACTATCTCCAAGCTCCTAGAAAAACTCATACTCCATCGAATTAGTCCCCTCCTAAATGTTATCCCAGATCATCAGTTTGGATTTCGACAATCTCATTCGACAGTTCAACAGTGCCATCGCGTCGTACAAACAATAAACACATCCCTGGAAAACAAAAAATATTGCACATCTGTACTTCTTGATATAAGCCAGGCGTTTGATAAGGTGTGGCACACTGGTCTTCTCTACAAAGTTAAGCAAATCCTCCCATCCTACTTTCTACTCCTTAAATCTTACTTGACTGATCGACAATTCCGGACTAAAGTAAATGGAGAATACTCGAACACTTATCCAATCCAGGCTGGGGTACCGCAGGGCAGTGTGTACTGTGGTGGGCCCTTTGCTTTATCTACTACACACATCTGATATACCTACTACACCCAATACTACAATCGGTACTTTCGCGGATGACACAATCATTCTTGCAAGTCATGAAGATCCAACAATAGCATCTTCTTATGTGCAAAGTCAGCTAAACCTTATACAAGATTGGACTAACAAATGGAACATCAAAATTAATGAAAGTAAGTCAACTCAGGTCACATTTACACTTAAAAAGGGCCGCTGTCCACCAGTTACTGTCAACAATTCAATTATACCTGTATCTCCATCAGCACGTTACCTAGGTCTACACCTCGACGAAAAACTTACCTGGAAGATACACATCTTAAAAAAGAAAAAACAAATCGACCTACGACTAAATGATCTAAACTGGTTGATAGGAAGAAAATCCCGATTGTCCCTAGAAAACAAAATCTTGGTTTACAAGACAATAATAAGACCTATTTGGACTTATGGTATTGAGTTATGGGGATGTGCCAGCAAATCAAATACTGCAATTATTCAACGCTCTCAGTCCAAAATTCTTCGAGCTATTACTGACGCACCTTGGTACGTAACCAACAAAATGTTACACGACGATCTCTTTATCCCTTTCGTTTCGACTATCATACAAGAGCGTAGTGCAAGTCATCATACCCGGCTAGAAGCACATGCCAACCCACTAACACAACCACTTTTACTCTACAACACGACTCCAGGAGACTACAACGACGTTGGCCAATTGATCTCAAATAAGAAGTAGGTGAACTCCTCGCTGGAAGAGTTCCCATCCCGCCATCCAGGACTGTCTAGCTTTAAGGTCCCATGTTATCATATTAGCCCATAGAATGTCAATTCTGATTGCTAATAAAAATATATATTAAAAAAAAAAAAAAAAAAAAACTTACCTTCTGACCGGGTCAGAGGAATTTGACTCTGAAACTGAACTGAAACGAACAAAACTCTTTCTCGAAATTGACCAAAGGCCCTTTTCCTACGCCAACTCAGTACGTAACGTGTCTTCCTTACTTCCAACATCCGAAAAGAACTGTATCCAATTAAAACAAAATAAACCACTTGGATACCAATAAAAACCCAATACTCACCGTGTTTTTGCAGGTAAAAACCCAACCAAACTAACTAAGTAACCAAACCTCAACGTCTACATCGACATTGTTTACCTAGCAAGAAATTTCTCTCTTCCAGAGAACACCAGATAATCACGTTCTAAATTAAAAATTATTTAAAAAATGTGAGGAGTTTGCTGAAGTCTACAGAGGATCTCTTAAAAATTTAGAAATAAAGGAATTTTAACACCCTGCACATTGATAGAATTAACGGATTTTATACTGTTATACTTTCACTGATTTTTAGAAGAAAACAGAAATGACACCCAAAAAAGTCACTATCGAATAGGAAAAGTTGGACCCAAATGCGGCAAGAGGGAAAAATAAAAGCAACAACACAAAAAATGAAGACTCGATCTCTGATGAGCAAAAAATAATAGAGGACACTATAGCATTCTTAAATATTAAATTAATAACTACTAAAAATATTTAAACATTGTGGAAGTTTCTCTTGAGGGTCCCCCTATAAGTGTCTACTACTCCACAGTAATCCTCAAAGCATATTATTTAGAAATTGACATTTATCGCATGTCTATTGACATTTAAAATTATTAAATAACGCTTAGTATAGAGGTTTAATGGCGTTCATCATCTAGAACAAGAAAAGAACTAAAAGAGATACCTTGCCAGTAATGTGCCTATACTATGTAAAGAAAAATTGCTTCTGATAGACAAACTAATACGGCAATTCTTTGCGGATCAATAAATTCAGTTTCACATACCGCATTGGCCGATATTTTCGAGGATTTAAACCGTTTAGCTAAAATAGCCCAGGGTGTTTTCAGTCTAAATTTGGATAGATCCGCTCGACAGCTCTAATTAGCCAAAGGTGCCCAATCGATCGGACGGTGCTCACTCACATAATCGAAAGAGCAAAATGGTAGGCACCTACCAATATCGGCATTCAATAATTTATGCCGGATTTGTAAAGCTATCAAACACATCGAACTCAAACGCAACGCGAATAACAATATTAAATTAATTTAGGGACAGACCATTACAATTTTGGAATTTACGACCGCGGATGCCTACCTTTTATCAGATAGCATAGCATGAAGGCAGTCGATATTACTCGAAGCTTAATGAGATTTATGGTCTATATTATTCATGCCTTGCGTGTTCCTCGAGTGCTGAGAAACTTAAGCTCTCTACACTTTTAACGTAAAATTACCTCAACATTTCTAATTTAAATTTTGTTGGAAATTCATTTTTTTATGCCGCTTACTTGGCACTTTTCAAAGAGGTTATTGTACCTAATGAACACGATCTTCCTCGCGATCCCATTGACATAAGGAAGCTCCTCCAATTTTTAATTGTTTCATATTTCGGTAAAGATTCGCAGACTAAGAAACAAGAAGCATTTTAACTACACGAAATGTGAGGGGCGATATAAAGAACACATTATAAAAATGAAACATCCCAATGGCCTCATTTTTAATCACAAAATTTGCGTGTTACACTTCGCTAGCAAGCAACTTTTATTTAACGAAAACGGCTCCGTAGTGCTTTTATACAACACAGTTAAGGTTTAGCGACTCAGAAAGTAGGATAATTATTCCAAAGCGACACATGAAATTTGCGGAACCAAAAAAATACTTCGACAAGGAGTTTTCCCCAAACTCCACGTGAAAATGTAAGCGTTTAATTGAATTTTAATAGTAGTGGAGTAATTTAAAGTGTGTGAAATAGTGTCACTCATCTGTGGAATTATCAAAGGATGCCAAGAATAGAAACAAAAATGCTTACCACTTCAAAACGGCTGAACAATGAATTTTAACAAGACTTTCCTGAAACACAAAACCCACCCAATTAGTGGTGATTGTAATTTGGTATGTGGCTGCTAGAGCGAAATTTCTAAAAAAAATTGTCCCAGCAACTAAGTCAACATACCCGCGTGAAAATCGCCCAGCAAGCAACGTATACCTTTCCAACTTCATAATTTAGGTAAATTATTTCGTATTTCATAACACGAGTAGCTTTCAAGAGCTTAAGGACTTAACTACAGAACGTAGAGGAACCTTCTTTTGTAGATTGACTTATTCGCCCTTATTTATTCACGCGAAATCTTTTTGTAACTTTTATAAGTCTACATTCTGTTAATAAGCAGCTGAAGTAAAGGGAAATCCTTTATATTTTATTCATTACTGGAACAAGATGAGCAGGTACCTTTAATGGAGAAACGTGCATTTTCTTTTTCAGTGTCTCTTGAACCTTTCCTTCAGTTCCGAGCATACATTATTTATTCGCTTCCATTGAAGAATATACTCATCTCAGCTTCACATTTTCGAAAAAAAAATTAAATATGAAATAAATGCTCGGTGCTCGGATTAAAGCTCAACGTGGAATTATTTGCAGCAATTAACCTATTTTAAATTCATTTTTTTAAGTATTCTTTGCTGGACCAGCTGCAGTGGAAATCATGTTTCCGTAATGCCAAGCGGGCAAAAGGAGAGACAATCAGGACATTTTTTTACGGTTCAGGTTAATCTATCTTGTTAAAACAATCGTTTCCATGGAAATTATTTGTGGATAAATTTAATGGTACGATGAAAGATAACTAATAGATGATATTGTAGCGAAATCCCGATAGATATCGAGGTGCCATGAAAGATTGATAATCGGCGATAAAAAACGAAGGTGGATGTGACGTAATCTTTCCGAGAAATATGGCGTGGTTATTCGAGGCATTGGATTCAAGGAATGTACTGGTTGACCCAATAAGACTGTTCCTCGGCCATATCTCAGGCACCATTCGTCGTATGCCTTAGGGGTAAAAAAATTATTGGGTAAATCGGACATGAAGAATAGCTGGAAAATAATTTCAAGTTCTAAAAATGACCACCAGAGGGCGTAACTGCCATCTTAAATTTTAAAATTGCATTTTCTTTAAATTTCGCATAATAAATTAAACATTTATTTACATTTTTAAAGAGAACCAGTTAATCTACCATTTTCGTAAAAAAGCTCAGTTATTTCAAAAACAAAGATGGTGTGGGGCGTTCAATTGTTTTCGCAATAACCTGATTTAACTTCTTAACGGTTTGACCGATTTTAACCAAATTGGTATCGTTGAAAAGAGCATTCCTTGGGCAATAATAATCAACTACAGTTGATTTAGTGGAATCCTTCTCTGTCAGGGGGCTAGTTTTGACACCATGATCCAAAATCCTAAAAAAATTAAAAAAATCAAATGGAATGATATGACTTTTTCTTTATGAAAAAGTAGCCAAATATCATCTACAGAGGCCAATGAAAACCGTTTTTCAAAATCTCGTTATTATTATAAAAATGCTTAAATTGTATCTTAAATTTACTTTGGACGTATTTCCGGTATTTGTCGATGGCGCGACGGTTTGTTTAGAAAAGCACCCTATACTTTTAGGTAGGCCTTGGAAAATTAAACAAATGAAACACGATGCATTATAAAATAATAACAGCCGTAATTTCTAAATTATTCTGCTGTGTTCGAGGCTGTGTTTATATTCAGAAAGTGCAGTTTTATGAATTTGTAATCTTTTCTAAAATGCCGATTTCTAACCAAGCCCCTACCCCTCCGGATTTCGCGCGAAGGATAGATTTTTGCCACTGGCTATTTATAGAACAAGAATTGTCTAGGACTGTGTTTCCGCTACAACCATCGTCCGTGTGTAGCGAATTAGTCATCGACGATCAATAAAGAAGGCGGATGTCACGCAATCTTTCCAAGAAATATGATGTATTTTTTCGAGAACATTCTGAAGCGTTCTTGAACATTCGAGAACACTCTAGAAAGAATGTTGCTTGCTACATAAGCAAATCGAATTGTGTTTCGAGTTTACATGCGCTTGTGTTATGTTATAAATTGTAAGTGACAAATACCTAATAATTACAGTTAATTAATTGTAAATAAATACAACCACGTAATTACGTTTACTTTACGATATATGTATAGTAAAATATTAGGAAAACGTTCCTAGCACTTGTAACGAAGTACCCGTTTTCGTACACGTACACATCGTATAATAATGATGGAAACTATCAACTTTATTGAACGCCCGGTATATGACAGTTGGAAATGATAGGTAAGTGTTTTAATTTGCAGTGTAGTTTAGCCGCCGATAAAGAGAACAAGATGCCGTATCTAATTGCTCAGTTTTCTAATTGATCCCATAGAGATTTTAATTATTCTTGCAGTCTACGAAAGCTCTCGTCCTTTGGAAGACGAGAGAAAATCAATATTGAATGATTTCAGTTCGCTTCACTCATTAATAACCGATTGCAGTTTCCAATGAAAACGAGCATTAAAACTTCAAATCCGTCAGTTTACTTAAACAAGCAGACCGCTTGCTTTACCCGAGAATTCCAATCAACAATGGGTGCTAATTTCCAGTCCGGTAGCTAATCAAATGTGTTGCAGCAGACTTCGCCTGGTTGGGTTGTGTTTAGTATCATTCGAAGCGCGCTAATTTATCAAGATGTTCGATACTGGTCCCAGATTTTTATGATAACAGGGGACCGTAGGAGACCGAATAATTAAAAAAAAGTTTTCATTTTTACCGTTGTTATCTCTAGAGTAGGCTGGCCGGCTGGAAAATCTCTGATGTTCCTTCCGCATCTCGGGAATTGTATAAAAGGGATATTTAGAAAATCGCTTAGGGAAATTGGTGTTTTGCGTGTACATTAATTCTGTTTTCTACCTTCCGCTAACTGATTTCTTGCTATACCACTCTGATTCTTGGAGCTTGCTGGTCAAAGACGACGAACTGGATGTTGAAGAAGAAGAGAACGAAGCAAAAAGAAGGCCAGGGTCCTTGCTTGAAGTTGACAACAAGGTCAAACCGCCTAAAGGTGTACAAAGAGAAGTTACCACCCTTAATTAACATCGTAGGGGTCGACAATTTCTCAACTGTATATTTCGTGCTATAAAAAGATACTATGTAAAGACAACAAACGTTAAACATCACTAGATATAATTAATTAATGTTAATATTAAGGAATTCCTCAATAAAGTTTCCCTTGAGGAATTGATAAAGTTTCACTTAAAAAGATGGAATAAAGGATGTATCTTCCAAAGACTGCAAGGTACTCTCTTTTAAACAACTTCAATATTCCAGGCGGTCACTTGTACCAAACCCTCGCAACGGAAATGGAAGCGGAACAAGTACAGAGCATGTCTTTCGAAAATAAGAACGAAAGGCCTACAAGAGTGATGATCCGAGGCCCGTACTCCTCTTACAGTGAACATGACGTCATGAAAGACCTTAATGAAAAGGGCCGAAATGTAACCGATGCTACAAATGTTATTTAAATAAAATGCCATGCAAATAAGTCAAGGGTCAGCTGACGTTTTTAAAAAGCGGATTGTCGCCCGATCGCCCGACTGGCCAGTCCGCCACTGGAGGCGAGAAATAAACACAAGTTGGTTTATTTTACTTGAGTTTGTATCTCAGGGCTGTTTTAGCTTTTAGAATTGTTTGTAATTCCGTAGTTTTCGTTTTAAATTTTATCGCTCTGTAATTGTTCAATTTAGATAAGGTTTTTTAACTAAAACACATCTGGTCAAGCTTGCGTACTTTATAAAAGGTCTTGATTTATTCGTGGAGTGTTTATAAGGCAAAACTTAATTACTTTCAAGAAAATGCGTCTGGTGCAGTATGAAATAGGGTGTTACGAAGAAACGAAGAATTTTATTTTGTGGTGAAAGTGGTATTTCACTAAATACTGGACATAACGAGAAGATGTTTTTTTTTCTTTCACGACGGTTTGAGAGCGTGGATTTATTTTACGCTAAATTTTTTGAGCAGTCAGCCTGTGTATGTGAGAACTTATTTCGTCAGTATTGTAATAAAGTGTGCAGAAGAAATTAAGCAATCCTAATGAAAGATTTAAGTTTATTACATCGTCAAGCTCGAGAGAAGTCTTCAAAAGCGTTTTGGCCATTAGCAGAAAAGTTGTTGAAAAGTGTTGCCTTCAAATTCAACAAGCCAGATTTTGGCAGTTCGGTGATATCAAGAACAAGTGAAGTTTCCTTTAGCTGTCAGCGGGTCTTTTTTTGTGAGTTAAATGCGAATGTAAACCTTTTACGACCAGATTGATTAATCAATAACTGTAATTAAATTGTCTGTCGAACGCTTGCGTGCGTGGTATGTGTGAAAACCAGTTCCGAGTGGTTGTGTCTTCTAGCATTGTTTGAATTTTGTGTTTTGCATAATAAAATTTTGGTCATTGCCAATCAATTAATTACGTGTTTATTCGAATCCAAAGTGCGACCCGGATAGAGTTTTCATGTTAGATTTTTTGTCATTCGTGCCCAAGATTTATTTCAAATTCCGGAAATGTACGGGGAGTATAAAATTCTAAGTTTCAATTTTGATTTGTTTTGCGGGTGGCGTAGTGATCGCATGCCATTGCACACAGCAGCCGATAAAATTAGTTGCATGTATTGTGTTATACTTTAATTAATATACAAGCGATGGGATTAATTTAGCGTCACCCTAAATTTTTAATTAATCCCATCTTTCAATTATGTATACAAAAACAGGTGCATTTGCCCACGACGAAAGCTCAGACTTACAATGTAAGAGACTAAATCCAATCAATCGGTTGAAACAGAAATCAACAACACGCGCATACAAGATTTTACATCCCCGCCTTAATTGACAAGTGTTTCGCTTTGGTAAACGATATTCGTAAGTAAATGTTACCCCAAAGCAATTAACCCTCGAGTTTGGTGATGCAAAGGTCGGCTGACCAAACTCGTTAAATATCCCTGTAAATGTATATGTAGGAGGTAGCCTAGATATCAGTGCTGACATAAATTGCACGATCTTTCGGAAACTATAAAATTTAATCTGGGGTGTACACTAGTTTAGAGTTTTCAGATGAAAATAAACTTATCTTCACGTCCCTGGATGCAGTTTTAGACATGTTTGATTTATTTTAACTAAACTTTAATATTTTTACTCCAAGTTTGACCCAGTTTTGGAGGATTACAGATACAAAAGTACCATTAGAATCAAGACACCTAGGTAAAGTCCGAAGATTTAATTACGTTAAGAACTCTCGCGTAGATCCATTGGCTATAAGCAACCGTTCACTCCGCTTTTAGACTGAAGAAGTAGCGAAGCGCGTAATCAAAAGCTCATTTACAATAAGGGACGAAGCAGTACTGAAAGTAAATGAGATGCGATTTTCAGTATGGGAATTTTTTGGCACGAACACGACTTTTAATCCGGCTCATATTCAAAAGCGCTGATCCTTGAACTCGTACAAAACGTTTGGCGAACGACAGACAGACGGACGGACGGAAAAAACTATCGCATAATTTTCGAAAGAAATCTTCCTCAAATTCTTTCTTTCATCTCAATAAATGAATCTCTAACACTTTACGCCCGTTATACGCATTTAGTTTGTAACTCATTTCACCCACACATCCTACATACACACACATTAATTCAATTGTACAGGTTATTATGTATGAAATCTCGTTAGGGATTATGTGCTAACATCTGCGACTATGCTTCTTCGTATATTAAAGAGACTATATTGTGTTTTTTGAGCAGATGTGCACAGTATATCCACTCATCCGCGAGGTTACAGATTACTATTAAATTAAACTGTCACCCTTCTCGCTGTGAACTCTTTCCTGACGATACCAACGAAAAATAAAGGGGTTCGTGGAACGGAAGTCTGTTCAGAGGGAGATCGTTTCCATTTGTAAAAGATTTACATTTACCTAACCGCCTAACTTAATCCAGGAAGTGGTTTTTGTTGCAAAAGTGAAGCAGTAAACTTCATCTTGTAACGAGAACTTTTGAATTGGATTTTTTCTGGGTGTAGAAATATTGCAGATTAAAAAATGATTTCCCAGGCAAGTATTATGATACGTAGTCATTTTTGTGTACAGCTCTTGTTCTTTAAAAACCTGTGCCTCAGGGGTATAGCTCAAATAACATCCTTTTTAGTGATCATACATTACATTTTTAGCTTAGCAGACTTTAAAATCTTTTGGGATTGGTAGTAACAAAAGACATTAACCGATAAATAATTAAGAAAGTCGAGATTAACGATCCGCTATTGTAGGTTAAAGAGGGAATTTAGGATTTCGGGTCAAAGACTGCGTTAGTTTTGCGTTTGAACTCTATTTTCGAATAACAAGGGCAGTTCGGAAAAAATAAAGTGTCCGTGTGAAATAAATTTGAAGGGGTTGTCTAGTAGGATGGGCGGCAAGGTCCGAATCAGTCCATTCTTCTTATATTATACGTCGCCTTCGTCCAGGAACCAGCAGGCGTAGTTCCATTTCGGCGCCAAGAAGTACCTAGTTGTGTCATTTTCCGCTAACCGATAACCGAGGTTGCAGAACATCTCAAATTATGAAAATGTAGAAAAACAGTTCACGGGGGGTGCAGCTGACCTGACCTCCCCTAGTTCATACGACTTTGTAAATAGCTCTTAGGAGGCTTTTAAACTGAGAATTAAATGTCATGTAGCTGCTAACATCCTACGTGACGAACTCTTACACCATAAATTAAAGACTAAAATAGATAGAATATGTGAAACATAACTGGAACGCGAAATTAAACGTACGTCCACTTATATTTCGCAAGAATTAGTTAAAGACTCTTATCTGCAACGTTATTATTCCATATTCCTTCCGCTCCAAATAATCTCGCGATTATTTTATTCTGAATACCATGGAAATGATTTATATCGCAAAATTTCATTTTCTTTTATTCGTTTAAAAACCCTCTTTCGTACCCTCCTTTATCGAAAAACTGTCGTTTACATGACTTATAAGATAATTTATAATCTTGATGCGATTTTTTAATCGAATGAGTGATTGTGATCGTGATATCTCATTGATGTGTCTGTCCTTATCCTAGTCGTAAGGGTGCATCTAAATCTACCCTTAAATCAGAAGCTCAGCTTTACGTATTAATAAAAATCAATACACGTTTTTACGATTAGATTTATTTACAGTGTGTCTCAACTAAAATCTGCAGCTCATGCTAAAGCCAATATTCTGGACAGGAGTATGTTTACATACAATTTTTTTACGATGGGAAAACAAATTCTAGCTCTGGATTGTAGGGATGATTTTTGCATTGTATTAATTAGTGGCTACTTATTTATATTGATTTTGAGGAAAGTAACTTTGGTATTCCTGAAGAAATCGACTTGTTTTTTGTTTCAGTGATTGAGAATTTCACTTGCATTTAATTTCAGCGTTGCCATTCTTTGGTTCGAGGTGTGTATTTCCACAGGACAATGGTCTATGTGGTAAAGACAAAATTTCTAGACCAGAATCAAATTGAATTGGTCACGAAATAGGCAATGCGTTTGATTTTATGAGTCAAACCAATATTTTGGATACACAAACGTGTATAGAAAAATAAAACTCGATCGCCTTTGTGCTCATTAATATAGTCGATAAACTATTGATTTATCGGAGCCCAATCGAACCAGAAATTGAATTTCTGACCTTAGAAGGAGATAAAAGTGCGGTAAGGACTTTCTTATTACTGAGCTAGCCGCGGGTAAATTAAAACAATTAGTTGAATTGCGATTTCTGCCAGTGCCGTAGAGACTGAATTTTAATTTATGCGAGTGTAATGCAATTGTAATGTACTTACTGTAGATACTGTAACTAGTCCTGTTACAATGTTCTATAGACACTTTCCTAAGAAGTAAAACACATTTGGTCAAAATTGCGATTGTGCAAATCTTCAAAATCGTAACTCACCTACGTGAAATAGTTATTTACATAAAAGCCAGGAAAATGACACATTACTGGCGAGGAAATATTAAAGTGCGAGGCCCCTTTGGGGCCGAGTACTTTAATTTCCGAGCAAACGGGTCGAATTTTACACCTTGACCTTTATTATGTCTAGACGAAAGTCAAGGTAATGAATTTAACGCACCTGAGTATTTAATATTCTGTGGTGGGAATAAATTGGAATAACGACAATGTTTTGGGTCACGTCAGTTTGAATTCCGCAAAAGTCATGTCGTTTCGTCCACGGTGATCAGTAAATTGCTCAATAATGAATTACTTACCCGACAGTAACATCAAAGATGTTGCTACCGACGGAAGATGAAACGGCCATATCGCCGAAGCCCTTGCGAGCCACAATGACAGAGGTGATGAGATCCGGGATGGAGGTGCCGGCCGCTAAGAATGTTAGTCCCATAACCTCAGGAGGGATTCGTACCGTTCTTCCCACCACATTAGCCCACCATACCATAAGGTACGAATAAGCAGCTATCCATAATATACTACCCAAAAACGTGATGGGGAAGAATTTCTTACCTGAAAATCAAAAAGTTTACAAGATTAGGAAAATTTCAGTAGGCAAGGTACTAATTACTTTGGTAAAGTACATATAATTATCCCATGCCAATAAGTCGATACTGATTTCAGGATTTCAAAAGCTTATCAACCAACTGAACTCATAATTTCTTAGCATTCGATCTGCCTACGAGGATTAACAATAAGCCACCTTTTCCTGATACTCTTCCATGAGATATAGATAGAAAAATATTTAAATAAACCCCAGGTACCTACTCAAATTAAAAATTAGAAGTGTAACCCCATTAGAACAAATGCATGGATTTAGCAATATACATATAACTTAGCAGCTGAAATAATAATTAATTGCAGTCACTTAGAGCAAAATCAGGTAAATTTCCAAGAGTAGTAAAACTTTTGCGTGAAACGTATTACATATTTTTCGAATATAACAACATAAACAAGGCACGCGACTGGAATTATGAGTATAGGTAATTTACATCTAATGTGTGTGCGCGAAATACCTACCAAAGACTAATATAGGCAGGTAGGTTTATGCTCGCTTTGTAATCCGTATTGATTCGATTTAGGTACATTAGAATTCTGGTTATTTTCCTGTACAACATTTTTTTTGTTATCGTTTACGTTTAAAGGATCTACGTACAAACAAAGCTGGGCAGAATACTTTCAAAAAGTATTTGAATACTAAATACTTTTACGTCCAGCACAAGCACTAGATACAGATACATTGAAAAGTATTCAAATACTTAAAAAAATAAGTATTCAAATACTTTAGAATGTATTCGAATACTTTCAAAAGTATTCGAATACTTTCAAAGGTATTCGAATACTTGCACTCAAATACATTAAAAATTTAAAACAGTATACTAGATAAAAGTCAATACTACTTAAAAAATCAAGTTATACTTTGTATGGGGTTAGCTTTTTTTATATTTCTATTGTTATATACAAATTTAAGGGGAGTAAAAGCGTATTATTAAAATTATATTATTATATAGGAGGTACCTACCAGGACCTTTCTTATACCAGTTGTATCCTTAAGAATACGTGTACCAGTTTTCAAAGCGTCGTGAACATGATACGTACGTCTTTCTGAAATTAATCCTAGCGATTTTGGAACAGATCCATTTTTGACCATCCGTTTGTCCGTGTGCATGATAACTTGTTTAGAAACGTGCCATCGCTTTGAAAATTGGTACACATGGTGTTAAGGATATAAGAAAGGTCCCTATTGTTTTTAAGTTGACGTAGACTATCGAGTCAAAAGTTTCACTTCAGGATCGTTCGGTATTCAGTTGTATCGGATTTTTATATTTGATTTTGTGACAATGGAAACTTTCCCTAAACATTTCTAAATTGTTCTCAAATATTTGAATAACTTAAAAGTACTGCCTTTTTTTGAGGCCGGAAAAAAAATTGTCTGAGATCGACCGGGAAAAACATTTTCTTATAGAATGTGGCCTGTAGAGTCCATAATTTCAAACAGTTCCAAGATTGGGCTACTAGTTCAAAAGTTACAGCCCTTTGAATTTTCTTTCGAATTGGTTTCTAGTCTATAACTTTTGATTGAGAAGTACGATCGAAAAGGTCTGATCGAAAAAGTACGAATTGTTTTGGATTCTACACACCAAAATTAATAAGAAAAAGTGTTTTCCCGAGAAATTTTGGTGTAGTCGATTTTTGGTAAAAAAGGAAGGTTATACACTGTTTTTTTTTCAGGCCCGAAAAAAAAATTTTCTCAAATCGACCGGGAAAAAATTTTTTCACTTATAATTGCACAAGAGGTTTGTATTTTACCGAGTAAATTTGGGTTGTTTAGGTAATGAAAATCTGTTGCCTAGCAATTAGACGAGAAAAACTGTCAACTAATAAAAATGCGACACCGAAGGTGGAGCATTTTTAGGTTGACAGTTTTTCAAGTTCAATTGCTAAAAGGAAACAGATTTGAATTGCAACAACCCAAATTTACTCGGTTTAAATACAAACCTCGAGTGTAATTCGGCAGGACAATTTAACGAACAAGAAATTCACATAACTAATCAATTACTGACAGACGTCAAACTAGTCATATGGGAAAGGGTAATGCGATAATTGGTTCGAAAATGAATAAGTGAAAAAACCACTAGTGCATTTGTCGCTGGAAAAGTTGCAGGTAACTTTTGCCGCTGTCAAAGTGACAATTTCACTGCGGCTTATGCGATTTTTTATACATGAGTTGAATTGTTTTATAAAATGTGCCTGTAAAATCCATAATTTTAAACAGTTCCAAGATTGGGCTACTAGTTCGAAAGTTACAGCCCTTTGAATTTTCTTTCGAAATTGGTTTCTAGTCTATAACTTTTGATTGAGAAGTCTGATCGAAAAAGTACGAATTGTTTTGGATTCTACGCACAAAAATTAATAAGAAAAAGTGTTTTCCCGAGAAATTTTGGTGTAGTCGATTTTTGGTAAAAAAGGAAGGTTATACTATGCCTTTTTTTGAGGTTCGAAAAAAATTGTCTCAGATCGACCCGGAAAAAAATTTTCTTATAGAACATGGCCTGTAGAATCCATAATTTCAAACAGTTCCAAGATTGGGCTACTAGTTCGAAAAGTTACTAGCCCTTTGAATTTTCTTTGCGATAGTAGGTTCGAAGTACGAATACTAATATTTGTGAAAGTATTTGAGTTACAAATACAAATACTGCTTCCATAAAAGTATTTAATTACAAAGTATTTGAATACTTTAAAGGATTTGAATACTAAAAAGTATTTACAAAATCGAATACTGCCCAGCTCTGCGTACAAGTAATCCTACAAATGATATCTTTTAAAGTTACACTTCCTTTTAGAAAATTTCGTAATTTTTTAGGACATCCCATCGTATCTGTTTGTAATTTTTGTTGTCACATCGCCAAAATGCGTGCGTGTTTCCTTTCGGAGTAATTTAAAAGTTCTAAATGGAGTACCACCCTTACAATCTGATCGACTTGAAACCTATGTCATATGCTTCAGATACCACTCGCACACCTACGTATGCACGATTTTCCCCAACAGCGTTTTAGCTCTTCCTTTTATGCGAAGGAAATATGTTTACCAAATTTGATTCCAATCGGTTTAGCCGTTTAGCCGGAAATGAGAGTACAGACAGAGAGACTGACAGACAAACCGACATAATCGAGCTTTTGTTTAATTTGGATATTAGTTACTATTTCATTAAGCTATAAAACTATAATGGATTAGTTTGTATCATTATGGACTTTGACAATTTCACGAAAATCTAAATTTCAGTGTGAATGGATGCTCTCCTATTTTATGTTACCTTTTTTTTTTGTTCTTACATGTTTTAAGTTTAGTATGCATGTGTTTACTAGCACGTACCCACTAGGTAAGATTAATTGTGATGTTGCTCTGTAACTGGCTTTGCAATTGAGCAATAAATATATATTTATTTATTTAATACATATTAGTCAGTCTTCAATTTGTATTCCGTGTGCAACTTTGTGAAGCAATATCATGCAATACATCAAAATTTTCGCAAAAATGTGTAGATTACGAATATCCATGGGGCGTACCTCTCAGGGCTGGCCGAAAGGAGAAAACAACCCCTATACAAAAATACATATTTCGATAAAAAAAATAGCTAAAAATATTTTCCAAAATGTATGTATTTGCTTGAATCTGTACGGAGAAAACCTGTAAGGGATACCAGAAGGGAGAAAACTACCCTTAAACAACCCCTATCGAAAAATAAATGTTGCGATAAAACCTTCCTATAAATATTTTTCAAAATGTATTTATTCGATTGTATCTCTTAAGGGGCGTACCTCTAAGAAGTGGCAGAAGGGAGAAAACTACCCTTAAACAACTTTCAACAGCCCCTATATAAAAATAATGATGAAGAATAGCTGAAACTATTTTATAAAATATTTCTCGTTGTCGAAATTGCTAACCAGTGCGCATCGTCAGAATCAGTAGGTAGTTTTTTTTATCTATTTCAATGTTTGAACAGAATTCGGGATCAGCCTCACATTCGCACATTTCCGTACAACCCATTTTTTTGGGTTATACATTTTAACCTTTGAGTACAATTATTTTTTTTAACAAGAACATTTTAAAACATTTAGTATTTCTTCGGGTGTGCAAGGGAGAGTATACATAATGGGTTCAAATTTTTAGTTTTCTAATTTCCAACCGTATTCCGTTGGTGGCGGTAAATCCGGCTGAGCATTGAGTAATTAAATATTCACTCAACGGGCTGAGTCTGTGTATCCCGATTCCATTCAGTACATTGGTAGTGACATCTTTGTATTGCCGATTTTAACGCTGCTTGAGTTGGAAGCATATGATCAGTGGAAACTTGACTTTGTGCAAACAACCACCATCTTAGTTCTGCTAGACTTTTACAACATTTTTTTGATGCTGAATATAAAGAACAGACAAAAGCCTCGATCTGCTCAAAATCAGAGTCACTTAGTGTTTCGTTTTTACCTAAAGAATCCAATGCCTGAAGTGTAGATGAAGTTTCTTCTAAGAATTTTTTCCAAAAACTAATTTTAGCTTTGCCCTTAAAACCCCCTGTTACATCTGATCCTGAAAGGGCATTAAGACCTGGAAGTGCTGCAGCTTTGAGTGGACCCAAGAGCTTCCTACATTGGTTGTAAAGGCATTTGCTCTGGCTCTGGCTAGAACTTATAAACATGGTATTTTTAGGTAGGTAATAATGGAGCTCGTCTTACAGCCAATAACAAAACATCTGTATCTGGCGAAAGAGTTCTTACTGTCTTTGCTCCCCTTTCAGATGCATCTAAAGAACGAAGAATCATTCTGGCATCCACTTCTTCGTGTGAACTCTTTAAGTGGTTCATGTCGCCTCATATCACAGTACAAAGCACCGTATTTTTATAAGAACAAACGATCTTTTTATTACACCTATTTCCTAAAGCAATAAGATTTTTTGAAAAATACCGAGTTACATCGTCTTTAGTGAAGGTGTGAGACAAAAGCTTTTTAATGGTTGTATTTTATATCGGTTTTTCGTCAACATGGTAACGTTATAGGGTCTGTACCATTTTGCCTTCTGGTTCTTGCCGATGAGTTAAGTGAGCCTATAACATAATTATCAAAAATAACTTGTATTTCTGAATATGAAGCATATTTTTTTAACATTTTATTTGAAAACTGCTCAGATAGGTCAGAAAGGTAGATGCTGAAACCACTATTTACAAAAGGCGAAGATAACGATTGTCCCAGAAAATGCCCACCTATTTTTGAACGCGTTACGGGTAATTTAGGGTAAGTAATTTATATTTTTTATATATTAAACCTATTAGGTGTTTATATTATTATGAATCTACAAACAATTTTCTAGTACTTAGGTAAAGGGGGTTGCAACCCCTATCTTATACTTCTTAGTAGTAAGTACTATTACAGAACATAAACAAAATTAACATTAATATCAAACTTGACGTCAAATTATATTTAAGCAAAATTATACATACACTATTAAAAATTACAACCCTTCAGGTAGTGATGGGTCTTCCTAATATTAATTTTTTAGTAAAACACTGTATTTTTTATTATCTGAAGTAACCATTAGTCAATTTAACCCACAAAATGCAATTATTTAATAATATATTGAAAAGGACGGTTTGAGGGTAGTTTCCACCCCTCTGCGACCTTTGCGAGATGCGCCCCATAGAAATTCGTATTCTACACGTTTTTCCGAGTATTTTGATGTACGCATAATATTGCTTCACTTATTTGCACACGGGATCTAATTTTTGTACAATTCAACACTGACTATATTCCGATATTTGACACACTGATACCGTTAGGGGTACCTTGAACTAAAAAAAATGCGCATGATTTTGGGAAAGGGGGGGGGGGTGTATAGATTCCAATTATGAGAGATGCTGTGTTAAGTAGAAATATTAAATTTCTCCACAAAACAGGTAGGTACTAAATTATGGTATGGTGCTTTACAAGAGGAATAATTTTCTCCAATCTTACTCCAGGTAACTATATTCCGACTAGAAGTTAAAAACTGATTGTTTGGTAGAACCTGAATCGGAACCTTCCTGTTGGATTAATAACGATGTTGTGGTACTAAATAACCAATGGAACTTCTGAGAAGCAAATAACTTAAGCAAAATGACTGCTTAGACAACTAACCGAAATCCAATTTATTGAAAAACGACATTCTGTATACGAAAATTAGGCCGAATTCAACGAATACAATACAAAAGCTTTACGTTCAAATAGGGTCCAATTATTGTATTTTGTCCACTTTATGTAGCTGTATATTTGCAGCTTACTTGCACATGCACAATATGCAATTAATTCTACGTGCTAATAGTAATTATTAACACTATGCGCATAAGCAATTAATTTGATTTCTATTCAAAGTTACCCATACGTGGGGGTTGAAAGGTTGCATCAACCGAACGCCCTCCTAATCTTATCCTTACAAATTGGAAACTTTTAATCAGCCTTGACAGTTTTAATTAAACCGATCCATTACTCTTGCGAAAGGATCTGTCGTAATAGAAATATCTAACTTTCCTATGTACTTCTTTTGATGCTCCAATGCCTCCCGAATAAAGTTCTACAATATTGAATGCATCCGTCGGAACTGTCGCGTCTTAATCAAACCACCTGTCTTTAATTGTGCTCTTTGGAAAATAGTTTCTCTTTTGTTCGTGGTCATTTCTCGACTATCCCCTTTAAAGATTGTAAATTTGTGGTAATGGCTAGAAGTCGCGCTAAGCTAATTGCAAGTTAACTATAACAACTGTAACAGAAACATGTACTTATTTTAAAGTTTGGAAAGATTGCTACCATTGTTTTTAGATCGCGTTTGTTTAAAAGAAGCTTCACTATAACTTATAAGGCATAATAATTATTAAATTAATTCAATTTAATCCGCGAAACTGCAAAAGAAATCGATAAATGCTCTTTTGGCATTCCCAACGCTTAAACGCCATAAATTATTTATCCGATTTTGATCAAATTTCAATCATGGTTACTTGGCACACAGATAAATAAGATTCGTTCTATTTTGATCAAATTTGAAATGCACAATTTGTCATTTTTTAGGAGTAACTTAGTTTTTCCAATACAACGCTTTTATTTCACCTTAATTATTTATTGAACGCTTTCCTTTTGCTTTGCTATCAGTTCTCCTCTGATTGCAATAATCGCGCAATCCTTAGCTATCAACTAGGATATTCACTTCACTACAAATCGCAAATTGTTTCTTACCGCATATTTTTCCATGAATATAACAATCTTCGATATTTATGCGTTTCTAATACTTATACTTAATGCAGTTGCCAGTAGGTTGAGGATAATTGTCATATTTTATAAATGCTACCTACATTAGACAGGCTTTTGAAATGGCCCTTAAATGAATCATTAGTTAATGGTCACAGATCAACGAATTACCAACAAAATTGCAATTTTATGTTAACAGCAGATTACAAATAGCGCCATGACCTGAAAACTTCTCATATCCGGCTGAGGATTATGATGTCTTTCAACGCGTTTCATTTCTGCTCGTGAAAAGTAATGTTCTCTGTTAGAATTTATGAGACGATAAGTAATCGTAATCACAACAGCCCATTAGCCACCGAGAAGTACAACAACGTGTAGGGAATTGTCTTTAGAGTTTAGAGAAAGTAGAAAAAGACACGAGAATGTTACTGTTTATGTAATACTATAAAAACCCGAACCTGGTCATTTTATCACAGTAATATCTCACATAGATATAAGAAAGGTAAATTAACCACAAGTTTAGCTTCGCTCTAATCTGCCGAATTTCATTGTAACATAGACCGAGAAAATAAGATTAAGGACACAATTTTCTTTTGGTTTTACAATTGTATATTACACGATTGCTGTCATAAAAATATTACCCAACATTTTCTTTGCTGTAACCTCCGAATATAATATTCAATACAATATTCAAAGGTTTTTGGATATGTATAAATACAATTTTAAGTCGATACAGGGTTCTGGCAATTTTCTTAAATAATAAAGCTCTACTTTCAACCCCCTTAAAGTAGCAGTTACCCCTAATTTTTTAAACTAGAAGTATTGGATTGTAATATATTGTTTGAAAGGTGTCTTCATTCCCTATCCAAAAATGTGATTGTTTTCAATTTTATTGCCAAAAATTAATATATGTGCTGTACTCCTCATATGTACTACATCAGAAACCTTCGTGGACAACTGTTCCCCTTGGCAGAAATAAGTAAAGTAGATTTTTCTGGTTATAGAAATATCGCTGTTTTCAAAAATATGTGGTCGATACAGCCTTTATTCTTTAATTAGCTCCTTAAAGTTGGGCACAAATTACATCCTTTTTAATGGATTATAATATTACATTTCTTCTACTGAACGCGATAAAAAAAACCACAACAGGATCTGCAGCGTTTAGCTGCATAGGACGGTGATTAACGACTCTAAAACCATCTGAGATTGGTAGTAACAAAAGCAATTAACCAATAAACAATTAAATATGGTCGTCGTGATTAACGATTCGCCATTTTATAGGTAGGCGTTGCGGAAATTACCCATTGCACTTAATTACGATTAATTTAAATTCAGTCGTTGAAATTACGCTTTCGGTTATCACTTAACTTATTTGTAATTGGAATTAAGTGTGCTAATTACTCAAGCTGCTAGTAAATTATATCAAACTTAACCCTGCTGTCCTGTTCAGCTTCACTGCACGAACGTACTGTTCGGGTCAATATGACCCGTCAAAGGTTTGGGGGTCGTGGTTATTTAAATAAATTCATCTAATATGTATTAAAGTAAACTCTATTAACAAAAATACATGTTTCATGTAAAAAAAAAAGGTCTTTCATACGTGTACTGAATTCAGTTTTACATTTCGAATTCACTATCGTTGTTCGAATAGTGAGAAGACAAGTTTACGTTATTTAGGTTTAAAAATAAGTGTATTATGCAATTCTTGCTACACTCGGGTCATATTGACCCAAACAATACATAGGTAACAATTCACTTTTTAAAAAATAATAGCGGAAGTAAAATTTTTATATAGCTCGAAAATAAAACCTTGTACACTAACGAACAAAGTCATGCAATACCATAGCGTTACACCGCGCGGTATTCTTTAAAAGAAGAAATGAATTTGTTTTTGGGTCAAATAGACCCGAACAGGACAGCAGGGTTAACTGAGTCTAGATTGCTTCTCTTATAATCGATTTACGTTTTAATTTTGTCATTTCATGAATATACTTGAAAGTGTTTCATTGAAAGTTGTACTGGTTTAGGTTGACTGACAGTAAGGCCAAATAGTGCCTTAAATTTTGGTTCGGCAAGAAGAAGTTCTACACTGAACTACGCCTATTATAATAAAGACGTTATTGAGACCTTTGGGTACTGTAAATCGTAGCTTATTTAACCTCCAATACCGACCCGCGTTCCCGTGGACACTCGGCCTCGAGTACTGTCATTTATCGTTCGCCCGTAGTAGACCGAACACCTGAACCTCGATTCTGTGGTAGAAACCAATGACTTGTAAGAGTTCGAGTCTGTCTTTCGATGCAGCCATTATCAAATAAAAGTGGCATTGCTGTAAGAACTCCGCCATTTGAAGAGAAATATGAGCGCGCATGTCATTGAATGCAAAATGTGTATATCATGAAGTGTATGTGTATGAATCAAAGTTTGACTGCGGTACTAAAGGGTCCCTGGTTCGAATCCGGGTTTGGGCATGAATATTTATAAATGTATGGTGGGTTGGGTTGGTAGAGCATCTTTGACGGAAACCCCGCCCATTTAAAAATAAAAGCCGAAAATAAATTAATAAATAAAATGAACATTCCGACACGCGGTGTAGGAATTTTCGTAGTGGAAGAAGCAGTCTGACTATGAGTAATGAACCAACTCCTTTAAAGGATCATTGCCTCAGTTAAAAATGGTGCAATCAATTATTGATCCAGCCATCAGTGCAAATGGAAAATTGCTAACACTCCACCCACTATAAAATAAAGACAATAAAATAAAAATAAAATAAAAAACCATGATTATGGAATGGTCACACATCCGAAAAGGGGTCGCGCATGCGCTTGAGTTGGTAAAATGATTGCGCACTACTGTTGGAATGGACTATGGCACAACTGTCACTGCTGTCACGTATTGTGCCACATTGCATGATAATGCTCGTCCTCATGTACCAGTGGCGTACCAAACATTGCTACTGTAATTACTCCGAGGTTCTCCAATATCCGTTTTATAGCATTTGTACCCAGATTTGTGCCATTGAGGCCTGCTTTTTTCTCAGCCAGATTTTTTCAGCCTCTTTGCCAACACTTAAACACATTCTTATAGTATACAACGCAAATAAGAGAATGGATCAACCACTGCATTTTAACGTTCAAAACTTGCAACAAGAAAAGTTTATTGCAACCTTAGTTTGGCAATGTACGTATTACATATGTTGTGGCAACTTCAGGGGGTCTCATTTCTCTATTTTGAAATAATGCCGAAGAAGAGAGCGAGTCACCCTGTAGTGAAAAAATGTACGTGCGAAAATATGTACAGAACAATTGATTTCGCACTCATGGATATGTAATTTGCAAGCAGTTCATAATTATTTCGTTTATCCCGATCGTGCAAAAAGATTTTAACTTACCTCTAGGTGAGCGTGTGTCTGGCAAAGTGAGCCAAAGTGGGAAGACAATGGGTGCTAATAATATATACGTTAATCTTTTCCTAGCTTCAGAAGGCCAACTCATATCCATCGCTTCTGGAGTGTCGTCGTCTGTATCTCCAACCTGTAGACACACCACTGCTTGTGAGGTCAGTGACTTACGTGCTCGTACAGATGACATGCGCCGCTAAAATTAGAAAGCATCGATTATCTTTGGGTCAACCCGAAGGGTGCGAAGGATAGGATTCATGGGTCAGTTGTGCATATACATTTAATGGGACGAAACTCGCACACTTGGATACACCATTTACGTAGTGGTAGGTGCGTGTTAGTGGGTACTTTAAAGCAATGGCCATAACGACATTCAGTTGCTGCGGTAATGGTGGTTCTGGTTCTGAATCTGAATCTAAAAGCGGCGACTACTTCCAACGCGTTGCAAGCAGATATCTACTAAGCAAGTTACTGATATGGGATTACTCCAAAGTACTTGTGGTGTGAGAGTAATGCAATGGTATGTATGTCAGTGTACCTAAGACGAAAGGAAAGCCATAATGCAAATATTATTGGATCGGCAATGCGTGCAAGTTTTTGCCATATATGCACAAAAGTCCCATGGAAAGCTTAATCCCAATACAAATGTACTAAAAGTTGAAACACACATAAGCACATCAGGTATTGACCGTTTCTGTTACCGTCCAGACGCAGACACAATGAGGGTGAGTTCGCATATTTGCATAAACGACTTTACAAGCGTGGACGCTACATGAAATATAAATACTACACTTTAGAAGGCAACGATTTCAACGGGGAGGTGATTAAAAGCGATTAAGCTTGACTAATTAAACTACAGCGTTCACTACTTAGATTTACCTTTAAATTGTACGTTTTTGTTGTCAGGATTAAGCCCGTTAGATTAATTACATCGTACATACAAAAAGAAAGACACATTTTTAGAAATATGAATCGTTACAGATGAAGAGTTGAAGCATTCATATTTCTTAAACAGGTAAAAGCGAGGGTAAAAGTAGGGTTTAGAATTAGAGTAAAACAAGGAAAATTCTTCAAACTGAAAACTTGCATTATGCACACGACATACGTAACAGATTAAGTTTGAAAAGGGGGTATTAAAAAATGAATGCTGAACATGTAAAATGGAAACAGAAGTAGTAAAGGAATTTTAATTACAAGAATTTCTAGCAGGATACATATTGTAACATGCCTTCCTTCAATTTGTGGGTTTCTATTGATTTCTGGAGCAAATACGGTAAGCACCCAACACAATGTGATATTAGACATTTACGTTAGTTCATTATTTTGTCGTTATTGCGTTAAACTTACGGATATAGCGTTGAGTATGAAAAATGTGTAAATATGCTTGTCACAGTTTATTTAAATGTCTTTATTGATTTATTTTTCCCAATTTATTTTTGTGTTTATTTGGAATTTATTGTGCGACATGGCGAAAACCCCATTCATATAATTGGTTAATTGCTATGTAGTAGACGTCAACTTCAGGAAACACAAGGTATTCAGTATCAGGCACATTTATCATTTTCATCAACAGGGTTCTTCAATAATCAAAGATACAGATTTTGCATATTCGATAAATTCCGTATCTGAAATTGTGTAACTTCAGTAGTTCCATAGTGTATTTATACTAAGGTAGTTCCGACATATTCTTTAGATCTTATGCTTCTTTGGTTCTGTGCATATTGTAGGTTTTTTTAGATTCTACATATACTGTACAATTCCAAAATTCTGCAGATTATCCACTTTCCATAGGACCTGCAGAGTTCCTAGAGCACTGCAGATTTTTTAGGTGACGCGACTTCTAAAAGTCCTTTACTGTAAATTTCTGTACATTCTGGAAATATTGTAGATTATTTACATTGCGTAGATCCTGTAGATTTCCTCCCGTGGCCAAGGGAGGAAATCAGACGAAGACTCCACTAGTACATTGGAAGATTCATAGAGATCAGGAGCAAATTCAGTTAAATAGTTTTGTAAAGACTTATCTTAAGAAACGAAGACAACTGAACAAGAAGAGAAAAAACAAATTAAAATTGAAGAAATGACATAGAGGAAAAGAAAATTTAAGTAATTTGATTAAAATCTTGAAATTGAATAACATCAAGAAAAGGGACAAAGGAACATATTGTTTTGGGGTAGCCAAAGCTCGAGAATATATCCGTAGAGCACAAGAGTCAACTTGGAAACTAAAGAAGGAAGAATAGCTATTTTAAAGCGAGAACATTCGAAGAATACAGAAGATAAGAGTAAGGAACATAAACTAAAATTAAAAGAAGAAAAGAAGACGAACAGTCTAGAGGAATTAGAATTAGTAGAATACCCGAAGTTGTTGGAAATGGATGAAGAAACTGACGAAGTGGAAGAATCCGCAAGAAGTTAATAAGAAAAATAGAAGTAACCAAGGAGAAAAGAATTATATTACAGTAGATAACCGAGGACAATTAGAGAGAAAAATAACCAAATTATTACTATACGAAAAGTTGGAATTATTTATGAAGACAAACTAAAGAGGAATTGGAAGAGTCAAGAGAGAGCAATGTAATTTAAAGGTACGAACGATAATGCAAGCCAAGATGACGAAGTTGAAAGAAGAGAAAAAAAAAAAGAAATATATAACCTGTCCAGTTTCAATGCAAGTGAAATTAAATGAAGTCAAATCAAGAAGTGAAGTGAAAAGTGAATAGTTTATTTTACATATCACTGTTTGTTTTATGTATAGAAGTCAAGTTGAGTGCAGTTCTGAAACGAAGATAAGTTTAGTGGAGTTCATCACTTTTGTCAGTAGATTTTTATTTGAGTAAGGTCAGTTAACTCAGGCCAAAGCTCCCATTGGTTTTTGTTGTATTTCAAAACTCATCAAGTTTTCTTAGTTTCAAAAACAGGAGATATTGCAAGAGGTGGTCGCCTTAGCGTTAAAAAGATTTGGTTTCGAATCTATAAATTTACCTGTATACGTGTATCGCTCGAAAAAACTGAAATGCGAGCGAATGACGCGCTTTCAGATAAGCAGCGAGTGTGCAAGCAGGTAAGATTCAAAACGCCACAATGTTGCCGGTTCTAAAGACCGCTTTTATGGAGCGTGAGGGACGGACTTTCTGCTAGCTTGCTTTGCGTCGGGGTTATTTCGGTATTCGCCCTCGGCGCCTATATTATTAAAAATTGGCTGGGGGAGAAGGATTCTTAGCTAAAGCTTCAAAGCGAATTGTCGTTCGCGACATTTTAGATCGCGTTACAATTGGTTTTCAAATGAAAGTTTTAAGACGAATTCGTATAGGTAATCAAGGTATATGAAAAATTTAACAGCCGCGCTTAAATAAATTTGACCAAAAAAGCATTGGGGTCAAGGGTACAGAACATTTCATTCCGTTTGTACTAAACTAGAAGTGATTATTCACAAAATTTGTGCGTCTCACAGGAAGATAATAAGATTCCGGATTAAACGGGAACCGGTAAAAAGTTTAGAGACGATTAATTAGTGCTTTTACTAGCCGTTAAAAGCCTAACTGTACAAAGGGAAAAATTTACAGTTCCATGCTGTGGAATATTAATAAATTATTCCAGCGAGTAAACAAAATTTTGAGAATCCTGTCAATCATCGTTAAAAAATTCACATTGAACGAACAGTCAAATTTATGAGGCGATACACGACGATACAATTGCATTGTACCAAGCATTCCACAATTTTTCAAATTAACTGCTACCTTTCAAAAGAAGAAGAATGTTGATTGTAATCTGGAAAGAACTTCGAATCAACGATAAAGTTATTTGAAATTTTTGCATTAGCGTTTTACTTAACATTCTTGAAGAGGTCGACCAGCGGAAATTTATTCCATGTACAAATTCGTATGATAGGCGAACCCCAACAAAAGATTTTCGTGGTCCTTTTCTTATTAACTGTGAAGTTACTTTTCTCAGGTACCGTAAGTCGCAGTTGGCTGCATGTTCTATCCCTCCCCCGTCGAACGTAGAAAATGTCTATTAAAATGGAAGAAAAATAAGGGCACTCAGAAGGAGGTCATGTTTTTTTCACATTCCTGGACTCTAAGGACCCTAAGGAACAGTCAGATGATGCATTTGTAGCCTATTGACCAAATATGTGCGAGTCTCAGAAAATTCCATTCACGTCCAAGTTCAAGAGAAAATTAACAAAAACCTGTTTTGTTACTAAACCCGCCACGTAGAATCCAAAAATGAGGGCGGTTTTGAACTGCGGGATCGTTTTTGTCGCTTAAAGGTCGAAAAATATCTAAAAATCCGACGTGGCTCCATTAAACATTTCGCAGCTCCCTTATTTGTGGAGATATCGACTTGCAGTTTTTTTGTGTTGGACAGAAGAAGGATGAGAGCGTGTGCTGTAAAGACTTTTACCACGTGGCGGTTCCCGAACAGCTCTACCGCAAAGTTCAAGGTGCTTTCCTTAGGAATCGTAAGTCGTCGATGGCTGATATCTGTAGTACATGCCCTCATCCCTCTTCTGTTGAACGCAAAAAAAGTCGATATCCCAAAAACTGAAGAAATAATGGCGTTCGGAAGGGGACCGTGTCATTTTTTCCTTTTTTTTTTGAGTTCTAAGGACCCCAATGAAGGGCCGAGGACGAATCTGAGCCAATTTTAGATTTTACGCATACGATTTACTATATAGGATGTAATTTTTAATGCGATTATTATATTTGAATTTGTGTGTCAGGGTTGTTCTGCTGTTTTTGTTTTGAAAACCTTGTACGATCAGACTATTTGAATTATTCGAGAACAAAACTGTAAGTAATTTAAGATTTTTTCAATTTGTAATTATCGACCGCCTGCGTGCGGGGTATTATGTTCAAACTTTTTCAAGCTTTCCTTTCTTGCAGAGACATGCTCAGCTCATTCTTTAGATTCCTTAAGTTCTGCAGATTCCGTAGGCAACAGACTATGTCTATCATGTAAATTCTGTAGGTCTGGTACACGTTACGTTTTCAAAGGTTTTACGTAATTGCATCTACCCTCCTTAAATCATCTTTATCACAAATTTGAATTCCTTCTGTATGAGATTAAACGTAATGATTAGTTGTGACGTTTATAATTACACATTCTTCATATTTATTGCAATCTAGTATAATGATATCCAACACAGTGTATACTAGGTATACAATTTTTATTCTTAAAATGTGCTAACGAAACAATTTACTACAAACACTTGGACATTTAGTATCATGCACAAACAACAAGATACAAAAATATTAGAGAAATAGAATTCTGCTTATAGTAAACAAGTCGCCTTGGTATCCCCTTAATACATCCTTATAAATTGCAACAGCAACATGGTTTCGTGGGTACTTATTACTGCTCGGTTTCCCAAGAAAAGCTCCGCATCATTAGAAGACACACAACATTAGTGTCATCCCACTTTAACGCGGAAATGTTGTACTGTTTTAAATAATGACGTAGTTACTGTTATATCTCCAAAGAGGATTATTCTGGACTGCTTCAATACCTGAGGTAAGTAAGCATCTCCAAAATTATTCCACTATAAACTTTTAATTTTATGGCAGGCTTAATTTGATATAAATGCGCCCGAAAGGGAAGGGTATTCAATTTTAAGTTTACATTTAATTATGTTTGATGAGACTTTATGCACAAGCTTTCCAAATTGGAGTAAAAAGTTGCCATTTCTAAATATTTGATGATACCACAGGATGGAATGATAGATGTCAACGTTGCGGGAGACGGCAGTGAAATGCGCACTATAATTAGATTAGTTTCAGGAAACTTTTAATTACTTTCCGTTGTATTTAGACTTACACAACCAATATAATTAATATCCATTTAGCTGGCGTTCAAATATTTAGGTAGAATCGATAGATTTTCACTCATATTTGATAGACTTTTGTAATGAGTTTATAATCTGTAATGTGACATGGTCTTTACGAATTGATCAATTCCACTGTAAATAACAGCCAGAAAGTGGTGCTGATTGGGGGTGACGTTATTATAAATGATCAGCTTTCACAAGGGGAGTGTTTTTAGGTTCTTATTTATGTATAGGAATGCCAAAATGATTGAATGAATTGATTCTTAGATGTTTGTAATTCAAACAACCACTAATCAAATCGACTTTGTTTTTGCAACTTTATTGTCACTTTCTTGTTTATATTTAAGTTTGGTATTGTTAGTTTTAGGAACGTTTTGGGTTCCCTTAAAAGCAAATTAGAAAAGTAATGTGGGGTCTTGACACTACATGGTGCTAGCGGTGGGATTTCATTGATTAGTATATTGTGCTTGATTTATTCGACCCACAAATAATTTCGACAATGTCGATTGTGTGGATTGGGGAGGTCATGGGGGGAGGGGCGGATAACGAGGTGTTGTTCGACTCGAAAGGATACGGCGACAGTTTCGCCACTGGTATAACTGCATTCGATGGAACACTGCTTCCTGTTGATAGCCTCTCCCTCTTTGTTCCATTAGTTCCCGATGCTTCCATCCATTGATCTCCCTTCCTTATTGTTGCCCTCTCCCTGCTTCCCTTTCTGTCTCCTCCTTCTCCCCTTGCCTGCTTGTACTTCCGTCTGATTCTTCCTCCCCTCCAGTACTATTCGTCTGCTTTCTTTCTTCATTTTGTGTTTGTCTCTGCTCCACTCTTCTTACCTCTCTATGGGAACCCCCGAGGCCGCGACCGATTGGTTTGTAGTGGTGTTCCATGTGAAGCAGGGCCGGCCTACTTTCCATTCCGAGGCACGTAGATTCTTGGCTACCTGCAGGATAAGTTCCTTGCTCCTTATCGTTTTTCCTCTTAGTAATCCCCATATCTGCTTTCTTGTGGTGTTGCTGTTTTCCATCAGTACCCTTAGTGCCTTTCGTTCCACCCTCTATGTCAAAATTTTAGACACCTAAACTAATTTGACCTAACCTATCACTCTAACCTAACCTCACTAATATTTTATCCTAATCTTCAATTTCCTCGCACATTATATTTTCCTAATACAAGATTTCTAACCTAATCTAACTAGCAGTCTAACCTAACCTCACTAATGTTTTATCCTAACCTTAAATCTCCTCACACATTATATTCTCCTGATACAAGATTCCAGACCTAACCTAAGGAACACTCCAACCTTACCTCACTCATGCTTTATCCTAACTTTTGATCACCTCCTTTCACATTATGTTCTCCTGATACAAGACTTCTCACCTAACCTAACTAGCACTCTAAGCTAACCTCACTAATAACCAAACCTTGAATCACCTCGTGCGAGAACAAGCAGGTGGTTGGCAACCTCCCACGATTGTGGGATAAGCAGCGAGTGTGCAAGCAGGTAGGATTCAAAACGCCACAATGTTGCCGGTTCTAAAGACCGCTTTTATGGAGCTTGAGGGACGGACTTTCTGCTAGCTTGCTTTGCGTCGGGGTTATTTCGGTATTCGCCCTCGGCGCCTATATTATTAAAAATTGGGTGGGGGAGAAGGATTCTTAGCTGAAGCTTCAAAGCGAATTGTCGTTCGCGTTCGCGTTACAATTGGTTTCAAATGAAAGTTTTAAGACGAATTCGTATAGGTAATCAAGGTATATAGAAAATTTAACAGCCGCGCTTAAATAAATTTAACCAAAAAAGCATTGGGGTCAAGGGTACAAAACATTTCATTCCGTTTGTACTAAACTAGAAATTATTATTCACAAAATTTGTGTGGCTCTTTTGTTTATACAGGAATATACTAAGATTCCGGATTAAACGGGAACCGGTAAAAAGTTTAGAGACGATTAATGCTAGCCGTTAAAAGCCTAACTGTACAAAGGGAAAAATTTACAGTTCCACGCTGTGGAATATTAATTAATTATTCCAGCGAGTGAACAAAATTTTGAGAATCCTGTCAATCATCTTTAAAAAATTCACATTGAACGAATAGTCAAATTTATAAGGCGACACACGACGATACAATTGCATTGTACCAAGCATTCCACAATTTTTCAAATTAACTGCTACCTTTCAAAAGAAGAAGAATGTTTATTGTAATCTGGAAAGAACTTCGAATCGACGATAAAGAGGTCGACCAGCGGAAATTTATTCCATGTACAAATTCGTATGATAGGCGTGGTCCTTTTCTTATTAACTGTGAAGTTACTTTTCTCAGGTACCGTAAGTCGCAGGTGGCTGCATGTTCTATCCCTCCCCCGTCGAACGTAGAAAGTGTCTATTAAAATGGAAGAAAAATAAGGACACTCAGAAGGAGGTCATTTTTTTTCACTTTCCTGGACTCTAAGGGCCCTAAGGAACAGTCAGATGATGAATTTGTAGCCTATTGACCAAAGGATGTAATTTTTGTGCGAGTGTCAGAAAATTCCAATTCACTTTTTTCATTCATTTTATCATAACCTTCAATTTCCTCACACATTATATTTTCCTAATACAAGATTTCTAACCTAATCTAACTAGCAGTCTAACCTAACCTCACTCATGTTTTATCCTAACCTTAAATCTCCTCACACATTATATTCTCCTGATGCAAGATTTCAGACCTAACCTAACGAGCACTCCAACCTTACCTCACTCATGATTTATCCTAACTTTTGATAACCTCCTCTCACAGTATGTTCTCCTGATACAAGATTTCTCACCTAACCTAACTAGTCTAAGCTAACCTCACTAATAACCAAACCTTGAATCACCTCGTGCGAGAACAAGCAGGTGGTTGGCAACCTCCCACGATTGTGGGAGGATACACACCTAAAGGTAGTGCAGGAAAAGGCTGCTTTCCTAAGCTCCTCAAGGCTGCCATCTGACGAATTAGCGGCGGTTAAACGGCGCTTGGAGGTGCAGAATTCCTGGGCAAAAGTAGGCAGCTGGCAGGAAGAATGGGGAAGTCCTGGACAAGTAGATAGATTCCCAACGTCCAGAAGTGGCACCAGAGAAAGCACGGAGAGGTACACTACCATCTAACAGAATGCTTAACAGGAAACGGGGAGAACGCAGAGTACCTGACTATTGCTTCATGCTTCACTTGGTCGAAGGCCTTCGCCAGCCAAATTTTGGTTCCTACCCTCCAGTATTCGTCTAGAATCCTCCTGGTCGTGAACATGCGGTTGTTTCTTGATCTGCCTTTTATGAAACCTGATTGGTCTTGGATGTGTGACCTTCTAGACATTATAGTAGGTAGGATGCGTATATCTTGTGCCCCTCGCTGCATAACGAGATTCTCCTGTAATCGTCTGTTCCTTTGGGATGGGGATCTGCACTATCTGCTGCCAGTCTTTGGGGACCAAGTTCCTGGTCCATACCTCCTGAATTAATTCGTATAGGTCCTTTATTGGTCATTCTGAAGCGTATTGTAGTAATTCGTCCTGGACCCTATCCTGCCCTGGCATTTTCTTCTGTTTCAGTCATCCTACTACCTCCATCATTTGTTCCAACGTGGGGGATGGCGGTAGTGGCCAGTAGTCGCCGGACCTGTGCTTCTTGTTCCTCCTTTAGAAGATTCTCCCATGCTGTCATTGGTACATATTTTTCTGGTTCCACCTTGTTTCCTCCTTCTGTTCTCATGTTGTTCTAAGGCTCTGTTTTTCTCCTCTCTGGTTTCTTTGTTTGCTTCGGGTTTGTGTGGGTTTGGCCCAGTGCTTTTTTGTGGTTGTCCATGGCTAGGCTCCTGTTCGGTGACATGGGTGGTTTAGGCCCCCCTAGTGTTTTCTCTGCTGCTTCCTTGAGCGCCTCTATGATCCTACTAGGGTGTCCCTTTCCCCTATATGTTCCTGATCTCGTCCTGCTTCATTATATACTCCTCCTTTTTCATCGCCCCTGTCAGAAAAAAACTGGAAGAAAGAAACGAGAGTATATGTATGGCCCAAATCAAGACGAGCGTAGGAAGACCAACGGTTATAGGATGCCACATCCCCTCGGATAAAAGAAGACCAGCGTCCATGTCACCGAACAGGAAGTAAGCCATGGACAACCACAGCAGAGCACTAAAAAGGTTTGGCCAAAGCCCACACAAACCTGAAGCAAAGAAAGAGCTAAGAGAGACCAGAGAACCCCACGATGGAAGAAATGAAAGAAATGGAAGACTGGAAAAAGGGGAAATGCCAGGGTAGGATAGGGTCCAGGCCGAATTGCTACAATTCATGTCAGAATGGCTAATAAAGAATCTACATGAATTAATCCAGGAGGTATGGACCAGGAACTTGGTCCCCAAAAAATGGTTGCAGACAGTGCAGTTCCCCATCTCAAGGAGTTAACCATATAGCACAACAGGCAAGCATTGAGGAGGACGGAAAGGAAGGCACTAAGGATACTGATGGAAAACAGCAAGAAACAACAAGAAAGCAGATAAGGGAATTACTAGAAGGAACGACGATTACCAGGAGAGTGAAATGTTGGGGGATATAAACAGGAGGAAGAAAAACCATATCCTGAATGTGGCCAAGAATCTACGTGCCTTGGAATGGAAAGTAGGCCGGCCCTGCTTCACATGGAACACCACTACACACCAAACGGTGGCGGTCTCGGGGATTCCCATAGAGAGATGGGAAGAGTGGAGCAGAGTAAAAAAGAAAATGAAGAAAGAAAGCAGACGAGTACTGGAGGTGGGGGAAGAATCAGACATTAGCCCAAGCAGCCAAGAGGAGGAGGAGGAGACAGAAATAGAAGTAGGGAGAGGATAAGGAAGGGAATAAAGAAACGAGATCAAAGGATGGAGGCATTGAAAACTAATGAAACATCGGGGGAGAGGCTATCACCAGGAAACAGACCTCCCTCTAATGCAGATATTCCAGTGCCGAAACTGAGATCGTACTATTTCCGGGTCGGGCATCACCCAGTCAACGTCAATATGATTTCATTGTATTTCCCTTATTTTTAAATTACATTGCAGGTATAATCTCTTAATATACTCTAATAAACTTGACCAGTGTTTAAAAGGGCCACTTTAAAGTGTAAGCGTATTGGTGCGAATGTTTAAGCGTTCCTCTTTACAAATACATAAAGACAAACCCTTACTGAAACAATAAGGCTGTATGAGTTGAGAATACCAAGTGCGTGTTTTGTTAAACAACGTTATTCTAAGAAACAATGGTGGCTGATTGGTAATAAACCTTTGAGGCTAATTATAATTTAATACTTCTGAAAAATGGTGATTTCATTAGTGCGTAAATTCAAATTAAGGTTAGAGTTAAATTAGCTCCAAATAAAGCAAAATGAATTATTCCGTTTGAAACTGTGCAATCTTTCTCCCTTTATGCCGAATGTGAGAAAATGCGTGTTTTAGTAACTGTTTCCTGTATCCGCCATTTTTTCAAACGGAATGCTTTTCCATTATACCAACAATGAATGCTTCTAACATTGTGAATCGGAATAATTACCAACCGCCCCATTATACTCTTAGAAATAGGTGGCGTCCCTATTACTACGAGACGTGTTCATAAAAGGATGAAGTATACACTGAAAGGTTATCAACAGTAACGAGCGACAAATATGTTAGAACAATTAACATCAACGACAAATAACTCACAATTGTATCGGGTTCCCATGGAAATCCCTGTTATGTTGAAATGAATCACGAGGAAGTATTTTTGTATATCACAATGCAAAGAACTTGATAGTTTTTTTTAGTACTTTCATACTTATACATACAGCTTAATATATTTGTGACATAATAAGTAGTGTACAATAAGCTGGCGGCTTACAAGAAAGTTTTCTTTAAATCTTTGCAAAGACGGTGTAGTACCTAACTGGGGCTTACTCTTTCAATAAAAGCGTCTTTGTAACAACAACCGAACATTTTAAAAGTATAATTTTCATAATATTCGATACACAACCAATTCAAAGTTTCAGAAAACCTAATTTTCAATTTATTTGTATTTCGGTTTCATGCGAGGAAATTTGTATTTTAAACCTCCGTTTCCGTGATAGCAATGATGTCTAAAATGTCGACGGAAATTTAATTACGTCACCATTTAATGGGGTAATGAAACTTCGCTACTTTCCACCGAGGGTTACGCCTAGTTTTGCAATAATACAGAACATAGATATCAAGTGAGATTTATTCAAATTTAGGGGACTTACAAAGAGATCAATCACATGCCTGAAAACGCGTATGTCAAATATGTGTTCGAGAAGTAGGAATATTCAATGGGGTTGGTTTTTTAGAGTAGAGCCTTCAGGTATGATATGTTTCTTGATAATTTAATACAAATGTTCCTTGTCTTTGAAATCCTGGAAGACAATTTTTCGGATATTTTATGTCCTATTATTTTTATTTCAGGCTTTGTGCTCTACCACCCTATCCTGTAAAGACACACTTTCGGAAGGTGCTGCTTTAATGTTAGTGTCATCTCAATAATTTGGGGACAAGTACGAATTGTTTTCGATTCTACTCACCAAAATTAATACGAAAAAGTGTTTTCCCGAGAAATTTTGGTGTAGTCGATTTTTTGTAAAAAAGGAAGACCTTTTTTGCCCCGAAAAAAAACTTTCTCAGATCGACCGGGAAAAAAACATTTTCTTATAGAATGTGGCCTGTAGAATCCATAATTTCAAACAGTTCCAAGATTGGGCTACTAGTTCGAAAGTTACAGCCTTTTGAATTTTCTTTCGAAATTGGTTTCTAGTCTATAACTTTAGATTGAGAAGTCTAATCGAAAAAGTACGAATTGTTTTGGATTCTACGCACCAAAATTAATACGAAAAAGTGTTTTCCCGAGAAATTTTGGTGTAGTAGATTTTTGGTAAAAAAGGAAGGTTTTTTTTGCCCCGAAAAAAAATTGTCTCAGATAGGGAATGCAATCCCGCAGCAAAATCTCAATCCCGGTATTTGCGGGATTGTTAGATGTTAATACCGCGGGATCCCGGTATTTGCGCGATCCCGCAAANAAAGTTACAGCCCTTTGAATTTCGAAATTGGTTTCTAGTCTATAACTTTAGATTGAGAAGTCTAATCGAAAAAGTACGAATTGTTTTGGATTCTACGCACCAAAATTAATACGAAAAAGTGTTTTCCCGAGAAATTTTGGTGTAGTAGATTTTTGGTAAAAAAGGAAGGTTTTTTTTGCCCCGAAAAAAAATTGTCTCAGATAGGGAATGCAATCCCGCAGCAAAATCTCAATCCCGGTATTTGCAGGATTGTTAGATGTTAATCCCGCGGGATCCCGGTATTTGCGTGATCCCGCAAAACTTTAAATAAATTGCCAAATAAGCTATTCTGTGCGGTTAACTTCTGTATCAAAATAAATCGCTAATTATCACAATATTTAACAAAAAAGTACCTTCAGCCTAACATAGAGCTCAAAAAAATCTCACCTGTAAAGCATAAAAAGGTGAACTTCTAAAGTGCCTCAAAAATCATAGTACATTTTAACGAAAAAAGTTTAACAATCCCGCAAATCCCGCGGGATCCCGCTCCATTTATGCGCGGGATTAATCCGCAAAAATGCTGCGGGATCCCGGTATTTCGGGATCCCGCGATCCCGGTATTGCATTCCCTAAGTGGGATGGATGGTCTCTCTCTCTCTATCAGAAAAATCTGCTTTAGTAAGGTAGAGGGACGAACCGAATATTCATACCGAGATCTTCGTACAACAGATTGGGCACTATGCGAGGAGTTATTGAAAAGCAACACCGCTGAACCCTTGAGGAGGGTTGTGGATCAAGTTGATCTAGAACGGCTCTGCTACACTGCTCACTGATGCCCTTCCTCCTCCTCCTCCTCTAAATAGGAACACTCCTTGGTGGAATAATGAGCTAGGAAAGTTCAGGAAAGCTACCAGAAGAGTTTTTAACAAAGCCCAGCGCACTAGGTGTTGGGATGAATATAGGAGAAAAGAGAACAACCCTTAACTAGAGAGACTTTGCAGCTTTTGATTCCGACCCACTTTCCGTGTTCCATTGAGCAGACGGAGGATATCAGATAGGCTCCATCTTCCCGCAATGGCAACACATTTGACTATGAGTGGTCATAATATTCACGCCAAACAGGGGTCGTTCGGTTATAGGCTGCCACAACCCTTATAAATCGGCTGGAAGAGATGGAATTCTCCCCCTCCTTATAAAAGGGATCAGACAATAACGCCGATTCTGGTAGAATTGTAGAATTTTTTTTATCTTAAGGCAGACACCAACCCAAGAGCTACCGACCTATCAACCTATCGTCCTTCAACCCTTAAACAATGGAGAGAATAGTCAGGGAAGAGTTCCTTAAGAAAAAACTTCTTCACACCAATCAACATGCATAATATGTTGGTCGTTTGTTGGTGTTTGTTAGTTACATTTTGAGTTTGTTGGTTGACCGTTATTTAATTGTTCAAAATTCAAAATTTGGGCGTATAGTTAGCCCCCCACTTTTTGAATTTTTAAAATATTTTTATTGCAATCGTTTGTTGGTGGTTTGTTGGTGTTTGTTAGTCTTGACGTTTGTTGGTTGACTGTTATTTAATTGTTCTAATTTGAACATTTGGGCATATAGTTAGCCCCCCACTTTTGGAATTTTCAGAATATTTTTATTGCAATCGTTTGTTGGTCGTTTGTTGGTATTTGTTACTTACATTTTTAGTTTGTTGGATGACCGTTATTTAATTGTTCAAATTTAAAAATTTGGGCGAATAGTTAGCCCCCCACTTTTTGAATTTTTAAAATACTTTTATTGTAATCGTTTGTGAGTGGTTTGTTGGTGTTTGTTAGTTGTTAGTTACATTTTGGCGTTTGTTGGTTGACCGTTATTTAATTGTTCAAATTTGAAAATTGGGGCGTATAGTTTGCCCCCCCCCCCCCCTTTCGAATTTTCAGAATATTTTTATTGCAATCGTTTGTGGGACATTTGTTGGTGTTTGTTAGTTACATTTTGACGTCTGTTGGTTGTTCGTTCAACATTCAAAAATTTGGGCGTATAGTTAGCCCTCACAAGTTGCAATATTTAATTTTTGTTAGTTGTAATGGTTTTTTGGTGGTTTGTTTGTGTTTTTTGGGTATTCTTTACCGTTTGTTGGTTGATAGCATCTTCAGAATAAATTTTGTTAGTTTCGGAGTGAAATGTAACTAACAAACACCAACAAACGACCGCAACAAAAATATCCTGAATATTTTAAAAGGGGGGGTCTAACTTGACACCTGTTCGTTCCGTTTTATTTCTTTCTAAACCTGCTTGAAAAGATATCATAAAACAAATAATTAATACTCCCTCATAAGAACTTTTCAAGTTCTATAAGTGTCCACAGATTTTCACCGCGACGTTTCGTCTTTGAAAAACCACCATCAACTGCATATTTTTATATGAACCGGGAAAAAAGTACATACCCACTGTATTAAGTAGCATTTTTCATAGATTGTACAATTCGATGGACCTTTAAATGACAATAAAGAATCATATTTTGCCATACATCGTTGTATTCGTAAGAAGAAATGCTACTCAATACAGTATGGACGTTTGTCCTGGTTCATATAAAAATATGAAGTTGATGATGGTATGTCAAAGACGAAACGTTGCAGTAAAAATCTGTGGACACCATTTTGTAGAGGTTAAAAAGTTCACACGAGGAATTTCTTTGATATCTTTTTGAACAGGGCCAGAAAAAAATGAAAAAGTTAATTTCGGTTTTTCCGAACATCTTCGGAACGAATCAGAATTTCCGTATTTTAAAAACATCGTTTTACTAAGCCCTGAAATACACAACTTTTTTCTAAGTTAACTGACTGTGTATCTCTTATGGTTTCCGGTTTCCCCACGCTGTCCATTCTTATCTTGGACTCACTGTATACTAAGAAGTGGCGTATCGCGCACAAGCTTCACTGACAGAAAGATTGAGAGTGGTGAAATGTGCATTCGCAGATACAGAACAATGTACTGGTTACTGGACAGATATTCTGAACTGAAACCTTCAATGTTCAAAAGTCAAAAAATAGGGTGCGTACTGTTCAAGATACAAGTTAACAAAATACATCTGAAACTTGTCAGTTAAATCTTGAAATTTAGACCTAGAAGTTTGACATATGATACTTAAAGCTTACAGAGTAATTCGGGAGTTTTAAGACTGCTATTTTAAATGGCATGTTTGCAACTTACATGTGAAGCTTGACACTCTTTTGAAAATCGTTCCCTTAAAGCTTAAAGCTTTTACTTGTTGGTATAAAGTTAGACATTTGAAATATTGCTTTTAAAGCCTGACGAAGTTTAAAATCCAAAGCCTAAAGTTTCAAATTTAACGCAGAAGTCCCTATCCAAGCCATCCTCCGATACAAAAAGTAAGACTGCATCAGATTAGGGCAAGCGATTGGGAGTCATAATCAATCTTCATTATACGTGGACGTTTATTTAGATAGTGTAAACAGCGAAGAAGAGGCCATAAAATTGATAAATGTGGTAATCGTGATTTACAAAAAGGGAGCTTTCGAAATATGTAGATGGGCATGTAATTCAAAGGCGGCGATTAATCAAACTCGAAGCATATCGAGAAAGAATCTAATAAATGAGCTTATTATCCTAACGGTGAAGTTTCATTTTGTTTTGCCTAAGTACGGCCCATCAAGATACCGGGAGTGGACTGAAACGGGAAGATATGTAAAAATTGAGTCTAAATCGATTGACTAAAATATAGATTTGGATTTGAGCGATATAAAACTCGTTCTTTTTGGTGCTCTCTGAAACTTTGTAATTGATTTTAGTCTGTCTCAGAAAAACTCGTTCTGCGAGTAAATTAATGCCAAAATACAGTTTCAAAGCAAGAGGCGCAAAAACAAACGACTTTCCATAAATTATTTTATCCATCTCTTGCTTTATGATGTAAAATTCCTTTATTTTTCCTACACCGTCTCTGCTACCGCTCGAATGGAGAACATTCGAAATTTCAGCAAGAAAGCTACTTATTATGCCAGATAATCTCATTAGGTGATTGAGTCATAAATATATGCACACTTTGTACGAGATTGCAATTCGAAATCGAATATTCTAGCGCTACAGAGCATTCTTGGCAATGGGATATTGAGCTGATTTTCTAAATTTATTTAAACGGGGAACTGTCGACCATCTAATGAGATTCGTATAAAACTAACGTAGTGAATAAAATACGAACAATATTGGAACAAATAACTCACCGTCTCCAGATTAATATCTGTTAAAACGTTAGCGACTCCGTTCGGCATATCCGCAATATTACTAGGTGCTAACATTGTTTCTTGTTTAACGGCACTAACGTGGTTGGCAGCTGAACTAGTTGCAGCTCCATTATGTGGCTTTGTTGCATCCAGGAGTACCTTAAGGGATGCGATCGCGTGCAGCTGAGTGGCCTTTTCGTCTACCTTTCCTATAAAGAAAGTCATCCAAAGTAGTTACATACAAGTACAAGTCGCTTGAATTTTTCCTAAATACCGAAACAGTCATTCAAACATGCAATCTAGAAAACATTCTCTACAATCGTTCATCGTGTGCAATGCAATTAAACATCTAATGCATATGAAGAGGGGTTTATTTCGGTTATTTTAGGAGATTTTAAAAGTCAGAAATTATGTAAGGAGGTAAGCTATGTAAATCTGAAGAAAGGGTCGATACGGTTCCAGACGAATTATAACAAATTTATTCAATTACTGGGAGTTTCCCCATTTGGAATGTCTTTATGGAAAGGGGTTTCCTTTAACCATGTCCGGCGTAGATGTAGTTTGTCAAAAAAAGTGTAGCTCTAATTTGAATTTATTTATTCGGTAAAGCGACTGTTTTGTTTCTTGTCCTGACAAAGCGCCTTATGAAAGTGAGCGAAACGTTGACGCCGGAAGTCGCTCGCATCTTAAGAAATTACATATCACAGCAAATTTATAGGGTGTCGACATTGATACTTGATACTTTGGCATATGCCTGACGTAGCCGCCTCTCCTAGAATTTACTCAACAGTCGTGGGGATGTGTTCCTGGTAGGGACTAACAGGGGCGCATCTTCACCACTTTTGTTGCCATTGCGCTGGGCAGCGACATACGTCAAACAGTGTGGTGGATTTTTTGGATTGGGGTTGTTGTGGGGGGGGAGGGGGGCTAACTGGGTGTTGTCCGACCCGAAAGGATTAAAAAGCATTAGAGGGAACTCTGCTTCCTGGTGATAGCCTCTCCCCCTTCGTTCCATTAGTTTCCGATGTCTCCATTCTTTGATCTCATTTCCTTCTTTCTTGTTTCCCCCTGTCCCCCCTACTGTCTCCTCCTCCTCCTACTCCTCTTGGTTGCTTGTGCTCTTCCTCCACCTCCAGTACTCGTCTACTTACTTTCTTCATTTTGTGTTTGTCCCTGCTCCACTCTTCCCATCTCTCTATGGGAATCCCCAGAGGCGTTATCCAGTGGGGATAGGGGACAACCTTGTTTAATTCCTCTGATTTTCATTTGGTGCTCGGTCTTTTTCCCAAACCATTGTATACTAGCTAGCATATTCCCTTAGGCACGCGTTTATAACTCTATTGGTTAGGAATTTGGTCAGTCCCAGCAGCCTCAGAGAGGTGGCTATTGCTCCATGCTTCACTTGGCCAGTCTATTTCTAGAAGCCATAGTTTGGTTTCTGCCCTCCAGTGTTTGTCTACAATCCTCCTGGTCGTGAATATATGGTCTGCCTTTTATGAAACTTGCTTGGTATACTGGTGTCTTGGATGTGTGGCCCTCTGGGCACTGTAGTAGGTAGATTGCGTATATCTTGTACCCCGCACTGCATAGCGACATCCTCCTGTAGTCGTCTGTTTCTTGTGGTGACCTGAATTTTGGGATGGGGATCTGTACTGTCTGCTGCCATTCTTTTGGGACCAAGTTCCTGGTCCATACCTCCTGAATTAATTCATGTAGACCCTTTATTAGGCATTCTCATGCGTATTGTAGCAATTCGGCCTGGACCCTATCCTGCCCTGGAATTTTCCCCTTTTTCAGTTTTCCTAATATCTCCATCATTTCTTCCATAGTGAGGAGCGACGTTCTCCTCCTTCAAGAGCTTCTCTCATTCTATCATTGGTACATCTTTTTTGGTTCCTCCTTGTTTTCTCCTGTTCTTTGATGTGCTTATATATTTACGAATTCCTCTCCATTGAGTTAAGATTGGCGATGTGCTCTGCAAACTCGGCGAATTCCTTGATCTCATCTTGTTCAAAGGCCGTTTCTCTCTTCTTCGGCCTCCCTTAGCTCGTTTTTTGCTTCAAGTTTGTGTGGGTTTTGTCCAAACCTCTTCAGTGATCCTCTGTGGTTGTCCATGGCGTACTACCTGTTCGGTGACATGGGCGCTTTATGTCCCCCAAGTGTTTTCCCTGCTGCTTCCGGCTTCATATTCCACCATTCAGTTCTCCCGCATTGTTCCCAATTCTTTACATCTTTTTCGCCCCTTACTTTCCCCCTTATCATTTTGTGGTCCGATTCTACTGTTCTGGCTCAAACTTCTACTGTGTTCGTGATGCTTATTTCTTTTGATTCGGTCCTTATTATGTGCCTCCGTGTTTTCTGATCACGATTTCTGTGCCTCTGCTGGTTTTCTCCATCTTCCCTTCTCTTATCCACCAGTCCTTGTCGCGGCCATCCCTTTTTTTTGGTCGTTCCACGTGGCTACCCTCATGCTGTTGCCTCCTTGTGCGTCCTGGCTGCTATCCTGTTTATCCTCCTCCCGAATACCACGTTCAGACTATATTCGTTAGGGACGGCGGCTCCACTCGCTTCCTCGTATTCCCCAACACCCTAGTTCTTCGGTGTTCCTTGTGTCCTCCCCAGAATCCGTCTTTTCCATGATACCTGAGGTATGCTTCGACCTTCTCCTCATTATTGGCATATTGATCATACCGGGATCCTAACTCCACTACGTTCCCTATCGGTTGTGGGTAGAATTTTTCCTGGTTCTCCCTTATGTATGTGTTGGTTTCTTCCCTAATCCCTTTGGTTAATCTCCTGTGTGGTTCTCGTAACATCGGGAGTCCTCTTTCCAATAAATTATGTGCCCAATGGAATTTCAAGAACAAATCTGTAAGCGTTTGGTTGAATTGAAGATTGTCCTTTCTGCGCCTTTTAATTTCTGTAGAGTATTGTTTTCATAATACTCGTAGTAGTCCAGTAAAATTAGACAAAATAAGGGCCAAACCCGGAAATTTGAAAAAACAAGCTGAAAATTGGCTGACATGTTCAAGATAGTACCAGAACCAATTTCCGAAAAGTCCCAAAAGATCCCGGTTGGGGAACGGACGCCATCTTAAAAAAACTCGATTTCTCGAGTTTTGAGCAAAACCAATGAACCAATGGTCTGATTCTCGTTGCTAAGGTGTCAAAATGTTTGTTTTAATGTGTATTTGGAGTAAAAACATAATTCCGCACATAAAGAAGCCCTTGAAAATTCGAGCTTTTTAGGACAATCACCCCCAACCTGGATTTTTCACGTTTTCGGCATTTGCTGTTTTGTTTGCGCAATCCTAGGCTTGGTTGGACGCAGTCCTCCACCTTTTCCTATCCTGCGCTAATCTTTTCAGTTCTACATAACTACCCTTGCCTACGTCCCTAACTATTTGGTCTATGTATTTAAGTCTCTGTGGTCCTACCCATCTCTTGCCCTCGACTCTACCTTCTATAGCTAGTAGTGCTATTCCTCCGTGTCTTAGCACGTTCGCTATCATTCTATCTCGTCTTCTCGGTACGGTTTTTCATATTTCCCTATTTCCTGTACTAGCTCCAATACTGTTTCGTTTGTTACGCTATCCATTCAGCTAATCCTCATTCTATCCTACTTCTGCCTGCCTATCGTCCAGGTTTCGCACCTGTATGACCTACACTCCATTTGTACGTTTTTAGCAATCTTTTCCTAATTCCTAAATTTATCTCGGATCTTAGCAGGTCCTACTTTTATGCCAATGCTTTTTTACCCTGCGCTATCCTGGATTTTATATCTTCCTTGCAACGATTATCTTGTGTAACCTTACTACCTAAATAGCAAAAGGAGCGGTTATCTTAGAAAGTGTTTATGTAATACGATTACGGAAACTGGTTTCTTCATCGGCAGCTAAAAGGGTGCTAGAAGTTAAATCACCTTCTGTTTCCAATTCCTAAAAGAAATAAATAAATCTGGAAGCTACGGTTTCTTAGTAACGAAACACCCAAATTTATATTACGTTTCGATACCGTGCGTTCAGGTGTAACGGTTACTTTTGTAAGAGTAGATCGGTGTCTGATTTTTACTCATAGTATAGATTTTCGTCATTGTGTTGTCGTTCGGTCTCGGAATGTTTCCAGTTTAAAACCTGCGTATGGATTGATTATTTTCACGCCGTTTTTTTAGTTATGTGCGAATAGTTGAAAGGATTCCGCTCATTTACATTAATTGTAAAATGCATTTAAATATTTTTTACGTGCAACTTAACCTGACTGCAAATAATAATGAATAAAATAGTGTTCATTTAGTTAGTACTCTCAATCTTGTTCTGAACTCTGAAGGTTTTTTTAACAGAAATTTTGACATTCAGATAGAGAACGTGAAGAAGAACGATTAGAAACATCAATACTAATTATCCGAAGCTTTATTTAACAACAATAGCCGGAAAAGAGAGAAACCCATGATGGGGGTGGTTTTTGAAAACGGTCACATTTGCAAGGATATCGTATTATACGGAATAATTATTTCACTCAAAACAACCATTTTGACACTTTGACGACGAAATTTGGACCATCCGTTCATTTGTTATGCTCAAAAATCCGAAAATCAAATTTAGGGGTAGTTTTTCCAAGATGGCGTCCGTTGTCCGTTCCCCAACTGGGATCTTTTGGGACTTTTCAGGATTTAGTTCTAACACCATCCTCACCATGTATGCCAATTTTCAGCTTGTTTTTTCAAATTTCTGGGTCAATGTCTACTTTTACTGGACTATAGGTTCTAGATGTCTGAAGACGAGATATCGCAGTAACTAGAGCCAAAATGGGTATCTTAATTGGTCTAATCTACTCCAAACCACTGAATACACGTGACATCATTCGATACGGTCAAAAATGCGGAATTGGCATATTTGAGAAGTACGTAGGAATTGATTTAGTACCTCAGCTTTTATTTAAACGGTGCAAAAAGAAGAAAGCAAATCAGCGACTAAGGTTGGTCGTGCTTCATTGTATATTATATACTCCGGGGTTGCGTTTTAATTCCGAGGGTGCAGTAGTTGAGGACGAAGACCCGAGGGATTAGGACGCACTTTAACAAAAACATATGCTATTTTTTTGTATTCCAGTAATCAGTTAGTGCAATTTCAATGTTAAAGTTCAAATTTGAAAGAAAAAGGAAAAATGTTTAAAGTCTGTTTCATCCAAGCAGAAAAGTACGGATTACCGCTAAATTAAGAGGAAAAACTAACCAGTTAACGTAATCGTTGTCTAATCGTATTTTAGTCGCATAAAGGAGAGACGGGGACGCGGTCAAGGACAAAATAATTAAGCGCGCCAGTATATTTTTGTTACCGAAAATAACTATTTTTAAGAATTCAATGTAGTTGTTTGCCCCAGTTAAACAAAAGAGGGGATTGGAATCCTCCAGTATTCGTAAAAAGTGTAAAATTGTTGCAGAGTGAAGATTTCTCCTGTTGGGGATAACTCACCCGTCTGGGAGTCACTAGAGCCATAAAAACCACGCCAACTTTGAACATGGAGGCGCTTCTGAGACTACAGTCGTTACACTTAGCGGTGGAGGCTAATTATGAAACTTTCCCCAAGCCCAACAAGAGGCTTTTCGCTATGGTCCATATTAACAGCTGAGGAAATACAATTTCCTCTTCGCAGAGCCCCGCATATGATGATAACTAGTACGAACACCTGTATTTATTATGCCATGTTTCGAGGTAATTGGGCGGTTTTGATTAACGAATCGCTGGACCAAATTGAAGAAATAATACGTACTTATAAATCCGACATTTTATGCAACGTAGGCGTTTAAGTTTAAAACTTAAATGAAGTCACTCAGCTGTACTTTCATTACATAGGCAAATTTTAATGACACATAATTAAATGATAATTTTCGAGCAAACATTATGTAATATGATCATGCTTATATCCGTTTTTTGTAGCAAAAAGAAAGAAGACGCCGAAATTAAAACCGAGAAAGAAGCGTTTTCCCACAAAGAATCTGTCCCTGCATAAAAAGTCACTATATTAATTGCAGTTGTAGATTCCATCCCGCTTAGAACTGAAAAGATGCCGCCGGCTTCCTTGTGGCATTTCTTTGCATATAAAATCTTTGGATTCCAATTCGTAACTTCTGGTCTGCTGATGCAATCTCATTGTATTCGAGCATGAAAGTGAACACCAAAGCTTATAGGATCCTTTGAAGGTAAATCAAAAGTTTTAAATTAGAATATGCTACGCTAAATTCAGACAGATAGTTGGATTAATAATTTACTGTAGAATGTCCTGCAAGATAAGCTGAACGGAAAAGGATCAGCACGCTTGGATTTATGTATTTTTCATAACTTTAAAACGGTCAGAGGAAATTATAACACATAAAATCCCAAAGAAGACGTAAATCACTGATAAAGTTTAGGCATAAATTTTCACGTGAGCGCATTGTTCGACGACAATAACTTTTATATCATTTAAGCTCTGCTAATGTCTATAAAGAGGACTTAGTAGCTTGTACCGGTTTCGTAAGTAAATTTAATCCAATGGCGCTTGTGTAGTTAAATGTGAGCTTTCCCGAAATGCGTTTCAGTAAGACATAAATAAATGTGTTCACGTAGCAGATCAATTTTATTGTTGGAAAACTTTTATAAAACCTATCTAAAAACAAATGACTTGGTAGAAGTTATTTATACATCCATCAATTTTGGGAGAGATGCAAATCAACTAAATCTGCAATATCGTCATCCAATCTGACACTAACCAATTTCAAACTAGATTTGTTGCTGCCATCTGCATGTATAATGCATTCTACCACTACCTAAAGTTATAATAAACCCTTGATTTTCCTGTGCTAAAACTATAACTTTGCTGCTAAGCTGGTTAGTGCTCATTTGATTATAGAAACTGAATCGCATAGTTTTCAATTGAACGCTGTAATGTTTAGCTCGATAGCGTCAATTTGATAGGTACTAAAACACGACTAACTTTATTAGTAGGCTGACTGAACGCGATCAACTAATATGCAAACCAAGTAAGTTTACCAAAATTAAAAATAACAAAACAAATTAGAACACCAACTAATAAACGCTCCATAGTTTACATATCAAACTTTTTAGGTGGTCTCCTTTCTCTGGTATCTGACTTTTCCAACACATACATCATTATCCTCTTTTCTTATTCACTATTATCTTGTGCTTGAATTATGTTATTGTAATACAATGTGTCATTTAAACTAAGTGGTTTTAGCAATCTTCGATTTCTTCCTCGATTTCTTCTATAAACAGCCTCGTTTAGATTAACCCAATAATCATTGGGTCCAGATTCTTGAATCACTGTCGCAATGTTTCCAGTCTCAAAATATTTTGACTAGGACATAACTTCGAAAGTTTAAAATAGCTTTATTTGTCGTAGTAAGCTTTTTGTTTATGTTGTTTGCATTTTAATATTTGATTAACCTTTTTGACTGAATATTTTGGATTTAAAATACTTTTTGCAACATGTAGCAAACTACTGGGAGATGGAAAATCTTGCTTCGGAGTAATGTTATAATTTAGCACAGCTAGAAACGGATCAGTGCCTTCTTCGAATGCTTAGGTGACAGTCGATCAAGTGAATATGGATCTAGAGCATTCGATTATAGCGTATACCTATATTATTTGATTTCAAAAGGGGGCAATGTAACGGGATAATTTTTAAGATAATTAGTTCAAAAATAAGTATGGAGAGTACGGTCAAATTATGATATGTAAAACACCAAAAGGATGAATAAGCAAAAGCGCTTTTACAAACATTACTTGGCAAATTTTAGTGAAAAAAAGTATTGAGATATTATTGAAAAATAGAATTAGTCATATGAAATACTATATGAAAATCAAGTATCGAAAGTATGTAATTTAAGAACACATAATTTTTATCTACTGCGCTTTCGTTTTGAGAAAATAAGAATAGGTAACTGAAATGTCTTTTGTGGAGTAATTAAATACCAAATAGTTATACCTAGTTATAGTATATCTACAATATTATGTGTAATATTCGCTACTTTTGAGACGCTCTTAATATTAAAACAGAATCAACATATAATACCGTACACAAACAAAGTGATAAGTCTAAAGTTAAAAATATTTACATTATAAGATCAAGATGAAAATAGAAAAAGGAAGTAATTTTAACGCTCCCTTACATAAAGATTTCTTAATGAAGACACATAAAAGATTGTTCTTTATTTCTTTAGTTGAAAAGGGTGACAAAGGAAATGAATTAAATTTATTTTAGAGACAACGAGTAGGTATGTATAAATGACAATAGAACAATGCATTTCATAGATGGCACTAAATTTGGATAACTAATTAAGATAATATTATAATTAAAGGTAAATTTGACAAGACCCCAATAACACAAATTGCACTTCATAAAGAAACAATAAGAGAAATATCGTAATGACATCCTTTCTATTATTTCTGGAAGATGAATAGGGTTTATTACAAGGTAAAAGTAATTAAGTTCGAAAAATCAGGTTTAAGTACGTATGACCACAACTAATTAGAACTTTAACGCCTGTATAGTATCTTCATTCTTGAACGTTTGACAGAGTGGTATTTTAAAATTTATCTGAGCACGGGTTTTGATTTTGTGTATACTTTTTTTTAATTTTAAAAAATTTTATTTCTGGTGGTAGTGTTGTGGTGGTGTTCAGAAAGGGTAAGTTTCCAGTTTTCTTAGAACCAGTTTTACGTTTCTTTGTCCACATATGGCTATATGTTGATTATTGGTGACTGAGTAAAATTACACTAACTGCTTATTTTTTTGCGTTATCTTTGCTACAACTATGGTAGTGAATGAACCTAAAAGTTTCTTTTTGATTTTTTTACTGTTATTTATTTTATAGTTTGAAGAGATACATGAAAAAATTCTGGCATTTTTTTAAGAGATTGTTAATAATCAAAACAGTAAGGGTTTTGAAAGTCTTGAAACGTTTTAGGAACAGGTCGATAGTGATGATTTTTTCTTTTAAATGTTTGTAATTATTAAGTACCTATATACTTCTCTTTTAATTTTTGTATGACATACCTAGTACTAAAGCAAAACCCTTAGCATTGGTAATTGCGCAACAAGAAAGATAGGACATCATTGGAAAGGCTTTCCTTCTCTGAATTTGGTGAGACTATAATTTTTTAGATTTGATATTTTCGAAATATTTTAAAAGTAAGTTGAGGACGCGCTGTTGTTTATGCCATTGGAAGGATGTCAGGCCGATCACTATGTAATAGAAGCTAATGCGATCATGCGTCAAAATTATGCAGTTGCAAGTGGTATAAAAAAGAGAAAACTTGTACCTGCAACGTCGAATGCGCTGGAAATGAAACAACCAAACCAAAAAAATTACATATCCGAATTCAGAGATAGGCGACCTTACCAACGATGCATCATTTAAGATTTTAAGGGTTGCAATGTCAGCGATGCGAGACAAAGACATTAGTGAGCAAGTTTTATTTTAGCCACTGTTTCCTTCCATGATCAATTTGACGTGCCAAAGCGTTTTTTGAAAATTATTTTAATTTACAGAAATAGCTATGTATGGTTTCTAATGCACCACCGTATATTATTTAGCTTCGGAGAAATAACACCAAAATCTCCCCATAAAAATTGTTATAATAATAAATGGGTAGATTTTGGTGTTATTTCTCCGAAGCTTCTTAAGCACCCCATTGAGAGTCATGGATCTTCACAATTTCAGTATATTATTTAAATAATAGCCATATAATTTATAGCAAGATTAATTTTTTCACGATATTTATCAACATTTTTTGCTTTTTTTGTTACTTTACAGTTCTTATCTCTTTAATTTTACGGAAACTCTCAAGAATCTATTTGTTTTACGTTCAAACATGATTATAATTTACTTGAGATTCTTTTAAGACAATACATACGTATTTCGTTATGTGTCCTTTAAATGGACGACATCGAAGGTTAGAGAACTAGGAAACTTAACTTGCAGCTATTATTACAAATAATAATTGTTAAAATTTTATTTAGACTTTTATATTCCTATTGCAATATTATTTGTACGTGCTAAAAGGTTTCCAAATGAAAAAAACCTTGATTGTGAATTGGTACAATAAAACTGGGTAAATAGGTTTAAGAAAGTCAGGTGAAAGTTTTGCTGGTAGACCGATACCAGCGTTTAGCAGCATCCGTCTACTTGTGAACATGAGTGCATGGACAATTTACATCACAGATGAGTGTCTTTTTATCTTTGTTTTGTTTTCTTTTAAATAAATTTTCATTCATGGTACCTTTAGCAGGTGTTCTCATGTTTAATACGGAAATTACAATAAAATAAGTACCTACTAAATTCCAGATTTTGAGTAATATGGATGCAATTAAAGTGACCTAATATCTCTACTGCTTTGATATGGTCCATTCCATTTAAAAAGGTACATAGGATTGTACGTATGAATTCTTGCCTCATAAATACTATTAAAAAAATTATTCCTCTACAAATTGTATGGCTATTGTTTAACCAACATAAATATTTAAGTGCCACATTAAAATGTCAAAATCAAGGAAAATATCATCGAAAATGGACTTGTCCTTGAGGCTAAAAGTTGAAATTTGATTTATTACAAAAAGTTGATAATGGATATGAGATTTAGGCGGTGCAAACTATACGGGGCGCGTAACAATGGAGTTCGGTACAACGAAAAGGGGAAAGAGATACATAATCTATGAAGGATACATGTACCTCTTTGCTAAGAACGTTAAACTCCAAAACTGCTCATCATGGCTGTGTCGAGCGAGAAGAGCAAAGAAGGATCCATCGGCTCTTAGTTTAACATGCAATGCCAGGATCTGGGTCAACGATGACAAGGTAAGATTAGCTAAACCGAGCACTGATTTTGGAAGTGCAGATGGTCTCCAGTTTCAAAGCCCTTAATTGGGTATTTTATTAGTTAGGATATCGTCTTTTGACCTTTTGACTTTTTTATACGTAAGTTTCATCTTTGCTTATACCGTCGGGTAATATGTTAGTTTTTAGGTTCGGCCCTCCCTTGCAAAAAATTTAGTTTATCAACCTCTTCAAATTTCAATTTTCCCTGGAACCAACCACGGATATGGTCGTTGGGCTTTCCAGTTTTACTGCCCTTTTGGGTTTTTAATTGTTTTCCATCTACTGTAAGTTTTATAGTTTTATAGCCTCAATGACCTCTACCATCTTGTAGATCACCTGAAGATTACCGTTGGTCGAAACATGTAGTGTATCACTTCTTTTTATTAAATTATATGGGAAAGGTTTATAGAACTTTTATTCAATATTAATAAATTATCTCATTTAGAGTTTGAACACAAAATGGACGTCACGATTCCAAATTATACTTTAATATTGAAAGTATCAAAATTTTAAATGTAGGTATATGTCTATTACATGCACAAAGTAATAAAACGTGATATTGGTGAGTAATATTGGAGATTTCACATTTCAAGCTCTGAGTTAATTTAATACTTCACAGCCGACTTTCTATGTTAAAAGTTAACCATACACAAAATACCCTCTCAGGGGAGTGAAATTCTGGTGCGAAATGTCCGGGTGCGAATTGTCCTACAACCCTATACGACATTCCCGGTTGACAACTATCAGTCAAGTGCTCTTTTCATTGCCTGATGTACACTGCTTGAATACAATCTTTCCATTATCTTTTATACATTTTCGGTTTATCGTTCATACCAACTCAATCTTTAAGGTTTCCTAAAAGTTTTAGTGCATTACCGCTTCAAGTTGGAACAGTTTGCGAACTTAACGTGGAAAAGATTATAGATTACCTTCTAGTATATGAAGAAGATTAGGTAATTTAGCATTATTTCTTATTTAACCTAAAGGCTCTTTAATTCTCGTAGTTAAATTTATAATTTTATATCCTAGTTGAAACGATAGAATAAAACCACTTTGTTTGGTCGTAATGTTTAACGTAATCTAATGAATAGTCTGTTGAAATTTTATCTTGAATTTGGACAAGAAAATTGGATTACATTTTTATATCAATAATGAAAAAAGTCAGGGTAGAGATATAATATCGATTTAGGCCAAAACATCCTGTATTAATTTTCTTCGTAATTAGATATAATTCCTTCGGGTAAAGTAAGTAGGACACTAGCTGCTATCCTCCTGGCAGAATTCTTTTAAAACTTTTTCATAATTAAGTTTACATTCAATTACCTCCCATTTTACCTGGGACGCTTCCCACTAATACACTTACATAACTCGTACCGCCAGCAAATTAGACTTGCCTTGCAGTATACCAATCGGCACTTGCCTAATACCTATTTTAATTTTTCATCGAGCTCCAGCAATTTCCGCAGAAAACGAGCGTTATTGCTCATTTGTTTCTGTTATTTTGGCGGCGGTGCAAGAAACGAGAATTGTAATCGCGATTCTGCCATCAAAATTGATAAAATATTAAGCGGGTAGTTACCTGACGTGTCAGCACTCATAAATAAGTCGACTAACTGGGAATAAAACAATTATTGCATTGTGTGTTCTACCTTCCCGCAGGGCATTTTGTGTAGTAGGTAATTGTTACACAAGAGAGAGAGAACCTCGCGTCTTGTATAGCATTTGAAGAGAACTTAAATTCGTAAAACTTCTGAATCATTCATATACCGACCCTTTTTTTGGAATACATAATGATTGTAATGGCTCGTTCAATCAGAGGCGTTCATTTTAAACTTCGGGCCGGGTTGGAACTACCAACCCTTATTGTGATCTACAAATATACAGCGAGGCATATTCGGAACAAGGCGTTTTATTCCTTTCCGTATGTAATCTTTAGAAATTATTTGTTAGGTTTGATTGTCATGTAAAAGGGACCTCTAAAAAGCATTATGCGGGTCACTCTGTAATTGCGCATGGGCGCAGAACAAGAGAGGGATAATACATAAATAAAAGTGACATTATTTCCTTTATTACTGTTTATGTTGTTTGACTAGCCGTTCGCTTAAATAAAATCAAAAAGTTTAAATTGCTTTTAAATTTTGACACGTGTATTTACGAAGCCAGTAAACTTCGAGTCTTGTGTAATTTGGGCAAACCGAGTCAGTGCTTTAAAAATTGTTTGTGAAAATAAATGTAATCATATTTTGTTTATAAGTCTAGGACTGTTATATTCAAAAGTTGAGTTTTGATTTGGAATTTAAGGAATTTGATGGCTTCGATTTCAGTTTATAGGTCAATATTTTGATGTTGTGGCGGAACCCAGTCGTGCCTTGCGAAAATTAAAAAAAAAGGAAACTTTATTGTGTAACATGAGCTAGCTATAGGTATAGGTGTCTAGCTGTTGGGTGGTATATCGGCAAATCAGACGTGATAGGAAAATATTATTTCAAGTATTCAATTCATTTTTACTTCTCCCGCAAAAATATTGCATTAAAACCGCCCATTTTGCCAACAGACCTAAAAAAAAAATTTCTCAAGACCAACCCTTTATGAAGAAAACGTTAAAGAGGGAATATAAATTAACTGTGGTATTTAACGAATCAATTTCTGGTATGTTTTCATTTTCACGTGAGGTTAATGAATGCAAAAACCAGTTTATTTAATGTTCCCCCTTTGAAAAGTTTTTAATTGCGTAAATTCGTTAGCGTTTTATACGTCTTTTTCAAATTTTATGTATCTGTTCTAACGCTATAAAACACAGCAGCGTTTAGTCGAGCTCGGTCTCGGTATCAGTTGGTCTTTTAATACTTTATGGTGGAAAGGTCTGCTTTGTGAATCGGGCAAGTGGAAATACTGAAAGATATTATAAAAAAGTTAAATCCATTAAAACAATCGTTAAAGTACCCTAAAATTTTTTACGTTAATCAGTGCGATAACTCATCGAGATTATTTTAGACCGACGCCTTAAGTTAACATGCCAACTTTTGGAAAATATTAGCTATATATAGAAGTGTAAATTGCATGTGTCAATCGAAAAAAGTGAAACATTATTTTTCTTAGTCCTTTTTTAAGGGCCTCTTATTGATTATTTAACGAACGTGGGATTTAATTTTGTACGCCACATTCGCAGATTTCGCTAGAGAAAATGAAAACAAAATTTGACATTTTGAGTTTTTCGGTGATATCTCAGTTATCTTCAAAGATTTTTCAACGTTTTTAAATGCGTTTTGTTAGTCACAAACAAGGACAACTAGTTAAAAAAGTTGCAATTAGTAAACAGAGTTTCCTGGTTACGATAAACAACCTCCAACGTTTCGCTATATTCGAAAATTTCCCCGGAGTTTACAAATTAAAAGAGTTAAGAGAGGGCAACCGTTCTCAACATTCAATCCAGCTGGCATCCATCCCGAATCCGTCGGCAAATAAATTGAGGTCCCACAAGCCAGCAGAGCCATTTTAGAAAAATGAAGGACGAAATACATCAGAATTGTAGGATTATTATAGGCCTTTTTTGGACACTTTAACAAATTTTCAGGCGGCATCCTTTAAAGAAAAAAACTATGGCTCTGCTGGCTAAAGACGAAGCTAGCTGACCACCTGTGAGATTGCTTCGAAGGCGAAAAATTCAGATCACAAAATGATAGGCTATTTATAGGCTTTTTTAGACACTACAACAAATTTTCAGGCGGCATCCTTTAAACAAAAAAACTATCATCCAGATCAGTTTGGTTTTTCCCCTCTCGGAGATGTAGTGGATAAATAAAAATTATTTTTTATTATACCTGAATCACAATCTTCGTTTTAAACACTCAAATGCGTGCGAAAAAGGGCCTTTAAAACACACGTGCTTTAAAGTTGCTAAGTAACGATACTTCAAGTATGCCTTTTGAAACTGTCATCTGGATGAAATAAAAAATCCTCTTAGGTCGCTTTCTGTAAATGCAGAACATTTCTTTGGCTTTTGTACCTATCCTTTGGTTGAAGCTTTCACAAAGGCGCGTAATTTAGGGTATGCTTCCAAATCTGTTCCACTTTTTAATCGCAGCATTGTTTTAAAGTTTTGAATGAATGCACCAAAATATAGAAGATTTAAATACCTTTGACATTTCCTTCATATATGCCAGCATTATGGATGCATTTAAGACTGTATTCGTAAGTAACTTCCTATTCATCCATATGGAAACAACTTTTCATATTCTTTATAATAGGCTTTACTGGATTTTACAGCTACCAACGTTTGTTTAGATTTTACAACAATCGATTTAATGGACGGTGTATTATCTTTTTCAACGGAAATCGTTTAATTCACAAAGACGATGATTTTTTAAGCAAACGTCAAGTGACATTTCCATGGCAATCGTGAAATTACGAACACCCAGCCCACTTAATTAGACATGTATTCGAGTATAACGTCAATATGACTTCATTGTATTCCCTATTTTTAAATTATACTGCAGGTATAATAAAAAATACTATAAGATACACGTGTATAATTAGTCTTTAAAGCACTTACAACGTTAAAGGCACTCCGCTTTGCGTCGTGCCCTTAAACTCGTTGCGCGTGCTTTAAAGACTTGATTATACACTTGTATCTTAATATACTATATTTATTGTCTATTTATTGTCCCTCTCTTGTTCTGGGCCCTCAACGGGCTTTCGCCCAATTAATATATTTATTTAAACTCTAACTTATATGTCAAAAATCCGATACAACTGAATACCAAACAATCCTCGAGATCTTCACACATACATCATTTTTACAATACACCCTAAGGCAGGGGTGCTCACACTTGAACTGCTGACGATCTACCTGAATGTTGTTAGACTCCTATAGATCGACTCTGAGAGGATGCAAGTATGTGTGAAGCAGGATTGTTGTCTACATAGGTAGGGCGTATCGTGGCGCAATTTGCAGAATTTCATGAAAATACTGTACATAGCATTAGTTAATTAGTGGAAACGGCAGAATTTAGTTTTCCGCAAAATCCATTTTCTTTAAGTCAAGGTAGGTGTAGATCTGTTCTGAAAATCGCAAATGTTTCTCGAAATCGACTCAAAACGTACTCGAGGTCGGCCGGTCGCTCGACCGACCGTTTGAGCACCACTGCCCTAAGGGGTTGATTCTGTCCCACCTGATCAGCATAGCTTGTAGGTAACACAAATTTTTTGAAATTGCATTAGTTTTACTTTTATTTGAGGTGCCTACATACAACATTTTTTTTAAATACCTTAACAAATAAAAGAACACCGACTGCGCATGCGCAAAACAAATTTTTTGATTTGGCATTAGTTTCATTTTTATTGGAGGTGCCTAGATACAGAATTTCATTTAAATATATTAACAAATAAAAAATTAGGATTGCGCAAATACAAAAGTTGTTATGCGCATGCGCGGTATTTGTTTGCATCTGCATAGTTGCCGGAAGTTTAAAGAATATTTACTAATACAGAAAACCGGACATTCATATGTTCTTTGTAACAAGAGTTAGAAAACCTTTTTGGAGGTTTGCGCAGTTTTTGGTCTGTAACTATTTGGCCCGTTGGTCTACGTAGCCGAAAAACAATTGTGAACTTTGTTATATCCTGAAGAACATGTGTATATCAATTTTTAAAGCGATCGGACGTTTCTACACAAAGTTATCGTACACACTGACAGACAGACGGACAGACAGACGCACAGGCAGGCAGTAATACAAAATTATAAACGATCTCGAGGTTCGTTAATAATATAATGAGACGAATAATTTTAGTTTTTTTGTACTTCTTTCCAATTCAGGAATATCTTTTCAACTTTTCTTCTCCTATAATAGAAGAGAAGATGCATAGACAACTCAGACACTTTTAACATTACTTTTTTTAAAACCTGAAACACAACAACTTGTTATATATGTGATTTATTAGTAAAAGAAAATTCAAATTCCAAATACCTACTTGACAGATGTCTCCAAACAGGTGGAACAATCCCTAACATTAAAGTTACTTGAATCTGGTAACTTCCGCAATTTTTGGGCAAAAAACATGCGTTCTCTCTCTAACACACGGGCCCAATGGATTGCGGTACTTTCTATATTTAGTGACTTATAATGGATCTACAGTGACTGTATACCTACTGTATAGAGGCAGTTTGGTCATACTTTGGTTGTTGTTTTTTTATTGGTAGGTAGGATATCCGTCATATTTTAACCAAATAAATCGGGTTGGCGGAAATTAACTTGGAATCCAAGGTGATCAAGTCACAAACAGTTGTGGCAATAATATTGTAACCATAGAAAAATGCCAAGATCTACCAATGCAATTAAACCAATCAGCTTAATGAAGAATATGGGAAAAACATGGCGGATATAGAGCATATGACCACACTGTCTTTATACAGTCACTGTTAATGGATCGATATTAATTACAAGGCAAAAATTTTGCGCATGGGCATAGCGTAGCGCACATGTGATCACTAGCTTCTTCTTTAGCCAGCAAAATCATAGTTTTTTTGTTTAAAGGATGCCGCCTGAAAATTTGTTGTAGTGTCTAGAAAAAGCCTATAAATAGCCTATAATTTTGTGATCTGAATTTTTCGCCTTCGAAGCAAATCTCACAAGTGGTCAGTTAGCCAGCAGAGCCATAGTTTTTTTCTCTAAAGGATGCCGCCTGAAAATTTATTAAAGTGTCCAAAAAGGGCCTATAATCATCCTATAATTCTGATGTATTTCGTCCTTCAGTTTTCTAAAATGGCTCTGCTGGCTTGTGGGATGCTTTTTGTCTTTCATCTCTTGATCTTCTAGTCTGTCTTCTGGTAATGTTTGAAGTTAAAAACCATACCATTCAAGAGTCAGTGTAGACCTGAAATTTTATTGTTAGGGTGGTACCCTTCAGCCTAAATCCGCACCTAAAAACTTCGGCTCAATTGTAGTGAAGGAAAATCTTATTTGTGAAAAGGTAGGATATTTATCTGTTCCGTTTATGATGTCCAACCCGTATACAAAATACCAAGGAAATCCATCTTCGTGATTGAATTTAACTTTCACACCCTTTATATTAATACTTTCCAAAGCAGACAAAGAAACAATAACGCGTGGACATTTGTGTTACCATGAACGACGACCCTCTGTCTTTTAAAATGAAATTTGTAAAGGGTTCTCTACTGAATTGTCTTTTAACGGTTGTGTTACATTATAAGCCGATGCGTTCTCGTCATTTGGCCGCGTAATTTCTCCGAGGATTCCGATGATAATAGTTTCGGAGTTCTCTTTGTGTCACAGAACAGTAAAAGTCTGCTCGAATCTAAAAATGTGTCAAGGAAATGAGAACGTCTTCTTTCTGTGTGAGTCGTTGACAAAGTGATGCTCATCATAACATGACCAATGGCGTTACAATACCATTGTAATAGCAGCGACCGCTAATTGTTTAAATGAGAAATAATGTATTTGTGTGGTACGTTTAAGTAATTGATGATAGTTTCGTCGATCAATATAAAAAATGAGAATAGATAACGTTTTACTTGGCTTGAAACAATTTGTCATCGGGCTAACGTATGCAGCACGTTAGACCACAACATTAATTCTTTTATTGCATGTTTCAAACATGGCTGGAGACTGTAAAATATATGACCCGGATACAGAATTTTACTACCCTCCCGTTAATTTCAGGCTCAAATAGAGTCAAGTAAAACTACGTTTGCGTATTAAAAACTACTTTGTAACTTTTAATAGGCGTATACGTTAATTTTACGGGTGGTTTCGGTGGTTTTATTGTAAAGTGGGCTAGGAGATTAAAGTATAACAAAGTATGCAAAGTTGCCTTTATTTACTTAACTGGCGATCTTACACAGATATCCACCATTCGTGACAATGCGAAAAAGCTCCTGAACTCTTAAGAAAGTCCATTTAACGAGTTGTTTTCGTGATTGGGAGTGTTTAAGCTCGCTATCTGCTTTGAAAAGCCGCTGTTAAAACAAGGACTGCGTTCGGTTTTTTAAATCAATCTAGATAGGTGGGATGAGATTTGGAATTGACAGGTACCCTGCGCGCTAATTGCGCAATTAAACTATTGAAACTGACACATTTCAGGCAAGGTATTAAGTTAAATGTATTATATGGCGAAATGTTCCTTCAAATTTTTAATGCATATATAATTATGCGCAATCGAACCGACGATGGAAAAACAATTTGAGAATCTTCTCTAAAAAACAAAACTTACTTTTAATACACCAAACCTTTTCTTGTATTACACGACACCAATTATTTCTTCATTTTTGATAAACACAAACTTTTTAAACTCGAATTTCCATGGGTAAAAACTTCTTCACAAAATAAAACGTGTTTCCGCATTTTTTTGTTAACATGATGACTACGTTTTCTCCTTTTACCCCTTTCAAAATAACCCGAGTTGCAGGTGGTGAACTATAACGGCAACAAGTTAAACAATTGTGAACCCATAATATAGGGGGATTTATTATAGAAAGAGTAGTGGTGCTTCCTTGTAGAAATTTTGTCCTTACCCTTCTGATTGAGAAGTCTGATCGAAAAAGTACGAATTGTTTTGGATTCTACGCACCAAAATTAATAAGAAAAAGTGTTTTCCCGAGAAATTTTGGTGTAGTCGATTTTTGGTAAAAAAGGAAGGTTATACACTGCCTTTTTTTGAGCCCCGAAAAAAAATTGTCTCAGATCGACCCGGAAAAAAAATTTTCTTATAGAATGTGGCCTGTAGAATCCATAATTTCAAACAGTTCCAAGATTGGGCTACTAGTTCAAAAGTTACAGCCCTTTCAATTCTCTTTCTAAATTGTTTTCTAGTCTATAACTTTTGATTGAGAATTATAATCGAAAAAGTACGAATTGTTTTGGATTCTACGCACCAAAATTAATAAGAAAAAGTGTTTTCCCGAGAAATTTTGGTGTAGTCGATTTTTGGTAAAAAAGGAAGGTTATATACACTGCCTTCTTTTGGGGCTCGAAAAAAAAATTGTCTCAGATCGACTCGGAAAAAAATTTTCTTATAGAATGTGGCCTGTAGAATCCATAATTTCAAACAGTTCCAAGATTGGGCTACTAGTTCAAAAGTTACAGCCCTGTGAATTTTCTTTCGAAACTGTTTTCTAGTCTATAATAATAAGAGCTTTATTCTTGCAACTGTGCATCACAGCCATTGAAACGTCATATCGTACAAAGAGTGAAAAAATAACAAACTTTACGTTCAGGTACGAACAACATTGAGTGAATACATAATAAGTAAATTAGCAAGTGGATTGCTTAAGTGAATCTAGCCGTCATGAACTCTGTGAATTCCTTGACAGAATAAAACGTGTTATCCTGTAGGAAATTTTTAATTTTATTTTTAAATGCTTGTTGGTTGCAGCCCGAGGCAGACCCGCGCATCCTTAATTTTTGCTAAATTTATTTTACTTTTACTTAACCCAAGATAAAAGATTCCAGGTTTTATACCTGGAATCAAAATTTAAGTAATAATTTTGACAATATTATACTGACGCTTGCAAATGCCCAATTTTTCTTAAAAATCGAATTATCTTTAAAACTACTAGCTTTTCGGATATTAACCATATAATAAAAAAGGCGTACAATTACACGTAGAATTCAAAAATGCATTCAAATATGGGGGTTCTACTTAAAAAAATGTACCATTTGGGCGCCCTACTTTGTGGGCGCACTCTTTATAATTCCAAATACTTTTAAAATGTGGAGAATATTCAACCATATCATAATACCAAAGCACTCTATCGAAAAATCTTATCTTCAAGGCATTAAGTTACTCTGCGCAATCGTTGACTCACCCTGTACAGTGAAAAAGCGAAAACTCGCCCGTTTGTGAAAAAAAGGAGTAGGATTGTCAGTGCTAATTTGTACTATGTGACGGAAGTTCTTGGTAGTAATACTAAAGAAAACCCCCAACGATTTGCTATCCTCAAAATGTTGCCCGGAGTCTCCAATTACAATGCGATTTGAAGGCAGTAGCCGTTTCCAAATTCTCGATCCAGCCGATATGTGATAATTTATTATAAGCAGTTTGTCCATTGTACAGCAAAACCGAGTTCATTTAGGATCCGAGTGTTGTAACATGTAGTCGCTTTGGTTTCAAATTTTACAAATTTGCCGATATTCGGGCTCGACGAGTACATAATTAAAAATTGGGTGGGAGAGAGAGATTCTTAGTCGAACTTTCGAAGCGAATCTATGTAAATAGAGCGCGGGATTTTTTTAATGGCGTATAATTTTCAATTAAAGGTAACCGTGTGATCAAAGTATACGAAAGGACTGTCAGCCGCGTAGGCGTACATGATATTTTATTTTTCATTTGCCTATTATATGTCAATTATATCTGTCATATGTGATATATGAAGCAGTCTATTACGCCCAAGGGCATAATGAGAGGGCATAATGGATTGTCATCTCATTATGCCCTCAAACGGCCTGTCAAATTGATTGACGGGGTTATATTATGTCTAAAAAAAGATGCAACTTGATTCGTATGGAGCACTTTAATGTTGGGCAAACAATAATCATAATATTTGTATATTAGAAATGCATTCTTTGGAATGATGAAAAATAAAATGTTGTATGCACCTCAGGCATTACTCAATATTTAACCCTCGGGCGACTTAGAATCCCTCGGGCCGGAGGCCCTCGGGCTCTGTCGCCCTCGGCATAAATATCGCCTTAATGCCCTTGATGCATAAATATTATTGCGAAGTTTGAAGTTAATTATCGAATTCCAAGGGAATCGTCCTATTTCGACGAAATTATTGTCGTGGGTTCTTTTTAAATCATTGTGTTTAAATAAATTGTTACTACGAGATCGTTGCGGTTAAAGTACAGCACGTTTAATCGCGCTACATTTGGAGAGGCTAGTTAGGTTAAAAAAAACCTTTCCTGTGATTACGAGGCGATCATAGAGTCTGAACCAAACAGTAACCGGTAGAAAGTTTAAATTCGCGCTTTTAATTTTGACATTTCCCTACTGCGGAACATTGGTAAATTATTCCAGTGAATAAACAGAACTTCCACTATTAAATTTCGAGAAACCTGAAGCCTAGTTTGTTCCCAATTTGGGTAGTCAACCGTCTTTCAACGAGTAACCAAATTTGCCTGGCGATACAATAGGTCCGATTGTATTGCACAAGAGGTTCCAACATCCAACTGTTTGTAACCTTAATTACAACGCGCATCGTAAATATTTTGTCAATATGGACAAAATTTTCTTTTCCAGAATTATATTCATAAATTAGTAGTTACGATTTTGTTAAAAGTCCGTTTGAAGGTTTCGAAAAAACGCTGTGAACGGAAAATAACTAGAAACAAAAATCTCAGGAAATAGTTCCGAAGAAAGTAATCCTTTGACACAGTAACTCCTTTTATTCGGCGGCCTGTTACCATTATCTTTTCCCCTTTTGGCGTGTTATCTGACGTCAAAATGCCATAGTAAATTCAGTTCGTACAGGTGAAATTGTTTCACACTCGAAGATATGTCAGGCGTCCTAGTTTCGAGACTGAATAGACGCCCTTTTAAGATCAAGATCCACTTCTAATTGACACTAATAAAACTTCAATGGGAAGGCCTTGCGGGAAAGAGCGCTATATAAATTTAATAGTTACAGATTTTGGTGAGATTATTTTGACTTCGTTTTAGTATGTACCTAACTCGTCTGAAAAAGTCAAGCGTGAGTAAAATGAGGCCATTTGTTAAATGGATAAATTATTTAAGTTCAGCACTTAGGAGTAATGTTTATAGTACAGTAGTTAGCCGATATTATGGCATCCATAAATTCTTTTAGTGGGTACTCATCTCAACTATATTATTTAAAGCATTTTGGAACAATCATCGTACTTGAGACGTTAAATAAACAATCAACGGCGTAAGCAGAAAGTGTAATTAATTTTGTACTAAAGACATCAGAATGCCTAGGGGCGAAAATGTAACAAAACTCATAATTATTTATTCGGAACTGTTTGATTGTGCAAGTGAAAACCATCCGAATAAACCTTACTATTTTCTTGCTACACTATTAAAGAGATATGGTTGCTAAACTCCACTTCTTCTTGTTCTTTGCCATTTCCTTTGGGTCAATCCATGTCTTTCTCCTTGCTTGTAATATTTTCTTCACCTTTCCATCACAGGTTTCTTGCGGTCTTCCTCTTCTTCGCCTTCCCAATGCCTTTAGTTCCCATACCCGTCTGACGAATTTCTGCTCCATCCTTTACAGGTGCCCCCACCAACCATCTATTGTCTGAACAGCAGTTTGCAAATTTAATAAGAAAGGATTTTAGATTAGATTGTAAATGTAACACTTTTTGAAAAAACCAGGTGAAATTAATTACCAAATAACGAACGTTACATCTGTTAATTGTAGAGTTACACAAACGAGACTTTCACCGGTAGATTAAGTTCGTTAACGCGTTCTAAATGTAAAGTAATCCTTTTATCTGTGTATCTGTATATATTCTCCTTTGTAATTTTTGACAAGCTGTATTAAAATGTATTAATCCTGTTTGAATTCTAATTAAGTTTGCGTTGTACCTATTATTTTATTTTCTCGATGTTTGCCTTTTACAATAATCAAACTTGATGTTCTTCCAGTTAATTATTAAATACTGATCTAATCCCAATTATTTATAAAGTCAAATATTGCTTCTGAAAATTATATTCTCCTTTCCGCAGGTAATCCAAAGCTTTTAATAGTTGCTTCATCTCCAACAACTGTCTAGCTAAACACAGGTGCTAATACACCATTTTGCATGAAAATTTTGATTATAAATTTCCCATTGGCACGTCCAGCATCCGCTATTACGAAAACCTCGATGATGACTTTTATTAATTTGAGAAACTCAGCAGACTCATTCACTTCTCCACGATTCCAAAGAATTATTTAACAAACTTTTAATCTATCGGAACAGATAGATTAAGATACGTCGATTAAACAAATTAAATAAAATTTTTTCTAATTTTCTCAAAAACGAATCGACAGATTTTAAAAAAATCAAACGTCAAAATAAAGAACTTCGACCTTTCAAACAAACTATTACTCGATACCACCTGTCATTTAAAATTTGTAAGGGAATGACCATGGGGGGCAGAGACTGAAGTAGTTTTCGGTTAAAATGTTGTCCCCATTGACAACTCTTTTGACGTTTTTTCCTTTAATTAGTGGTTTTCGATAAATACGTGGTGCGAAGTCTTCAAATGAACACCCTGTATACCTGAAATGTGTGCGAGCGTGGGCCATGCTTGGCATGGGACTAAACACTCCTGTCACTCCCCTCTACGGCTTCTAATGATCTCGAACCCGAACTCGAACTATTGTAGACATAACGGTCATTCCGCTTTCAAAAATTCCAGTATAGTATTATATTTCAGAACACATTATTTCATTTGAATGTTTCTAATAATACTATCAAGGAATAATAAAGTCTCTGTTTAAACAATCAAATATATTTTATTTTATTTATTTATTTTATTTTATTTTTGCCTTTATTTTTGAGTGGGCGGAGTTTCAGCCAAGGCTGCTCTACCAACCCAACCCACTATACATTTACAAATATCCATGCCCGAACCCGGATTCGAACCAGGGACCCTAGCACCACAGTTCAGCTTTAACTGAACTGCGCCACACGGGCCGGCAATATAATATAGTTTGTTTTGTATTTTTTCCCGTAGAATCGAATGCTGAAATCAGTTTTTGACAAATTTCCAAAATTTAAACAAATAATCAACATTTACTAGAAAATTCAATGTTACTGAAGCCGTTTTTGGATTTTTTTGTTTCTTCAGCTTTTTCTTCAACAAGTACTATAATTTTTTTAATTTCATGAACAAGTACCTATAGATAAAAACGATGAAAATGAGACCAAATAGAACTCCCTACGATAAATCTCTCTCTTCATTTGAAAAAAAAGTTTTTGCGGAAAAAAAAGGAATATAATAATAATAATATTTAATATAATATATATTATATATATATAATAATATATTTCGGAAACCTCGAAATTTTGTATATTGAAAAAACTTATTACTTATTTGAAACTTAAAAAAGTATGGGTACTTCAACCAGGTTTCGTTAAAATAAAATTATTTTTGCAGAAATGAACAATAAAAAACAAAAAATTCGTTAAGCCGCTTGTGAGCAAAAGGCGAGGGGTGCACTTTTCGTTTCTTCGATTTTAATAGCCCTTTTGGACATGTCATGCCCAACGAGAATACAAATATGAAATAATTTTTAATTTCTGACTCCTTAAGACAGTGGTTGGCCATCTGGTACACCTTCAAGCTATAGGCTACATACATATTGCAAAAAATTCCAGGATTCTATGATCATTCTCCTAAAAGTAGTTCAAAACCGCAAGAAGCGGGTTCGGACGGACGGACAGATGGACGGACGGAAAAACGCAATTTGTTCAAATCTTAAAAAATGCGTTAAAAAATATACAATTATCAAATCAAGGACAATTGTATTTTTTAGGGTATTTTTTTAACAATAAGGAAAAAGTGGTATTGCTACCTTAAAGGTGTGCCGGAAGGCCATCAAATTTCGCTGGGGGGAGGGGGGTACGAATTATTTCCTGAGATGCTGTTTTTGAAAGTATAACGTGGACACGTTCTACCCTTCGAGGTATTCATTAGAAATATCTCATCGAAATAAATTGTTTGTACGCACTATAACTTTTCCCCGCGACCCTTTTTGAGATCAGTGAATAACGGGGCCTGAAGGGTGGGGGTCGAAATTATTTTTATCTTTCATGGTATTTTATTTTATTTTATTTTATTTATTGTTACAAACTACAAAGGGCACAGCCCTAATTACGTAGCAGGTATCTATTATCTATTAATTAAGGGTTGCTGAATAATAAGTATATAATCTAATAATGACATTCAACTAAAAAATGCTACAAACTTTCACCTACAAAAAATTAAAAAAAATATGATACTGTTGGAGTGTAATTAAAGGTCTCAACGAAAAGAAGCGATTTGCACTGCTCTTCTTTCTGACCCCTTATCAAAATAGGGTTTTGGAGGGGGGGGGGGTGAAACTGGTTTTTATCCTTCATGGTACTCTCATGAAAGGTCTCAACGAAAGGAATTAATTTCTACCAACCATAGTCCTCCTGGACCCTTTATCGGGATCGGAAATATTCCCTTAAAGAAGAGGGTACTCACAAAGGACAATTGGGACGTCTGGAAGAAATATATTGCTGTGTTTATTTCGTGTTTCCGGATGGAATTTTCGGAAATCTTAATTAAGATGGACAAGGGCGGTCTCCTTTTTGTGTAATTAAAATTTATAATTAAATTAATTTGTCGTTGATCTATGTAACGGAATGGGGATTATTTTGTCATACGAGAAAAGGGTCAAGTTTCAACGTGACTCAGTTTGAAATTGAGTTTTCTTGCTTGGAACGCCCTTGTCTGCACTAGTAGAGGATGCTACGATTACCAGGTCGTTTGAGTAAAGTGTAATTTGTGTTCATTGAAAATTGTAATTTTTGTGTACTGTGTACGGATACCTTTTATTTGGATATTCCAATTCCCAGATAAGTAATGTAAGAGTAGTTAAGTCATAATTTTAGTCTTTTTGTAACGATTGTTTGTGTTTTGTATCTTTTTTCCTTTTGTGTGTTACGATTAAACCACACTTTTGTAATTTTCTCATTAATTTCCGCGTGTTTCATTCACAACGACTTCATTGCTAATTTACCTGTGTTTTGATTGGATGCTTGCCCGTAAAAGTGATCTTTTTTGGCCGAAGCTGCTGTTTGCGGCCGAGGCGGTAGCCGAGGCCGCAATTCAGATGAGGCCTAACAAATCACTTTTGGCCAAGGTGCACACAACATTTTTTAGGCGATCATCAAAAAAGAATTCAAAAATTTGCTCATAAACATATTTTTTCTGAAAATCATAGTTATCTTAGATAATTAAAAACAAAGCATTTCCTGTCATATGTAATTATAATTAGCATCTTTGCGTGTGTTTTGTGCGTATCAAAATGGGCGATAGCGACAGTTCAGATACCCCAAATGAAATTTTGGAAGCTGCAAGCGTTGCGACCCTAAGTCATATAGGTATGATATAAGAGCAGGCGTTTGAGAGTAAAAGTACAATCACAACTTTCTCCGTTGCACAAGATTTTAATAATGTCAAATGCAATAGGTCCTTCGTAACTGTGGCTTCCAAGACCTTATAGTTAACATGCTGTACAATTATTAGAAACCTGATTACCTACTTTGATGGTAGGTATAGGTAGCTACTTGTGTTCTCAGTTAATTGCTGGTGATTCTTCGTATAATAATGTAAGCAATAACATCTTCCTCATGTTTTGGTTCTACACTTCAAAAAGGTCTGCAAGCAGCAAAGATTGAAACGTCAAACTATCATTTTAAATGTGAACATTGTGATTATGCAAAATAGTGTGAAACATTCCTACAAGTCCGAAAATGAAAAAAAACACACGTGGATGGCCCTATCCTTGATGGGGCTAGACCAGATAGACGCTTTGTATCAAACAGATTACTGTTTCTCACACATCAGTTTCAAATAAGTACAGTTTGACAGATGTGTACAATAAAGTAAAGTTTGACAGAAGCGTACAATAAAGTGAAACTTTATGGCCGCAAAAGCGACCACAAAATCAACGTTTTTGTGATGATAGCCTAAAAAAGAATAATAAGCCGACAAATAACCACTTCTTTTATTTTCTCAAAGTTTTTTTTTTATTTTCGTCTTTGAGCGTAACAAGAGTTATGATATAAATGCAAATTCTACTAGCTGAATTCTAATTTTTTAGATCGAGTTGAATGTTATTATCAAAAAACGAAGAGAAGACTTTTCATTGAGTTAATTGCCCAATTGTGTATGTACGAACGAAATTTTAACGAAAATAAAAAAACTAAAGGCGCCATAAATTGATGATTTATTAAAACTGGCGCTTGAGTAGGATCTTGTTGCTAATGAGTAAAGTGTCGCTAATTAGTAAAAGGGCTCATTTTATTATTTAATGTCGTCAGTGTATAGCTGCTTTTCATCAAGTACAAAAAACCTGATCGATAATTGACTCAAACCTTTGCGCCATTCCAACAGCCGATTTCGTAATTTTGGTGCAAGTGCCTTACGTTTAAAAAATGTAAGTCATGCAAAACCAATAACTCTTCTAATAGCGTTGCTGCACGACTACACGAAAACAAAACAGAAAAAACCATTAACAGAAATAATGGGGATTAAATTTAAATAAAAAGCAGGCGACTTTCGCTGTGAAAATTTTATGTTTCATAAAATCGCCCACGTTCCCAGTGAAACGTGATTATTCTACAGAAACCATTGATTAAGTTTCCTATTTTTTTTTCTACCGGAATTCGCCCGCTTCAAATATTGGCCAAATATTGAATTTGTAACTTAATCGTTTAAGAGGTTTTATTAATAGTTGCCAACCACTGAATGGTGTCTCAATTTACTCGTCTCCGAGAGAATTTATGAACTGGAAAAAGGAAGTGCCTTTCTACGTACTTATTGCATTTAGGTCAAGCTGATTTCGCAAATTAACCTTTGAGTGTTATTAGTTCCTTCCAATGTGTCATTTCGGAAGCGGTTTAATAAAACGTGACAGACTTTTCCTTGCGTACTTTCTCATGATTCCCAACCCCTGTCCAGTACAGTCCTAATCTTTTATTACATCCTTAATTTTACTTGATATTTTCTACACATATCAAGGTTTTATTAAGTTATCCACATGCAACCACAGAAAACAATTCCCAAACAAGGAGGAATGGTATCCAGTTATTACCAAACCTAATCAGAAGAGGAGGTTCATTCAACATCAATCACATGCGTATACGTAACTTTGTCAAAATCCTACACATGAATATGTGTAATTAAAGAAAGTGATACCTGCATACTGACCATCATGAAGGGGGTCAATTGTGTGAATCATGAGTTGAAGGAGACCGTGCCTAAACTTGGCACCCGTATGGTGTCCACTCGACGTTGGAACTTGCGGCGTTTCTGAGGCAGTTCGCGACGTAACACTTCCTCCAGGCTGAGTGCCTACGCTGGTTTCACTAGACGTCGCTACTGTTCCATGCTGAAAAAGAAGGAAGATATGATTAGTATGTTGTTTCTATAGTAGGGTTGGCTGAACATAAAACATTCCACATGAAACAGTTATGGAAACGTAAATTGCACACAATTATCCTTCATCAACTCAATCAGTTCCGTTAGAACATTACTATTATCACACTAAATGCTTAATTAGGGGGCAGCAAGTACCGCGTTGTTCAAGATTTTTTATCTTGCTAATACAACGATGTACGGCACACAAAAAAAAAACAAAAGTTGGAAACTGTTGATTTCAACAGGATGGTGCACCCGCGCACAACGCCATAATCGTGGCCAGGTGCACCATTCTGCTGAAACCAATCGTTGCAATTTTTGTTTTTTTTTTGTATGCCATACATCGTGGTATTAGTAATAATACAATGCTACTCAATACAGGGTGTACCTAAAAAAAATGAAGTTGATGGTGATCTCTTCGAAACGAAACGTATTGAAAATCTCTCTATGCTATCTTGTAGACCTCAAATAGTGGCAATAAGAAAGTGTTTGACCATCATCGTATCTTCTATGGTTTCGGAGATCTCCACGATAGACATCCTTATCTTGAACACAGTGAATATTATTTTTATGAAATTTATTTTTTAACCCAAAAGAACATTTTCTAACCCAGATCGTAGGAAATAAGTGCGATCCGAAATAATTGGTGTGATGTGCACCCTACAAAGTCCTTCAATGAGCACACCCTCGGCCCTCTAATTCGCTAAATAGGATAGAGGCACAACGAGAGCTCAAAATGGAGATAAATATTTGATGTTTCAGCCCTTCAAGTGCTTTCATATTTTAGCCTGAAGCCAACGACTTTTTACTCCTCGGTAGTTATTTTGAACAATCTAAATAACAGTAAAAAAGCGACCTAGTGTAGTCGCATACAAATCGCCATCCGTTGGCACTTACAGTGAATCCCTTTTGTGTACGATAAATTATAACAATATAGTGAAAATGAGATCCTAGATTATTATTCACACCCTCTGCCTGATTGGCTGTACCTAATTCTCGCTAAGCCATTTTAGTTATAAGCTGAGATTACATTTTAACTGATGTTCATAGAGGTAGAAATATCTACAAAGCGACTAACGTGGTGTAACCTCTGATTTGTTTGTGTAAACGAAATTGACGTTATTTTTACAGGTGACGAGGGAAAATAAGACATTTACGCGTTTTACTTAGTCAACTATCGATCTCTGTTTGTATAACTGAATTAAATAAAATCCAGGGAAATGCTATTTTGGTCCGCGTGTCGTTCACAGAGCAGAAATATTAACTCGTCATGTCATGTGGAAATAACACTACAATTTGCAAGTAAGATCATCTGAAAACATTCAGCATGATGTGGTACACATAGGGCGATTTACATAATGCAGTGAATGATACCATTTTCCACTAGATAAATGTTTTTTTAGCATGGATCTGGCATTAATTAATTACTACATTTACACCTGCATAATTTGCTATCATTTAAATACGTGATGCCTTTATAATAATACATTTGGCATAGTATTTCATATTAAATTATTTATAGCATTTCCTCTACGTCCGATTAGTGCTCCTTCATATTGCTACGTCCTGTTGTACTGTACTCTTGGTTTGGGTGATTGACTGAATGCACTCTGCGTGTGTTAGAAGTAGTCTTGGTATTGGTAACTCTTTCTCTGTTAACACGTTATGCCATATGTTTTAATTTAATTAGCTATCTTTGCTTTACCTATATCCCAATCCGAAACCCATTCATTAACGGGATACGTAAGTTTGAATTAATTAATTAATTGCTTATTTTTTTACTGTTCTGTTGTGTACCTGCAGATTCTTCGCCAGGATAAGGGTGTTTATATCCACTAGTGCCCGAGGATTTACAAAACTTGTATTATTTTTTATTTTCATTTATTTTGTAGCGTGACTTTTGCCCGCCTGGCGCCCAAAAATTATAAGAGCATCATCAAAACTTCGGTGGTTGTTTCACTGAAAGACCCGTTTTCCCTGGCTAGCCGTGGTTCATTTCCCTTTTCATTCTTGAGATTCCCTGCAATATCTTACTTTGTATATCACGTCCTCAAATTTTTCCTAGCATTGTCTCTGGGAAGAATACAAGATGAGCGATCAGATGGACAAATGAACGGTCGATTTGGCGGACAATGTCTTGGAAATAGAATTAACAAGTTCATTTACATTGACATTGATTCTTGTTTTTTTTTGGAGGATTCCAATGAAACATCCCCGTTTCGCCGTCTGCGACAATCCTCGAAAAACAACTGTCATCGATAGTTACAGCGTCCAAACGCTCCTGACAACTTTCTTTTCTGGTCAGCTTTTGTGAGACGTCGAGAAATCCAACAAGAATAGGTAGATATTGGGAACAGGAATAGAGAAGAGAAAATCAAGAGGACAACAAAGAGGTAGAAGTATTGTTGGAATTGTCAAAAAAGAGAGGATGGAGAATTCTAAACGAAAATATAGAGGGGGATCGAGACGGACAATTTACATACAAGGGAGGAAGAGGAAGATCGGTAATTAATTATACTTTAGTAAATGAAAAAATACTGGATGACATACAAGAATCTAAGACATAGGAGCAAGGATAGAATTGGATCACCGACCGATGGAAATGAGTTTCAATCTGAAGATTAGAAGGCCAAGAAAGGCAAAGATGCAAAAAGAATGGGGAAACAGTTGTGGACAGAGATACTGTGGAGGCTAGATGAACATGGAGAAGAAGTAGGAGGAGTGGAATAGTGGGGAGTATTAAGAAAGCAATAAGGTTGAAAGAAACATTTGAAGGAGAGGAAAGTGATAAAAGAAAGGAATAGTGGGACAGAAAGTGTACAGAAGAAAAAAAAACACATGTAGAGAAATTGCGGAGGAGGAAAGAAGAGAGGAAATAGAGAGGAAGGAGTTGAGATAACAGACAAAAGAAAATGTAAAGAAAAAAAAGATGGAGAAATGGAAAGAATAGGAAGAGCAAATTATGGAGATAAAATCAGAGAAGAATTTTTGGAAGGTGATAAACAGAGAAGAAAAAGAAGAAATAGAACAAAACAAGCGGGAAAAAAATAAATACATTTAGAGCAATGGAAAAAATCATTTTATCAAGGTACTACAAGGAAAGCAAGAGAAAGGGTAGGCTATAGAAAAGATAGAAAAAGGGGAGATAGGAAAATTATAGGGGAATCATGATAATCACAACGGCGCGGCATATGGAAATGGTGAATGAAAGCGAAATAGAATAGGAGGTAACACAGAAAATAAGTCTCTTACCCTCCTTAAAGTGTTACTGGCACTATACCAATTGACAATATCAATTTTTTTCAATTGAATAGATCGCACACGAACAAAAATAAAAATACAAAAACCAAAGCAATAATATTCCAATTAATTAATAATTATGACAGCAAAATTTTGGAATCCTTCTGAAGAGTTTTTGTCATTTAAAACTAGACATAGGGAAGCCAATGCACAAATCCCTATGTCTACTTCTAAATGAATATCACTGTATGTAGGGCGGAAACGTGTTTGCGGTTTTCATGAACTTAATAGCAGCGTTTGACAGAGTGGAAAGGGAAAATATGATGGAAAATGGAAAAATAGACAGGAAGCTAAAGAGTAGAATCAAGGAGTTATATGGAGAGACAACATTGAGAGTATGAATAGAAGGGAAGAAGTCTAAAGTGTTTTGGATTTGTAAAGGACCAAGACAGGGTTGCCCACTTAGCCCAACCTTATTTAATCCCTACTTAATAGACATGGAGAATGAAAATGGAGAAGATAGAAGAAGTCATAGAATATCCAGGGTACCAAATGCAAAGCACAAATAAGACAACGAATGAAGATTATCAGTCCTCGTGTGAGATCCAAGTGACTTGAGTGCATTTTTGTGTAGAAGATTAGTACTCCATTAGCCATCAATAAGATCTTGTCGAAATAGTACTCAATTTCTCATAGTTCGAGGTTTCATTGGTGACACGGAAAGATGGACCGTGTTTTTGGGCGCCTAAGTCGACTAGCCCTCTAAGACGCGGTTAATTTCGCTCCTAGGGAAAAAAAATATAACCCCTCACACAGGAGTAGTTGGCGTTTACTAAAACTTCCGACGACGACAATTTGATAACAATGAGACCAAAACTGTAGAAGAAGGTAAGAAAGAACTGAAAAATCACCATGTAAGTATATCACGCTCGGTGATGGCGCCCAGATGTCGCCGACCCCGGTCCCTAAAATTGTTAATTACACGACCTCATGTACACTCTTCGTCTTTCTACAAGCGTTCTTCTACGGGCCCGCATTTACGGTCAGTGAGATTAAAATCTACCTTTTTAAAAATCAATTTGCAAAAATACGCTAAAAAAGGGGGTGATGTGGAGAACAGGAGAGAGGGGTTTCAAGAATGATTTCAAAACAAGAAATATGTTATGTACGGAACGGAGATATGGGGGTGGAAGGAATCGGATTAACTAGAATTAATACAATGAAGATACTATAGATGCGTATTAAGGCTAAATGGAAGGACACCGAATTGTATATTAGAGGAGGAAATAAAAATGGAGTAGACGCCGCCGAGACGCATGGTGGTAAGGAGTGAAAGACAGAGCGATTTGGTAAAAGAATGCTTGACAACGAGGAATGTGGAAGGAAGGAAGAGAAAAATATTATGAATAGAAAGAAAAGATGGAAAATGAGCTGGCAAAAAGGGACCTGGATGCAAGAGGGTGAAGATAAAAAGCGCGAGAGGAAGTAGTAGTCACAAGGAGTGAGTGGTTACCCAAAATACTTGTAGGAGGGAAGGAAAATATTAAAATAATGGCGAGATTCAGATGTGGAAATGAGGAGAGAGGGAAGGAGTAATGGAGATAAGAAGAAGAGAGAAACTGTAATTCTCTGGAGAGGAAGAAAATGACATAGAACACGTGGTATGGAATTGCAAGGAGGTGGGAAGCAGGAGTGAGGGAAGAGGAAAAGAAAAGAAGAGAAGCATTTTAGGATGATGTGGTTATACTCGTAATTTAAATTTTAGAAAGTTTTGCCATTTTGGCGTTAAATAAATTTGATTGATTGATGATGGTTGGGAATTTCGGATACTTCAGATACCTAATGAAGAGGTTACATTTTGAAGTCTGAACGTAACTGAAGCGATAAATTGTAAAATGTAAAACTTAAGAGTTGAACTTTAGGGTTGCAATTCTAAAGACAAACCTTTTAAAAGCCTTAAGCTTTGGGTTTATTTTGAAATAGCCTTCAAAATCGAATGTTGAACACAGATAAAGTCTTCAGTATAGTATTATTTTGACCTAGTTCGTGGGTTATTAGGTTTCTTTAAAAATGCATTTTTAAAAAAAAAGGGAGTGAGGTTGGGAAAAGGAGATAGGTACGTGTTTCAAGAATGACTTCAGAACAAGAAAATATCTTTTAGATGTAATGGTGAGAGGGATGATTATGTACGGAACGGAGATATGGGGGATGAACTATAAAACTAGAAACAAAAATGGAAAAGATGGCTCGTACGTCGGGAGGAAGGGCGGTAAGGAGTGAACAGAGGAGTGAAGGAGAAAGCGAATGCTTGACAACGAAGATGAACCCAAAAGGATTGTGGGAATAACAAAGAAGATGAAAGAAATGAATACGGACGAGTTGAGGTCGAAAAGAGGAAATGAGTTGGAGAAAGGATGGAAAATGAGCTGACTAATAGAGACCTAGATGCACAAATACAACAATAGAGAGTGAAGGCACACAAGGAAGTTACAAGGATCTAATAAGGGAGGGGTTACCAATATACTTATGGGGGGGGGGGGGCTGGAGAGGAAGAAAAAAAGGGAAAAACATTCATTTTAAGTTGATGTGGTTATAATTTCATTTGTAAAAGTTTTACCATTTTGCCGTCAAATAAATTTTATTGATTGATGATGGTTCGGAATTTCGGATACCTCAGATAACCCTATGCGACGATAGGCAGGAAAGATAAAAGTAGGATAGACGCATTCGAAATGTGGTGCAGAAGGATAATGAGAGATTAGCTGGATGGATAGGGTAACAAACGAAGCAGTCTTGGGGATAGTACAGGGAAATATGGAAAACCGTACAGAGACGAGATAGAATGATAGGGACGTACTCACACACCGAGGATAGTACAGTTAGCTATAGAAGGTAGGGCAGAGGGCAAGAGAGTGGTAGGAGGACAGAGACATAGATACATAGACCACTTAATTAGGGACATAAGCAAGGGTAGTTATGTAGAAATGAAAAGATTAGTGCAGGATAAGAAAGGGTGGAGGACTGCGTTCAACCAATCCTAGGATTGTGGACTCCGAGAAGGAGATGATGGTTCGGAATTTCGGATACCTCAGAATCTGAGGCTCAGATACCTGAAGATTGAATTTTGAAGGTTACATGAAACCTTGCATTTTGAATCGTAAATGAGACCTTATGCTTTAGGATAAGCCTTCAAAATCGAATGTTGAACTGTTAAAAAATGTAGCTCAAAATTCAAAGCTTAAAATTTGATATTTGGAATCCTAGGTCATTCTCCACAAACCAAAATTAAAATGTGAAGTTTGCGGATCAAGGCAGGTTGGATTTGAAAGAGATTGAGAGTAGCTGCTTAAAACACGGCCTAAGAGTAAATTAACAACTGTTAACTTTATCAAGTAAGTTGTGACTTTTAAGAATTAATTAACGACGTATCGTGTGATCAACATTAAATTCGTGTCGAATGATATTAAACATACGGCGCCTGAGCATGTTAGTGCAAATGTGCTGCAAAATCTAAACTTTCCACATTGTTTAAAACCTTGTCTATATACAATGCCAATTATTGAAATATAATTTGACCACCGAATGGTTCAAATTCCAGTTGCCTCTTTGAATTAAACAAAAATGAAATAAAAACACCCTTTTTTCATTGGTATAGGTACCTACTCAGCGCCAGCCACCGTATTATCATACATTTGCTGTAATCTTCCCGGAACTCGTTAATAATAAAAATCCTGCTCCTCTATTGCGAAGGTCTAAGGAAAACTCGAAATTTTCATGGAAATGCACTGACAGAAGAACAGCATATTTTGCAATTTACGGCTAATGACGGGCATGCAAAAATGAAAGCATTCTAGTTATATGATTGTGTTGAACGTCAATTAGCATAACTACCCCTATTGGACTCGTATAAATTTCCATCCTTTTTACGAATACGGCGCACGCAAATTTCGGGAAACGGGATTATTTGGGCACTTTTCTCTACAATACACCACAATTGGGAGTAGGGGAGTAGTCCCAAGAGGTAAGTGTCAACATTTACCTACACATAAGATAAAACGGACACCTAAGCCAGTGTAAATTACAATTACTCTACGATTAACCGCACTGTTTAATCAAAGGAGGTAACAGTTCAGAAAATTTAGTTTAGGATTTAACCCCAAGTTGGCTTAATAGCTCTGTAATCTAACCTACATAATGTGGCATTAAACAAACGCTCAAATACTATATCTAATATCAAATAAAGCCATTTCGGAAACGATTCACTTATTATTACTAACAAATTACATAAAGTAGGGTCCACTAGGTAACCGTTAAAGCCAAGCGTCGAGTAAATATGGATATTTTGTATTAGAAATTAAATCGCGTATTCTATACTGGCCAAATTTGTAGTGTCCTAAGACCAACATTGAAAATTTCATTAACTCGATATGTGCAATAAAACTTTTCTTTTGAATTTATACGCCAAAACCGTCACGACCAAAACCTATATCCGATTTTTATTAGCAATAAAACGTTGTTTCCTCAATAACTGTAAACCGTTATTATTACAGAAAAAGGAATAAGCACGTGTCAGAAACTAGGGGTTTCAGGCGAAGTCGAATAAAACCGTACTGTAATTACTAACTGTAGTAGGGGTGGGCACCAATGTGTGGTTTAAAGTTGGTTTGAAAGACACTGAAATGTTTACAGTCATTGAGTATGAGATCAATTCAGAAGTGAAATTAAATTTAAGAGAAGCCTATACAAACACGTGAGACGCAGATAAATCGCCAAGTAACGAAGGATGTCAAGAAAATATAGTTGGCTTGAAGTAGAGAAGTTTACCCGCACGTTAGTAATATTGCATTGGTGTAAAAAATGACCCCCCCCCTCCTTTTTTTTACGGAAATACACGTTTTGAAGCAACAGAAATCCGAATCAAACAAAATCTCTATGATGTCGGTCTGTTGGTCCGTTTGTACTCTCATCAGCTAAACCTCTGATCGGATGAAACCAAATTTGGTCACATATTTTAAGACATAAAGGAAAGGGTGTTGCAAAAGCAATCTAAAAAATATAAAAAGTTGATTATAGTAATTGACATAAATACGGAGACAGGTTTCGCGCAAACCGTTACCTAAAAGCATTTAAACTTCCATTAATACTTTAAATCTGAAAATTTGCATACCAACAGTTTTTCATGATCTATCGAAAGAAAATATTATCATTATCATGTCACTTCTTATTTTAAATAGATTACCCTATATTTTATTGCATTTTCGAAATCTACATGAAAATCTACGTCGTTTGATACCACATTTCAAGTTTTCATGTTACCTATTCAAGATTTTTCAAAATTTTCGACGTTTGACTGTTTCTCTTTAGCGCCCTGTACCTATGGCTCCGTTGACTTGAATTTCAAAAAGTTTTCCAAAATCAACAATACTGAAGTGGTACTACATGCGAATGCTTTAAATTTTGATCGCCATTCTACAGGGTGTTTTAAAATTAATGGTCTAGTTTAACTTCGAACTTTAAAAATAAAATTAAAAAAAATGGAATTATAAAAATATTAGTAGGCTTAGGTTAATTACGAGACAAGGACCAAAATAAAGAATTCGGCGTATAATTAAAAAATACGGAAAAAGCTGGTCAATCTTACTTCCTGTATTATACACAAAAGCTATCTAATTACTACACAAATTTGTCTTTTTGTTTAAAAATTTCATATCACGCGTTTATCAAATTTATTAAAGAACTTCTGCATAACAATACCTCCCATCTTGAATCACAGATTTATTCATTTTTGTTGAAAAAACTGATACCCTCCCTAACTTTATTTTATCGTTCTCAACTTGTGATCGGTTCGAAAAGCGTTATCTACGTATATCTTGGGGTGTTTGGCCAACAACTTTTTAACTTAGTCGTTATACACCTAAGACGGTACAAACGATAACGATTTGGAAAATTCGAAACCGTTCGTGAGTCATCATGCACACAGACGGACGGACGAACAGAAAATCTAAAATCAATAACTCGCTTTTTGTTGCTCGTTGCACCTTTTCACTTAAGCTGATTTAACACATAACTGTTACATAACAAATGGTTACATTTTCCTTCACGATTAGTATTAGAAATGATTGGGTAAACGCATCGGGTCGGTTGTAAATCTACGGAATGGGATTCGATAGATTGAAAACAATAGTTAGCTTGCGGAATGAATTCATAATGGGAGGGTCTCAGACCACGTCTATTAATACGTCTTAATATTCTATTGTTTTCATCCCGAGGTACACAAAATCACGGTATTAGGTGTCGATTTTCAATCCTTTCTGATTTCCACGCTTTCCTTTCCTCTAATCAATATTTTTTGCCCTTAGGTGTCTAATCAAATTAAACTGAAGGAACGTCGGCCTAAAATTAGTGTAATTTGTGTAATTAATCTAGGATTAGCAAATGTGTACTGATTATTAATTGTAAACTCGAACACAACACTAACTAGGTTAGTTACCAATTTGCAAGTGCCAAGTTGCACATCTAATTTGCGGAGTATTGTCAATATTTTGTATATAAGCTGGTTAGAATTCAAAATAAATCACAAAACCAAAAATGGTGGTCTTATCCCACCAATGGTAATTACAATGTGCCGCCACCAGAGGTCTCACGTATAATCTGAATCGCGAATAAAAAATTTCACAAGGATGTGGCAGAGGGTCACCAAAACCGCAAGTTCTTTAAAAGCAGTCTCTACCGAATTAGAACACACTGTACAATGTTGCCATAAATAACAAACAACAGTCGCGGATAAAACTTAATAATATAGAGGCCTTATTCACATAATAATGAAATTACACAATTTGAATCTCAATTTTAAAAAACTGTAATTTATTGCTAAACCTTCTGAAATGATCAAACTTTTCCATTACAGTGTATTTATTACAATAAATCCAAAATTCAGGCTCTGTACAATAGTATCACGTATATATATTCGTAAAAGGGGTGGAAAGCCACAATAAAAAATACACATAACTTAAATATGTAACCATGTGAGAGATTTCCATTTACAGTAAATTAAGAGAGGGTTTGTACCGTTCAGTGATGTGTTCACAAAATACAACATGTAATGTGTAAGTGAGCATTTTCACCCATATTTATTACATTTAACGTTTGGCACTGTTTTCTAAACGGTATTTAAACAGTCACTGCAATAGAGTTGATTTAGGTGTAACGGTAGCTTTAAATTTGGATCTGTTTTTTCCCATTTTTATAGAGATGGTAAAGAATTTTTTTCGAGATTCAAGGGCTAGGGCAGTTTAGGCATTAGGTACAAATCGTAGAAAAATTCCAGAGTGTCGAAATGTATATAATTATATATAATACATTATTTGCCCAGTGGAATTGTAAGAGTAAAACTTTTGGTGGAATGAAAGATTGTCTCTCTTCCACCTTTTTGTCGAGAAATGCAACGTACATATGTTGGTCGTGTTTGGAAGGATTTATTTCGCTTGCTCATGTTTAATTGTTAACGCAAGATGTCCAATTTTGTTAATAACGAGCCATTTTGTAGGCTTTCATTAATCAGTACGAAATTATGGGGAAATCATCGCGTTAAAATTGCGTTGTGTGAAGGGCGTGTAAAAGTGTTGGTATAATTTTTCTTCGAAATTCGAATTTTGTCACACGATGAAAGTAAAGTGGTTAATTTTAAGAAAAAATCCAGGTTTCGTTTCGTTTCTCACATTTAAACGAGACGAGTGCTAAACAAAAAAACACTAACAGAAATTAAAACTTACGCTCGAGCGTGTCCAATCGCTTAATACGGGGTCGAAAAGAATAGTGCAACCTACCCGGGCAACTTACTTAGTTGAAGAAAGGTGCAATTTGGTCGTATAGTGAGTGGGACTTTACTAAAAATGTGCATAAAGTGCTAACTCACTATAAGTATACTGCACTACAAAGTAAATTATTTTCAATTAAGATTAATTAATTGAATTAGAGATATAATTTTTGCAAGTAGCATTTATAATCATAAGATAAATGACCGCCGTGGGGCGTGATTCAAGGACAGACTTACTGGGTCCGTTAACTTGGCCCGCCCACTGAAAGATTTGATAGCCGTATTATTTTAAAATGAATCCGAAAAAACATTTGGGGGGAGGCCAAGTGAACGTAGCCCCCCCCCCCCCAGCGTATTTTGTCGCTTGTAACTAGGTCACCTGATACATTTGGTTATGCGCTCAATTGCGCCACTTGAATGAAAGCTAGCGCCATCTTTTCATACGGTACTGGTATGCGCTGAAATGCGCCGTAAAAAGATATCTTTGCGCCATTCTTGTTTTTTGGTTATCCTTAAAATATTTGGGAGGGGCCAAGTGAACGGCCCCCCAGTAACGTATTTTGTCGCTTGTAACTAGGTCACCTGATACATTTGGTTATGCGCTCAATTGCGCCACTTGAATGAAAGCTAGCGCCATTACGGTTGTCATAAAAAAATTTTAAAAAGTGGGGGGGGGGCTAACTTAACGTTTTCAAAAGTTACGTTTTTTAACATGTTTTTTCTACTACATCGCCAAAATGCGCCGTAAACAAAAATCTTTGCACCATTATAGTGTTTCAGAAACACTATACAGGGTGTTTTTTTGGGAGCTTTAGTTAAACGTTTCTGGGAAAGTAAAATAGGTAGGTTTTTAAAAATTGTACTTAGGAGTTATTCCGAAGGCCGAATCGATGTAAAATATTTCCAAAATGGACGCACTTACGGAAATACCGGAAGTGGCTAGTAACTTCGTTATTTTAAACCCCTATTTTTTATTACATTTTTGGATTCTACGTGAAATTTCAGTTCTTTTGATACCCACATGTCGATATGTACCACTTATGGTTTTTAAGTTATTTTGACTTTAAGAAAAGAAATGGCGGATGCAGATGGTACTTTGATAATTGATTATTTGAAAACGGTTGTAGTCATAGCAACCCATTATCAGTGCATAGAGAATGAATAGGGCTTTCATTTAGTGTACTTAAAAAAAAGTTAAGTTGCGGACAACCGCACCTATGGAGATCCAAAGTTATGAAACTTCAAAGACTAAAAACTTTTTAAAAAGTTTTTTTTTTAATTGAATAACCATTTTCTCACTATTAGTATTACTACTATTAACAGACGATCAAATCAAATAACACTAACATCCATCGTCTAAATAGTATCTTTGACTTCTCCGCATTCCCATTAGCATTACTTTTACTTTTACTCGAGGTGCGTACATACAATTTCATTTAAATATCTTAACAAATACAAAAATTAGATTGCGCATGCGCGATATTATTTTTTCATCTTCAAAATTGTTTGAGGTTTAATGAATATTTACTGACACAGAAAACCGGGCATTTATATGTTCTTTGTAACAAGAATTTATTATAAAAGATACCATTCTTTGAAGGTTCGAGCAGTTTTTGGGTTGTAACTGTTTGGCCCGTTAGTCTACGTAACTAAAAAAACAATAGCGACCTTTCTGATATCCTTAAGAACATGTGTACCAATTTTCAAAGCGACCGGACGTTTTTTTTTATGTTTAATTTATGTTTGCGGCTCATTTTAGTGCATGATGAAAGGTACGATGTAGTAGAAAAAACATGTTAAAAAACGTAACTTTTGAAAACGCTAGACCCTCCACCTTTTAAATTTTTTTTATGACTTAACCGTAATGGCGCTAGCTTTAATTCATGGGGGGGGGGGGGGGGGGGGGCTACGTTCACTTGCCCCCCCCCAAATGTTTTTTCGGATTTCTAAAAAACGATAATGGCGCAAGAGTTATTATCGGTGGCGCATATGAGCGCATAACGAGCGCATTCATTTTAAAATAATACGACTATCAAATCTCTCAGTGGGGGGGGCCAAGTTAACGGACCCAGACTTACTTAATATAGACGTTGCAATATTACGTTGCCCTTTATTGGGATTAGTTAAAATAAGACGTTCAGAATTATGCGTCCGGATGTCAATGAATTTAATTTGCTTCTCTTACATCTCCTAATACCAGTCTGCGTTTCCGTGGCCAATCGGTTCCGATGTACTGTCATATATCTACAAAAATTAAGGACTCAGTCAACCAAAACGCGTGAGCAAAATTTGATTGTATTGTCTATGAAGCTACCTTTTGGTGCAATGGCAGATTGTCCCTTTTACATCTTTTAATTTCCGTTTTCTTTAGGGATTCCGTATGTCTGGAGACAAGATGTGGGATATTTGGATCATATTTAGTTATCTTAACTAAGGATATTTGATAACCACTGAGAATTTGGCATGTCATTTCAGCATCGTGGAAACTACTGTTGAGGGTCCAGAACAAGAGAGAGATAATAAATAATTAAATAAATAAATATATAAATAAACGTAGCATATTTTGGCCGTGTTTGGGTATGATTTATTGTTTAATTGGTATTACAAAATGACGCAAACTAATCAACGATTAAAGGTGTCCGATTTTGTTATTAAGAAGCAATTTTGTAGGCGTCCATTAATCAATAAGAGACGGGAGGGGGGGGGGCATTCTGAGTGATTTTTCATTCATTCGGTATTGAACGGTAGAGGAATTAACCGTAAAGTTTCGAGTGAAAAAATAATTTTGAGATTAAGAATGAGACAGGAACTGAAGCACTTTGTTTTAATAAAAGTATTGTTCACTATTTGTAGAAATTAAATTGTTTTGCTGAGATTCGCTTAATAATCTAAATTATAAGAGCAAAAAATGTCATGTTGCATGCGGGCTGTACCACGACAGTTTAACTTCATTTCAGTTGGCTTAAGAGAACTTTGATTGGTTAATCAAATTGGCTATCAAATCAAATCTCTTAATTATGCAGGTCCAGTAAACTGAGGTAGATCTATTGAGGTAAACCCTAAGATAACGAGAAGTGAACAAACGATGCCTACTGTTATTTCCATTATCGTAACCGCCTTTCACCTACTTATATGAGTCTTCTTACATGTTCAAAATAACAATAACAGCGTGCTACGCCAAGATTTACGTGCAAGATCATTAAAACTGTGCTTCTGTAGCTGAAATGCAAATTTTTTGTGAAACGAGATAGTAGTTTCGAAAAGATTATCTGCGCTATACGATCCTTCATTTTACATGTCCTTCCAAATCTATTGATTGTGTGGTCTCAACCGAAAGCGCGTCGCACGCTTCTCAATAGAGCATCATTTGTCACCGGCAATAATCCATAAGGATGCTTTCGTGATGGAATTCCAATATCTCATAAGCACTAAACGCTTACGAATTCCTTGCAAATGATAACCCTGCGAAATTGATAGCCGCTCTTACAACAACAAATTGCTTCATCGTCGTATTTTGTGCGCAGTGGCATTTCTGTTCACTTCACCTTTAATTATGCTTCTCTACCTGGACTAATCTTAATTTATCAACTTAAAGTGGCTGAAGTTGGGGTGTCAGAGGAATCGCTGCTTGAATTGTTAAAAATTTAACCACATTAGAGCGAAAGTTTCTTAGAAAGGTCATATTTAAAACTGTTAGATCACTTTTCTCTAAAAATCAGCGACTGCGTACTTGTAAACCTCCCCTAAACCCGACTAATTATTTCATCCAGTCACACTATCCTACAGTTTCTGACCGTGGAGTCCTTTTACAATTCAATTTTATATACCTATCAATACGCTCTGACTATAAAGAAAGAGGCTTAACTAAAAGTTACGTGGAAATTAGTTGGCCTTATGTGCGAATTTGATCAGGGATAAATATAATTGATGATTATCCTAATCCGCTGCTGTTAGGTTCGCTTTCCACGAGATAGAATGAACGGAATTTTCAGTTACGGAAAGAAATTTATCGAAAAAACCGCCACTAGCACGGCCTTCGTTCCCAAATCCTCAAAGCGATATCTAAAGGGCGATGGAAGAAGCCTGAAAAATTGCGCTGGAGGTGTAAACGTTTTAATGGATGTTTTTCGGCCGAATGAAATGCTCTCGTTCGATTGCCGTACCCTGAATAATATTTTCCGAACCTTTACAAAGGTAGTGACAATTATTATGGATGTTCTTCGTACGATCCCTCCCCAGTGTAACATAAAAGTCGCCATTTTTGTAGCTTGGCTCAGTCATTCGGCATTGGGGTAGTAAACAATATAATAATATATTGCTAACCCAGTCGTTGTAATTTATGTGGAATATCGTAATTCTCCTCTTCCCTAAACTGTGCCAACGTATATCACGGGCACGACTACTACGACTCCAATCGATAACGAAGCTTTTGACGCAAAGCGGGCTCACTTTTCGTAGTCAATATTTGAATAGAGCGGCATACCTACTTACAAAACGTACCACTAACCCATTTTTCGGTGATGGCGTATAACTTTCCACGAAAAGTATCCGTGAAAAACTCGAGTAATCTTATAAACATGTTCCGCGAGGCTTTAAAATAAAATTTTCGAAATTTCATTTTCCCTCGTCGTGCAGTGTAAGGGAAACATTATGTAATTGCAAAGTTTTCGAGGCGTAACTTTTTTGTAAATACGCAAAATAGCGGTCGATTCTAATGTTCGCTCTAATTTGAAATGAAATATGTCTTTAATTTTGTTGCGATTTTATTCGATTTCGCTCTTGCTAATGTTACCATTAACCTTTGTAATTATTTAATGGCCAGGGATACGTTTCCACAATGAAAAACCCTTCTAAAGGAATATAAATGATATTTACATTGGAAGCTCGGGCAAATACTTTCATCTTCCTTATTTGTAATAGTTAGACATAATAATTAGACGCGACGCGTAGACCGACAACTATGATTATACTGCTGAGTGAGTCTATTCGCTCGGTTAGGTCATGGTTGTCGACCCAATACGAAAAATCCAAGACCTCGTGGCAAAGAGGGCAATGAGAGGCATAAATCGACAGTGAATGATGTATTGGCCCAGGGTCCCAATCAAAGGGCCGAGGCAGGATGAGTATCCTAAATAATACACGTGAGCGTGACGTAAATCGGAAATAAAATAAATTCATGTCGACCTTAGACTCGAATACATCATTGATTAAGTGGGCTGATTATTCGAAGTTACATGCTTACCATGGAAATGTCACTTGAAGCTTGTTTATAAGAATCACCGTCTTTAGAAATAAAATTAATTTGCTGGAACTCGAAACCCCATTCAGTGGTTTGTTGCAGAAGCAGAAGAAAAGTCGTTACCTACAAAATCCAGTAAAGACTCGGATAATTGAAGTACTCGGCCCTAACGGGACCTCAGCACGCTGTCACAAAACCGATCGGGTCCAGAAAACGGAAAAATGCTAACTCCAGTACCAAATAAAGTCCTGTGCGTCCATAAGGGTTCACTAACCCCCAAACGTATAAAACCCAGTTTTCGACTAGAAAATTGATGGCGACCATTTCCTGGGAGTGTGAAGTTGTTTTGCATATTGAACACATGGCGAAGGACGAAGTTTATGGAAGCACGCCCTTAAAGCAAAATGACCGAACTTCCGTATGCACGGAAAATAGTACAGACATTTTTAGATCAATAAGAATGCGTACCTAAGCTAAATATACAGGGTTACTGGAAATTGGATAAATTTCATTGCAGAGGTGATAGAATAACACGTAAGGAGTAGATTTAACCCTAATATGCATTATAGAAAAATCAATAGGTTTTGAGATATTTTATTAGTTTTAGTAACAAATTATATGTAGTTATGGCAATTTTATTGTTCTTTTTTCTGAACCGTTAAATGCTTGTCGAGGTTATAGACTAGAAACCAATTTCGAAAGAAGGGCTGTAACTTTTGAACCAGTAGCCCAACCTTGGAACTGTTTCAAATTATGGATTCTACAGGGCACAATCTATAAGAAAATTTTTTTCCCCGGTCGATCTGAGACAATTTTTTTTTCGGGCTTCAAAAAAAGGCAGTGTATAACCTTCCTTTTTTACCAAAAATCGACTACACCAAAATGTCCCGGGAAAACACTTTTTCTTATTAATTTTGGGGTGTAGAATTCAAAACAATTCGTACTTTTTCGATCAGACTCCTCAATCAAAAGTTATAGACTAGAAACCAATTTCGAAAGAAAATTCAAAGGGCTGTAACTTTTGAACTAGTAGCCCAATCTTGGAACTGTTTGAAATTGTGGATTCTACAGGGCCCATTCTATAAGAAAATTTTTTTTCCGGGTCGATCTGAGACAATTTTTTTTCGGGCTTCAAAAAAGGCAGTGTATAACCTTCCTTTTTTACCAAAAATCGACTACACCAAAATTTCTCGGGAAAACACTTTTTCTTATTAATTTTGGTGCGTAGAATCCAAAACAATTCGTACTTTTTCGATCAGACTTCTCAATCAAAGGTTATAGACTAGAAACCAATTTCGAAAGAAAATTCAAAGGGCTGTAACTTTTGAACTAGTAGCCCAATCTTGGAATTGTTTGAAATTATGTATTCTACAGGGCACATTCTATAAGAAAATTGTTTTTCCGGGTCGATCTGAGACAATTTTTTTTTCGGGTCTCAAAGAAAGCCAGTTATAACCTTCCTTTTTTACCAAAAATCGACTACACCAAAATGTCCCGGGAAAACACTTTTTCTTATTAATTTTGGGGTGTAGAATTCAAAACAATTCGTACTTTTTCGATCAGACTCCTCAATCAAAAGTTATAGACAAGAAACCAATTTCGAAAGAAAATTCAAAGGGCTGTAACTTTTGAACTAGTAGCGAGATGCTTGTTGTAAGATACGTACCTTGCTAGATAGCTATTACAATAAGGAAGTTATTAAAATAATTTGTACGTAAACTGCATTCGAAAATAATCTTCAGGAATTTTCACAAAAGATTTTTAAAAATTGTTTTTTCTTTGAAATTTTAACACAATCGAAATGCTTTTGGACCTATTTTATTCCAAACGAATGGTTGGATAAGTATTCCAGCAAAAAAGTTACAAAAAATGAAACTACATTTCTTGAAAATTAAAATTTAAGTCATTAAACCTTACATTTTAAAGCAAACAAAAAATTGAAATATCTCGAAACCTCGAAACATATATTTTTGAATGATTTATAATTTTTAGACTCACAATTTCCTCTTTAACATCTTATTCAGTTTGTAGCTAAATTTTTAGTAGTTTTAGAAAATTTACCGCACCGTTCTTGGCCTTCAAAAATCCATTAATCTCATTTTCCCAATATTTGAGGTTAGCAGCGAGATTTTGAAAGACGGTTTTCACTGACCTCTTTGGATGTTATTTGGCTACTTTTCATAAAGAAAAAGTCATATCATTCCATTTGATTTTTTTAGGATTTTGGGTCATGGTGTCAAAACTAACCCCCTGGCGGAGAAGGATTCAACTTAATTAACTATATAATTCTTATTGCTCAAGGAATGCTCTTTTCAACGATACCAAATTTGTTAATATCGGTCAAACCGTTAAGAAGTTAAAGCAGGTTATTTTGCAAAAACAATTGAAAAATCTATAATGTTTTTGAAATATCTGAGTTTTTTTACGAAAATGATAGATAAATTGGTACTCTTTAAAAGTGCGAAAAGAATTTTTTACTTTATTATGCGAAACTTATAGAAAATGCAATTTTAAAATGTAAGATGGCAGTTACGCCTTCTGAGGGTCATTTCTAAAATTTAAAAATATTTTCCAGCGTTTCTTCATGACCGATTTACCCAATAATTTTTTTTACCCCTAAGTCATACGACGAACGGTTCCCGAGATATGGCCGAGGAACAGTCTTATTGGGTCACCCGGTACATTAGGGTGGAAATAGTGATTAAAATTTGTCTTTTTATGTGAGAAGTTATTCTACAAAGATTTATTGTGATAGAACCACATCTTGAGCTTTTATTTTATTTATTTTGTTGATGGTTTTTTATGTTAATTATTTCAATTGTATTAAAACTACGGCTAAAATAATGCAAAAGTTAAAAAAAAACCTGAAAAAATAAAGATTTTTCTTAAAAAAATGTACTTTTTTGGTTTTATCGCAGTTAGATAGGGGTAGATGTGATATTGTAATGATTTTTCTTTGACTAAAAGTTATTTAAAGTACTTAGAATGACTCCTTTTATTTATTTGAATTGGGTCCGTTGTCCGACACGATTGCCCTCGGGAATCCGAATCGTCCGAACCCTCTAATCTCATCACGGTGCTGTCGGGCCTCATGAGGTCTACTGAGGTTACTTCCCATGGCCGACTGGGCATCCTGTACTGGCTCTCGCTTCATTTCGGCGCAGTTTCAACACCCTCTCACGTAATTCCTTGCTGCCTCGTCGAGTTTGGGGCAAAAATAATGGGGGTAGGGACGATGATGGCGTCGTCCGCCCCCGTCGGGTTTCGCGACAGAAAGTTTGGCAGCTCATTTTTCCTTGCGGGCAATGGATAACTTCGAACGAAAACTCTAGCAGCAGGAGGACCCATCTTGCTAGAGGGCAAAAACATGAAACACTTACGTTTATTTTACTGTTGTCGGTCTGTTATACGTTTTTTCATTGAAAGCTTCCGAGTGCTGCCGTCTGCTTTTTTCATCGGACACTATTTCGCCCAATGACCCTTTTGATTACATTTATAACAGGGAAATTTCTGCTTTGCACGATCCACAACTTTCCTGATATTCTCAATATTTTACCTAAATACCTTTGTAGGGCTACCAATGCGGTCGATTCCACCGTACTTTCGTCACGCAATTTAATCGTGCACAATTATTTAGTAAATAAATTCACGGATTGATTCTTTGAGCTTTGGTTTTTGTTTGAAGGTGTTTTGAAAATTATTGATTGGTCAACAGAAGAGGAACGTTTCAGTAATTCAGCAAGTTATAGAAAATGTCATTTTCATCACTAAATTGAGAAAATCAAATTTCATAGGAAAAACAAGTTTCACCTATAGTTGCAAATAAGCCTGACATTTAGAAGCATTGCTTACCAAACTAATCACAGATTTAACTTAAACAATTCGCAAACTACATGATGGTGCGAAGTTTTGTTTAAGTGAGAAACTACTGAGTTAATCGCAGACGAAATTACCAACTGTTTAAAACAGTAGTAGGGTGTGCGTTAGTTCAAAATAAAATCTCAAGGGTAGCCATCGGGATAGAAAAACGCGGTAATTGCGGGGTAAAGTTTCAGTTAAAGACAATCGCATCTAATGACTTGAATGTATACAAAACTTTTCAGTAGGTATGAAGAGCCCCTGCAGCAAACTGTTATAATTAACCCTTTACTCAGTGATAAGTGATCGATTTTCCCACATTAATAAATAAATTAGATCATCAATTTTATCTTTAGTACTGTGTTAAACGTGAAGCGGGGCATGCGGTCACTACGCTATCCACAAAACAAAGAATTAACTACACACATTTTCATTAGCACCTCACATAATTCTTGGGCACGAAAAGAAAAATCTGAGATGAAAAAGTGTAGCCGGGTCGTACAATGGATTCGAATAAATACACACTTAATTGATTGATAATGACAAAATTTTTTTCCGTAACACATGAAAAAAATTGAAACAAAATTCCTGTTTGGACATATTACCCCGCACTCAGGCGGTCGAATAAAATAAGAAATCTTAAAATTACTTTCAGTTTTTGTTTTACAACAACAAATGTTCGGGTGGTAGAATCTTTGTAATAAGAAGAGAACCTTAACGAAAGGCCACGCTGTACTACAAGTGAGAAATGTTCTCGTAGGTCGTAAAGCGACCAAGGAAAACAGTAAACCTTTTTTGGTTTTTGGTTGTTCTACAAAAAGAGATGCATTGACAATTTCGAACGCGAATTAACAATGATTATTAATTTCGATTTTAAAGTTTTATTAAAGTAAATTCTGCATGGTCATAAATAAAAAAAAATTTTTCGCAGCAAATATAATTAGGAGAAAGTGGGCACGTATAAAAACGCGAGGTTGGGTAGCAACAAAGAGATACAAAACAACATATTTTCGCAGAGAAATATATCATTGTGTTTTCCTGACGTATTCCCATTCATCAAAGAACTAATACCTAAACAGATGCGTATGGAGAAATAGAAATCCATTTTTCCCCTTTGTAAAAATCACGCACTTCTCTCCCCTTTTATATATAATCAACTACTGTCAAACAACGCGCTTATCTTCAAAGCCGGCGTATTTCAGATTTTCAACCAGATTATGCATGTTAGGGATTATGATGATCATAAAGCATTACTTTGATGTAGGAATGTACAGCTTTATTAGGTAATATTTGTATTGAGCTACATACATCTTTGAGGGACGTTTATGCTGTTACCTCATGTATTAGTTAATGCGGAGGATTAGTTCAAAAAACGTCTGTCAAATCTGACACGAGCAGTTTACTTGAGATGTAGGTATTCTGGCCCCTTTCGTTTATTAACAAAGCCCATGGATTAGTAAAAGATTCGCAAAGGGTCTTGGAGCGGAATTAAATTCAAACTACGAGATCAGTATTTGTTTTTACGTTTACATTTTCTATAATAATTGTACATTGGGATATTTGCTATACAAACATTGTAGGCTGTGTGTTCCCGTTTTTTCATTTCATACAATTTTAAAGGAGAAAAACCAATGCTAAGCTACTGGAAATGTTTTACCGCGAATCACAGCAATTTAAATTGCACAAGGCAAATGCCCGTCATGCATTCTTATTCGAGCTAAAAAGAGAAGGTTGCGATATTTTCGCCGACGCGGCAGCGACAGAGAAAATAAAGAACTAAGGTAAAAACTCTTGGAACAAATTTCCTAAAGGAACAACTTACCTACATCTCTAAACTAGTGGATTACAACGTAAATACCTAGATGGCGTAAGAATACGGAATTTAAATATTTTTTTGCGCGATCGGTCATTTCTGACTATTTACCATGGGTGTTTCCATGACAGTACGTAGAATTTACCAGTTGCTATGATTACGACGACGCCAAAATTACTTACCGATCTAAAAACAGAACAGCAAAAATACTTACCGACGCCTTTTTAAAAATCAACAGTCTTACATTACATTTAATCTTTAATTATTGTTAGGTACATTAAACGTACAATTTGTGCTGTTGTTTCCTATAGCAAGACGCTCATAAAGTCATAAAGGAAGTGCAAAGCTAGTAAACTACATCAGACACATGCACATTTTTATGAAATTATTAATTTCAATTTTGACATTTAAACTGGTTGCCTAGTGATGTACACCATACCACTTCGAACATTTCGATTTATTCTGCTCGTTAATTTCTTAGTGCATAGTTATATTGGTTGGATAATGTTAATTTCGATCGCGCAAAAAATGTTATAAGCACGTCGAACGTTAAGGGTTACCGTTCTCAGACAATAATTGGAGTCGTCGCTTCGCTCCTCCTCCAAACAATTGTCTTCGAACGGTAAAAATCCCTTACCGTTCTCCATACTTAATATACTAATTTGTTACTCAGTTGTAAACGTTGATTAACAAGACAAAACGCAAACGGGTAAACGTCATGTTTAAACGCTACTGACTTGTAAAACTGACAGCAGACCTGTAAAAATTTTACAAGTTAGTAATCTAGTAATTTCATTGGCCAGAATTAATGCGAAGTCTCTGTTACATGGATAACATGATATTTTAGATATTTCTTCAAGATTAATTTAAGAACTAATTATTTACGTTTACTATTGTTTACAAATGAGTAACAAATAAAATATTGTACATTATACGCCAGGTAATAGTTTTTACTGGCTCTAGGAGATGACAGGCTCGCCTAACGGCTCGCCAGTCAACTTCTCCTATCGCCAGTAAAAACTCACTTACCTGGCTAATAATGTAAAATACTATAACGAGAGCAAGAATTTAAAAAAGAGCACCTATAATTCTATTGTGTATTATATCTATTATACTACTTTTATTAAGGGTTAATAATATACCTACACGTTAAACCCAGCATATTTCAATTTAGTAGACAAAGGAGTTAACATAACCTCTTATAAAAAATTAAGCTGTCACTTTTGAATTTGACCAGGGTTTTCAGTTTTTACCATCTTAAGAATAATAAGCCATTACGAATGAGGAAGTATAAAGTGACATAACCTCACATTTCGATGAACGTAAGTGAACTTTTATAAAGTTTGTGGAAAATTTAGGACTACTTCCGCAAATATTTTTGTTGAAAACGCTTAATTAAGGTGCCCGTTACCTATCTATTTTTAATGTCATGATCGTAGCTCGGGCTCCGTATATCGTCATGTATCCGATACATGGGTAGGTCGAGATATTCAGGTACAAAAGCAAAGACGGAGGAGCGAAGACACATCCCTAAAAAGAATATACGTGTTAATATAATGCATAATCTTGTACATATCTCACGGCGTAAATCACTTGTGAAAATAAATCAGCTAAAACGTATTCCATGGAGTAAACCGACATAATGATACATAGCCAATACAAATCCCTTTTCAGGTAGACATACGTAAAGTAAAGTAATAGCGTATTAAATTTCACAAATGAACACCACGAGAGCAAAATGAAAGATCAGGGAAAATCAAGAGATAGGGAAAAATACAGAAAAGTAGTGACTTTATAGAGTACATTTATAAAGTCAATGTACAGAAAGGTACAGTGACTTAATTTAGAAACTGTATAGAAAGGTACATTCATGTGACCTCTAGCGGAAGAATAAAAAACTAAGAAGTGAAAACTTTACCGAGAAAACTAACTATAGCGAACTTGCACAAGAAATACACAGATGGCGTAACCGGTATTGTCCCTCTCACCTCTGCGAGAAGATTCACTTTGGAATATGGGATTCTGTATCGCAAACCCAAAATAGTTTCCATCTCGTATCTATTAGCAATTTTCATTTATAAAACATCGTAAGCTGGTGGGAAAAATACGCAAGGGCTAATTAAACAACCGCAAGCTTAGGAAAACTTCCTTTTTATGACGAACTAGCTAGCGATAGCTAGCTAAATTAAATTCAAGTACTGACCAAACCTTTAAAAGAAACAATTATCATTTTTCTAAGGCATGTTCAACCTCCTCCAATAAGCCGTAAATAAGTCTAAATATTAATTAAAGTGAGCTGGCGTGAATTAATTATTCTGGGTCATAAAATTTCATTATAGTTAAATGTTTTATCGTCTTATACAGTGCTATTCATTTAGAAGTAGACATAGGGATTTCCTATGTCTACTTTTAAATGACAAACATGCTTCTGAAAGACGTCTAATTTTATGCAACCGAAATATCATGCGCACGCATTTGGCATTGTTATTTTAAACATTAATAGAAACAACAGTAAATAATATGCTTTTAGGTTATGATGAAGATATATTAAATTCGGCCGCTATATCCCTTAAGTTTCTTATTTTCTTTTCCACAAAAATTAAAATATTCAGTTTCATATCCTTCGTTAAAATTGAGGGTTGTTGACGGTGTCTTATGCGGATCGCATTCAAATAACTACTAATTTTAAAGTGATCAACACAGAAAATAAGTCTCTTACGCCCCTTAAATTATTACCGGCACTAAACCAATTGATAATATCAATTTTTCTTCAATTGAATACATCGCACACGAACGAAAATAAAAATAGGGAAGCCAAAGTACCTAATAATATTCCTAATAGGAAATCCCTATGTCTACTTTTTAATGAATATCTATGTGTAAGCGTAATGTAAACGTTAAAATAAAGACGAGATACCCTGTATATGAGAAACATTTAATTTTTTGAGCTTTAAATCGGGGTGGGAGGGTGGGTATTGACGAATAAACGTAGGGTGCGTTCGTTGTAGTGGAATGTGTGTTTTTCCTTTGGGTTAGTTTGTAATTGCAATAGCTTAATTGTATGATTTCAAATTGTTCGATTTAGCTTAAAGTAAGAAACATCTGGTCGTTTGCGATTAGAGTTTTTGTAATCGGACGAGATTTAATTAACGCATATGTTGTTTTATCGGTGTTGCAAGAGATAACGAGTGTTCAACGGGATTTATTTATTTATTTATTTGTTTAACCTGACACCATACGGAATAAAAATTCCAATTACATGGCACTGAGGCTCTGAACATACACTAGGGCTTAAGATCTAATTTGATTTATTATTACATTTAGGGGAACTGCAAATTTTAATTTAATTTAATTTAGTTCGGCGTATGAGGGGGCACGCGTTCTTTCGAGGTTGGTGTGATCTAATCTAATTGTAATTGGCGCATTTTTGGTAAATACTGAAGGAGATTATTCTGTAATGGAAGTAGTGTTCCCTAAATACTGGAGATAACGCAAAAAAAGCAGCTGGTTCGCGACGGTTGGAAAAGAGTTCCGTCCTTTTGTTGTGTTGAGTTTGCCGCAAACCTGTTTACGACCAGATTATTTGAATTATTTAAAAACAAAAACTGTAAGTAATTTTAAGTTCTTTTTTAATTAATTATCGAACGCCTGTGTGTGGGATAATTTGTTTAAACACTTTGTAACCTTCTCCTTCTTCCAGGAATTTTTTAAAAAATGTATTTCGAAATACATTTTTGTCATTGTCATGGTATGTTTTTTCATTGTGCGGCCTGGATACTGTTCATCTCAGATTTTTCTTTTTGTATCCGAGATTTATTTCAAGATGCGTGGTAAACTTTTCGGGACTTGATCGAAACCACTGAGTCTTCTAAAACTAATTCAAGTCAATATTGAGATTTTTCTTTGCAACAGGTGCCGGAAGTACCTACACGAAGAGAAATTACAAAGGTTCTATTTTCAACTTTTCAACTCAAGTGCAGGACTTGTGTTTTGTGGGTGGTGTAGTTGACCACGCGCCATTGGACATAGCAATGGCAAAGTCAAAAGCTTTTCTGAAACGAAGACGCTTTTAGATGACTGGTTAAAATGCAGGTTTTAAACATAAAACAAATGGCCCGTTTTTGTTTCATTAAATTAACTATAGTGTGTTTTAAGAGGCTCACAATACCATTCGTGCTTGATGTTTGTACAACACTTTGCACGCTACGAACATTCCAGAAGTCTCGATAGACATCGAGGGGCCATGAAAGATTAATTAATTAAATTTCCGTTACAGTACTTGCCATTACTTAGAGACAAGTTTTTAAAGAAGGGCGCATAAAATATTCGTACAGTAGCAAGGGGTATGTAAAGGAAAATGGACCAGAAAAAATTGTTTGAGCAATCGTTTAAATGTAGAGCGGACATCATGAGCGTATGTGCATCCTTTCCGATGTAAAAGGAAATTGACCCATTATCTGAAATGAAATATCCTGCACAGTATGGGCAAACTTGCAGAGAATGACTGCAAAATCAATACTCTAGGGCGAATTAAGTACCTTAGCTAGCAAAATCATTGTACGGAAAGGTCGTGTTACAGAGGAAGAAGTTATGCATTATACAGCATAAACTGAAAGCTTCCGTTATTGTCAAGCTTCACTAGTAAAATACTGGTTTGCCCTCACGGAAGAGCCATCCTTTCCTGTTCTAGGTGCAGTTCGATAACCTTAATAAAGTACGTAATTTTGCAATACGACTCGAATTGAATGAGCCACAGCACATGAGAATGAATTAATAATTCAGTAGATGTTTTCGGTATCTACAAAATCTAAATTAGAATGAGCTCGGCCGAAAATAAACACGAAAGTATTATACATTGCCGCTTTATTCATATCGATTTGGGCACAGACGCAGATATTTATTCTGCTATGGGAGAGGGGCTTCTGTTGGGGAATTGTGGTTTCACTCCATGAATTTATTTGGAATATTCGACGGAAAATTGTCCGAGTTGGGCACGTACACTACGTTAAAGCAATTTCTGCTTAAGTTGCACTTGGCCATGCTAATGTTCGGTTTCTGACTTTCTGTATACAGGGTGCGTATAATTACCAAATCTATAGGTCACATCAATTTACTTACGGATTGATATTTTGCAGAAACGGGAAAATTACTTGAAAACTCATGCTTGCCACTTTCGAAAGGAATAATTCCACTCGCTCCTCTTTAAATTGTTTGCTTTTCGCCCTAAATGACCACCAACAGGTACAGTTCACTGTGTAATTACGTTCTATTTAATATTCAAATGTGTGCGCTACGAGGGCGCATTGTAAATGTAGAGGTCAAGTGTAATATGTGCGAAAAATTACTCGGTAATTGACATCGCCCACCTTTAATTAGTTAAAAATGTTTCGCCTATCGAATGTGTGGTGCATAAATAATATGTAAGAAACGAGGAAGCCAACAGGTTGAAACAATTAGGTTGAGGCTGGTTTATTCCGTGACGTGAAGTAGCTTATATGGAAAATAATATTCCATCCCCGTTTTGTTTCAAATTCATTTTAAATGGAAATTTAATTGTGTTGCTACTTTTTCGTTACGAAATAAATATGAATAAATGAATTCCCCAAAAGTGGGGCTTTGCTTTATTCAAAGAAGAGACGTTAAATTATTTTGGAACAGTAGTAAATTAATTAAATAAAGTGCTACAGTACAGTCGATATTCACAATTAAACGTCGTCAGTATAAATTCTGCCTTCTCTATCAGTAGCGCATTTTTGATATGCGCTTGTATTCGTTATGGCTGGTTGGCTGGCTATCCGGCTGAGATCTCAGCAATTACAAGAGCTAGAGACTGCAGATTTTCACTAAAAGCTTTCTGTTAGAGTGTAGATGTCCAGGTTTTAGTCTATTTTGGGAAACACCGTGAATTAACATGTTTCACTCAATGGTTAAAATATCCCTTTATCGTCCTGTATAATAAATACCTATTTAAAAGTGGTAATCGTTTCCAATTTATAGTCTAAAAACTGAAAAGAAAGGGCCATTACATTATGCTTTTTGGTCAACCGAAACTAGAGCCGAAAATCATATTCTGCAGGCTGTCTAGTCTACCTACGAGATAAAAAATCTAGCGCTCACTTTTAGCAATAAAACAAAAAAACTAATCAATTAAGGGATGAAAATGGATATTGTAACCACCAACACCTAGAAATATCCGCCACTCACTTCACACTTCAGAATTTTATTATAATATGGCTTGGCGAAATAATTATCGTCGCCTATTAATTAGAAACTTTGTTAATTATTTACACTCTCTCGCTCGTTCGAAGTTGTCAATTCATTGCGTCGAATTAGCGCTTTCACTTAAAAGTTTTTTTTAACAAACTTTCAAGAAGGGTTCTAGCTGTTAATTATAAAAAGTTAGTTTTATGTCGTTCTAAATTTCGACGAACAATGAACACATTTCTTACTACAATATTGAAGACAAGGGTGCTTTCCTTCAAGCGATACAGAAATACAGTAAAGAAGTCAGGTGAATAGACACGTCCGTAGCGACCACAACGGACCACCCTCCACATTTTTCGTTACATTCTTTACTGCATTTCAGTTTATGCTCAGCTTCATCTCATCGGCAAACCATATCATACACACTCCTATCTCAAGCTATTGTTTCTGTAATCAATAACCCTATAATAAAGGGATCACAAAAGGTTTTCCTCTCGTCTATTACGATTTCAGTACATTCTATTTTAAGCTAGGGGTGTGACCCAAATATAAGTTCCAAATAAATAAATTTAAAATTGCTGCGTACTACTAAATTACGTTCTTGCACAAACTTATAAGTTATGAAAAGCTGCCAGCGCGGTTTACGTAATTAATTTAATTTGGGGAGCCTTCCCTAAAAGTTTTTCTTTAAATTTAGCGCTGCGAATACGATTTAAATAATTTTGTGAGCCCGAAAAATCAAAGACGTTTATTAGACGGTTGTTCTGGTATCGCGTAGAGATAAATTTCGTTAATAATTCATAATTCCGTTCCTACTAGTCACTCTTCAATTTGTATTCCGTGTACAACTTTGTGAAGCAATATCCATGCAGTACATCAAAATTTTCGCAAAAATGTGTAGATTACGAATATCCATGGGGCGTACCTCTCAGGGCTGGCCGAAAGGAGAAAACAACCCCTATACATATAAAAATACATAGGTATTACGATAAAAAAAAAATAGCTAAAAATATTTTCCAAAATGTATGTATTTGCGTGAATCTGTACGGAGAAAGCTTGTAAGGGGTACCGGAAAGGAGAAAACTACCCTTAAACAACCCCTATCGAAAAATAAAACATTCCTATAAATATTTTTCAAAATGTATTTATTCGATTGTATCTCTTAAGGGGCGTACCTCTAAGAAGTGGCAGAAGGGAGAAAACTACCCTTAAACAACTTTCAACAGCCCCTATATAAAAATAATGATGAAAAATAGCTGAAACTATTTTATAAAATGTATTTGTCTGCTAGATTGTCTATAAAGGGCACCAATAGAGGGTGGCTGAAGAAAGAAAGAAGAAAGGGATGAATAAAAGAAGAAAAATTAAAATTATATTTGCTATTTACAGCTTTTTTTATTCTAAAAATGGATTTATTTCTCGTTGTTGAAATTGCTAACCAGTGCGCATCGTCAGAATCAGTAGTTTTTTTAAATCTATTTCAATGTTTGAACAGAATTCGGGATCAGCCTCACATTCGCACATTTCCGTACAACCCATTTTTTTGGGTTATACATTTTAACCTTTGAGTACAATTATTTTTTTTAACAAGAACATTTTAAAACATTTAGTATTTCTTCGGGTGTGCAAGGGAGAGTATACATAATGGGTTCAAATTTTTAGTTTTCTAATTTCCAACCGTATTCCGTTGGTGGCGGTAAATTCGGCTGAGCATTGAGTAATTAAATATTCACTCAACGGGCTGAGTCTGTGTATCCCGATTCCATTCGATACATTGGTAGTGACATCTTTGTATTTCCGATTTTAACGCTGCTTGAGTTGGAAGCATATGATCAGTGGAAACTTGACTTTGTGCAAACAACCACCATCTTAGTTCTGCTAGACTTTTACAACATTTTTTTGATGCTGAATATAAAGAACAGACAAAAGCCTCGATCTGCTCAAAATCAGAGTCACTTAGTGTTTCGTTTTTACCTAAAGAATCCAATGCCTGAAGTGTAGATGAAGTTTCTTCTAAGAACTTTTTCCAAAAACTAATTTTAGCTTTGCCCTTAAAACCCCCTGTTACATCTGATCCTGAAAGGGCATGAAGACCTGGAAGTGCTGCAGCTTTGAGTGGACCAAGAGCTTCCTACATTGGTTGTAAAGGCATTTCACGACTGCTCTGGCTAGAACCAATACATATAAACATGGAGCTCGTCTTACAGCCAATAACAAAACATCGGTATCTGGCGAAAGAGTTCTTACTGCCTTTGCTCCCCTTTCAGATGCATCTAAAGAACGAAGAATCATTCTGGTATCGACTTCTTAGTGTGAACTCTTTAAGTGGTTCATATCGCCTCATATCACAGTACAAAGCACCGTATTTTTATAAGAACAAACGATCTTTTTATTACACCTATTCCCTAAAGCAATAAGATTTTTTGAAAAATACCGAGTTACATCGTCTTTTGTGAAGGTGTGAGACAAAAGCTTTTTAATGGTTGTATTTTATATCGGTTTTTCGTCAACATGGTAACGTTATAGGGTCTGTACCATTTTGCCTTCTGGTTCTTGCCGATGAGTTAAGCGAGCCTATAACATAATTATTAAAAATAACGTGTATTTCTGAATATGAAGCATATTTTTTTAACATTTTATTTGAAAACTGCTCAGATAGGTCAGAAAGGTAGATGCTGAAACCACTATTTACAAAAGGCGAAGTTAAACGATTGTCCCAAAAAATGCCCACCTATTTTTGAACGCGTTACGGGTAATTTAGGGTAGGTAATTTATATTTTTTATATATTAAACCTATTAGGTGTTTATATTATTATGAATCTACAAACAATTTTCTAGTACTTAGGTAAAGGGGGTTGCAACCCCTATCTTATACTTCTTAGTAGTAAATACTATTACAGAACATAAACAAAATTAACATTAATATCAAACTTGACGTCAAATTTAAAAGGACGGTATAAGGATAGTTTTCACCCCTCTGCGACCTTAGCGAGATGCGCCCCATAGAAATTCGTATTCTACACATTTTCCGAGTATTTTGATGTATCGCATAATATTGCTTCACTTATTTGCACACGGGACCTAATTTTTGTACAATTCAACACTGACTATACTGTGTTATCAAATTCGAGTAAGTACCTACTCGATGTGGATTCATGTGGGGGCGGATTGTATATTCATAGTTACAGCACAAAAATAAATAAAATAAATAAAAATAAAATAATTTTTTCTATTGGCAGCTAACGAGATCATGGAATGGGATAATATAAGGGCTATTTTTGAACATCGTGGTATAGTTTTAGCAAATGCCCGGGAATACGCCCAATTGGAATTGGAGATTGATGGCCAAAGTTATGGTTCTTGTCACTGGTGAAGATGTTCAATTATAATGTAAATCAGATCAGTTATTTTTAATTCAATGGTTGTGTTCAGAAATAAAAGCAGGAACTGAAAGAGTAGTTTGTGGGATGGTCAATTTATTTGAAACAGGAGAAGTGTTGTTATTGGTGCTCCTGTGCTCCATTTAATATTTTGCGTCGACCATTAGCTTTGTAGAATGCAAGACTTACGTGGACTAAATGTGCAAGATTTCCTATTCAGCTCTTATAGAGGTCATGCAGTCATTATATTAAAAGGATTGAATGATTTCATTTGAGAAGGAACCACTCAAGGCGATCGTTTAGTGATGTTTATGTATGCAATTGGAATACTACCACTACCACTAATTCGTTCCCTCAAAAATCACAATAATGGGTCCAAAATTGGTATGCAGATGATTCTGCATGTTACGGAACCATAAATAATGTTCGAAAATGGTTGAAAAGGGTCCTACTTATGGATATCATCCGGAAGAAGTTTTGGTGGATTTCGAGCAAAAAATTAATAAGAGAATTGCATGGGTTCTTAAGGATAGATTTCAAACAAAACGGTTTATTAGAAGCATGTTTATTTCAATCCCTCTATCACCCGATTCTTTTTGGTACAACTCAAATGTTAACACCGCAACGCAATTGAAAAATTATTTATAAATTCTTGGTATTAAATTCGAACGTGATCATGTTGATCCAAAGGAGCTGTAAAATATTATTTGAATGAATTAAAACGCGATACGTTTGAAATTGAATTCGAATGGGCGCATTCATTTAAATTTTGAAAGTTATTCGCAGCTGGTAGCGCAAAGTTTCCAATTAATGTTAAAATATGAGCGTCCTTTGCAAATTGTCGTTTCACTTTCCAACTGTACGGTGGCAAAGGATAATTTGATTTTTTTGTTGGTACGTTTACACATATAAACGTAGAAGGATAAGGAAGGAGAGAAGGATACAAATTTGAGCATTTCCCTCATTTAAAATTCTAATGTAACTTTTGGTGTAACAATTGCATTTGTAACGGAACATTTTCCACGCACTCGCTACAAATTATGAAGGATTGGACTTGGCAGCTTTAAAATGAGTGATTTTCAAACATAGCAGTTAAGATATATTGGTTTTATCAGTCCAACTCAATTTTGAATCCAATTCAGAAGTTTCAGATTTACTTCTTAATTTTAAAATTTGTTAGAGATCCTTTGAATTTTTAATGCTTTTCTGTAGCTTTTCTTGTAACTTTAAATGCTTTTTCTTCTCTAGCTTCTTATCGATAACATCTAACGCTCTCCCATGATAATCGAGTAAATCACGAAATTTCCTTTTCCAAATTGGCCAGTCTGACTCACCAGTCAATTGCTAAATACATTATGCTGCTGATTTGTGGATTTAACACCACTTTACAAATACACAATTCGAAACGGAAAAACACTAAAAACGAAGGCCCGCCCCCATAACCTAATATATTTTAAATACGCCGCCTATTATTTTTATCTAACACTAACTTCAACCATTGAATAACGAAATCAGCACTTAACGCTTCAACTGACTTTAACAATCTATCCATTTGGGTAACAAACTCAATAAATTGTTTGTATATTCACTGACCCAGATGCCAAAATACCCACTCAGTAAACAGCCTATTTGAACACAAATACTCCACAATAATCCACAAATCCCAAAACACTTCACAGTAGTGGAGAAGTAGTGGTTAATGATTTGATATCATAGAAACTACGCACACTGCAATGAGCACTTGTATATGTACTTACACCTGGTCTAATTAGGTAGCAATAACAACCAATTTTGAGATATGAGATCATTAATTACAATTATACGTGCGAGTTCCCTTCCACAAAAGCCTCTATATTTCTAATTCAAACACGGGAGAGGAAAATAAACTTAATGCAAATGGACATTAACGAAATTCTCACGAAAAAGTGTAATTATAAATCACGCATCCCAGAATATTCCAGATTAGATGAGTACACAATAAAGGGGGTTTTTCTCCTTGAATCCATTATTCTATATATCTATTCTATCTATTGGTACTGAAATCGATAGTCACAAATTGGAAATTGAAAGTAGACAAAGCTTCGTGGCTTGTCATTTTAGTGATTGAACATTTGTTCATTGGTATCCTTTAGTATTGGGCGATCATAATTATTGAAATAGAAAAGCTCCACGAATTTTATGCAGCAATGGCAAATATAATAAGCAGAAAGTTTAGTTTTAATCGCCTGAAATTAATTACACAAAAGCGTCAACAACTTAGCGTGCACGATCCGGGAACGTTGCATTAGGTCAATTATCTACGTCAACTAAAACTGCATGCATAATTTTTTAGGTGTACCAGGTATTAATTTCCACACCCGGTGCATTCGCGTTTGATAAATTACGCATACAAACGATTGTGCTTTTAAACACCGTTTTGGGAGACGTATAAACACAACCCTTTATTTATGCAAGGCAAAAGCGACGAAAATACGCAAAAGTTTATTCGTTTTGTATGCTAGTAAGTAAGGGACAGGTTGGCAAAGCTTTCCCCTTTATCAACGTGGTTTTAATTGGGAATGGTGGTGTAATGCTTTTTTAGTTTTTGAACTGTCTCAGCTTCTGCGGCTTCCGATACAAATTCAATTTTAACGTGCCTAATGTTCTTTTAATGAGTCAATCACACTGACAAGCGGTTCTGTACACCAAATAAGTAATTTAATGTGTGAATATAAAGGGCCAAACAGCGATTTATATGGAAAACGCGTTCAAAGTTAATCGGCAGTCGATACGAACGAATTGGTATATGAAACATGCAGGAAGTGCCCGGGTTTCCCCTCTCGGTGATCGATACAGAAAAGTCGATCTTTGCCCGATGCAATAATGTAACCTTCTCTAGACTGCATACGCTTCAAAAAGTGGCGTTATTAAAGTGTATCCACAAGTGACAAGGGAGTGTCGCTTATTTGGTGTATAAGTCGTATTGTATTGTATATTATACCTCTTATACTACTTTTATTGCATTATCTGGTAATATATACACGTTAAACTCAGCATATTTCAATTTAGGAGACGAAAAAGTTAACATAACCTACAAAAATTAGCTGTCACCATTGTTTATAAATAAAAAAAGAAAGTTGTCATTTAAAATTTTTCAGTTTCGCCAACTTAAAGGACGAAATATACGTAAAATAACACCAGATTTTCAGAAAATGAAGTGAACTTTTAATTAAGAACGCGGAAAATTTAGGGCTTCTTCCGCAAGTTTTTTTAATTGAAAACCGGTGCCTTCTATCTATTTCTGTACCTGGGAGGCTTATTAGCGTCACGTACCCATAAAAAGTATCACTTTACACGTTTACACGTTAATTTAGTCAACGGAGTACAAAATAGTATATTAAGATACAAGTGTATAATCAAGTCTTTAAAGCACGCGCAACGAGTTTAAGGGCACGACGCAAAGCGGAGTGCCTTTAACGTTGCAAGTGCTTTAAAGACCAATTATACACGTGTATCTTATAGTATTTTTTATTATACCTGCAGTATAATTTAAAAATAGGAAATACAATGAAATCATATTGACGTTATACTCGAATACATGTCTAATTAAGTGGGCTGGGTGTTCGTAATTTCACGATTGCCATGGAAATGTCACTTGACGTTTGCTTATAAAAATCATCGTCTTTGTGAATAAAACGATTTCCGTTGAAAAAGATAATACACCGTCCATTAAATCGCCTTGTAAAATCTCAATCCAGTAAAGCCTATTATCAAGCATCTGAAAAGTTGTTTCCATGGATGAATAGGAAGTTACTTACGAATAAAGTCTTAAATGCATCGATAATGCTGGCATATATGAAGGAAATGTCAAAGGTATTTAAATCTTCTATCTTTTGGTGCATTCATTCAAAACTTCACTTATTGCTGGGACTAAAAAGTGGAACAGATTTGGAAGCATACCCCAAATTACGCGCGTTTGTAAAAGCTTCAACCAAAGGATAGGTACAAAAGCCAAAGAAATGTTCTGCATTTACAGAAAGCGACTTAGGAAGATTTTTTATTTCACCTAGATGACGGTTTCAAAAGTCATACTTGGAGTATCGTTACTTAGCAACTTTAAAGCACGTGTGTTTTAAAGGCCTTTTTTCGGACGCATTTGAGTGTTTAAGACGGAGATTGTGATTTAGGTATAATAAAACAGCAATAATCGTTATGGTTCAGCAATCATCAATGTTAAACTTTGAAGCAATTCAAGCGTATTTATGAACATAATTGTGTTATACATAACCACAATTGAATTTGCTAGTAAATTTGATATAAGCTGCTTCTCTACCCAGTTTTCTATCTATACTCATTATTTGGGGCTTTTGAAACAATTTTTACATTAATTAGCACTAGTATGGTTAGGTACACTTTTAAACACGAATTACATTCCTTATAATATCGTAAATCTAAGCTATATGCATCTGGAAAAATACGAGTTTATATAAAACTGGAGACAGAAAACGTAAAATAAAGCAAATACACGAGGAAAAGTGTAAACTAGTAACGTGCAGCCGTGAAGCGTGAACTGTCAAAACAGTATAACTAATAATTACAGCACGGAGTGTACCGCGTTGTTTTCGAGGCTTTCTATTGGCCAGTTTGGAATTAGGTCCAATATGGCAACCGGAACGAACGACCACTCAAAAACGAAATACCCTGTTGTCGTCACTGTTCTAAATTGAGTCACTGTAGGCAGAGTAGGGTCTGATAGAGTGAGTCAGACCTCTACTCTGCATAGGTTTGTGATCCCTTTGGCAAGTTCAGTTGAGATTGACTTTTAATCTTAAATTAAAATCATATTTCAGTGTCTATTTGAAATATTTTCAAACCAATTATTATTTTTGTATTAAAGTGCCATTGATTGTGACTATTCAAGTAACAATATTAATTATTTATGTGCTACCTTCTCAATTTTACTACTTTTTTGGCTTTATCAAGACCAGAACAAGAAACTCGTGTAACAAGGGGTCGCCGTGTTCAAACATTTTTGTTAATATATGGAAATTTCCACACGTACCGCTTCGTAGCGCACGTGAACGAAAGTATGTCCGGCGATAACAAGCCATAACTAGAAGAGAGCGAGCGCGATTGCCACGATCTCTTGAGACCTAAAAGTTTCGTTCCGTGCCTGCAACAAAGCCTATATAATAAATTTGCCAAAACTAACATCGACAAAACGAACATTGTCATTTTATTTCTATGCATAATCACGAAATTATTTTTCGCGAAATTAAAGCCGGAGGGGGGGGTGCAACAAGAACAACCCCATAAATGTAAAAGAACACCGGAAACAGTAAACCAGTAATATTCAAGGAGAGATGAAGCAACTAACCAACTTGATATCGCGATGCTTATCCAGTATCAAGCTAAAATGGAGCTGATTGTATTGGATTGCAAGAAGAGCAGCAGGAAATTCTTTGCGCAATTGAAATAATACAAAGCGGCGTAATCTCACTCGCAACTGAAATCGTTTCAGAATGCTTTATTTTCCCCTAGGGTTCCATGAATTAGACAGTATGCTAATATTTAACATTTCCATGAGGGCGGATGTTCACATTGAATTAAGATCGTTCCTTGCTTTTACTCTTATTCGAAAATAGTAAAGCTGTTCTAGCCCTCCTTAATTTTGTACGCATCAATTTGGTAGTAGGTGTACTTAATCACCACACCAATACATCACACTTGATAAGCTTATACGCTCCTCCGTAAGATTTACTCGATGCCAACAAAAAGATGTATTTCATTATAAAGTCAGTAAACTATTTCTATTCACCCCAAAAACGTATATCTTTATTGATTACAACCGACCCTGGGAAACAAAGCTAATTAAACTTTTAGAAGGATTTTAAATAAAAAATGTTCATGCAACTTCGATAATGCTAATTGAATTTTTATGTTCTTCGGACACAAATCTATTTTAAATGGAAATATCCTTTACTAATTTTTATTGGTTTTAGACGGGATCTTTCATGCTACTTCCTTTCATTAGCTAATGAAAACTCTTCATAAAACTATTTAATGGGTGGTCAGTTAGAAAATAGTAATATTTACTATTTTTTGCCGTTTCTTTGAAAATCCTTTCAAGCTTGTGAACCAAAATAATGCATTATAGGAGAATTATTTTCATTTGCTTCTAATGATTATTGGGTAATGCCGAACAATTCCGAAAGGATTAAATACACAAAGTTTAATGAATACCTGACACGAGAAAAAAAATTTAACATGAAAACTTTATCAGGATCACACAAAGGATTCGAATAAACACATAATTAATTGATTGGCAATGGGAAAAATTTATTCCGCAACACATCAAAGGACATGATTTACTAGAAAGCATTCCAATTTGAGCTTTCTGCTATAGGCAATATTTCTAGAAACGAGCTTACAAAAATGGCCAATATTGCAATATTGAACACAAATAAATGCGTACATAAATATTTAAAATTGTTCTTTATACGCCCACAGCCTATCAAAGCATGTCAGAGTGGTACGAGACAATTTAAAAGTTTGTAACAGTTGATCCTATATAGCATTTGAACAGGCATGAAATGGCTTTTCTCCGCCGTCGTAAATTTCGAGTAATTGATGCGCTCGAGTTGCTTACGATGTAGTTTTAGTTTTAGGCCATTATTGATCGCCCTAACCTGAATGTATTGGCAAATGTTTCTCCTACATTTAATCAGTTTCGCATCAAACCGACAAAAACACACAAAATCCAACACTATGAGAAATTATACTGAAACGCCGAGATTGCAAGTGTTCTAAATACAATAGCGAACTGTCCTTCACAAAAAGGGGTTTTATCTCGTCAGTTGGAAATTGTGCTAATTCGAATCAAACAAAGAGACGCGCGGCATTTATTTAACTTTTTAAGTTTAAATGTATACTCAAGGGTTGATTTATTAAACTTTGACCTTTACTGCTTATATAGGGCGCGTAAACGAACTCCTGAAACAGAAATTGATTAACTGACAGTCGGTGGCAGAAACCTTCCTCTTCCCTTTTCCCTTTTCATTTCTGCTTAAACATGGCGTATTTTGTCTAATTGATTACCTTACTAAAGTGACGTCTTTCCACAATGGCCGGAAAAAGAACCCCAACTTTTATTACATGCCAGATTAATGTAGGAGCATTACGAGAGGTTCGTTGTAAACTTCGTAAATGTGAATTAATTACAGAAGTTACTCTAGCATCAAAAGACGTATCGCTACTTTGATCTGTACCCACCTATTTTTTTTTCTTCAAATACAAACAAGTTCACATTGCATTTACACTATCGGCACATGATTCAAATGATCTTGTCGTAGAAAGCCTGATTGATAGGTGCAGCAAGTGATTTGTTTTTCCTAATTCCAAATTTGGGAAAAGTTTTTAATTATTTACCAATTTCGTCAGGAAAACGACAAAACACATTGCTTTGATGCACAGGAGCTAAATTTTCCTGACATACTTTCTTTTTGGTTAAGTTGGTAGATCGAAACCTTTATTTATTTACCAATCTCTTGGCGGAGACTGCAAATTTAAAAATTATCTTGATGCACAATAATTAAATTATGTGCTCTTTCTGTCTTGGTCATTTTTTGAAAGTGTAAAGTCATTCGAATTAATAATTCTTTTTTGGCCAGTTGCACAAACAAATAATCCAGGATTATTGTTTAATCCGGTATTAAGACATTTGATTGACTTTATATTGCAGTATGCAGCCAATCAAATGTCAAAATTCCTATTTAAACTCAGATTTGGCAAATAATGTAGGATTTTGATTATAATTCGCTTTCCTGCAACCGGCCGTTTGAGTATTAATTACAGTTTCATAAGCGATTGCCTCCGTGACGGACGTTAGCTTTGCTATTTCGCATATTTATGTGCAACCCGATTCACTACCCCTTTTATTTGTTTGTTTGTGTTGTGATCTGTTACAGATTTTAAAAACGCACCCTTCTGAATTCAGACGGCCGCTATGACCAGAATTCCCCGTTTCAAAATACAAATTCAGCAGAAATTCAGTATGCGAGTTGCTTAAGTACGGCTCAAAACTCATTCATTTCGATCTCCAATAAGATTTATTTTTGTGAAAAGATGGTGGATTTATTTACTAAACGTAAAATTTTTTTCCACTCTGCTCGTATTCGGAAACCAGATTTTTAATCCGGCTCTTATTCAATAGCACCTCATCCTTGAACTCCCAGAAATCGATTGGCGGAGGTTTGACATCGCTGTCTTTTTTCTTTTTTTCCTTCGAAAAATTTCCCTAAAAAGGTGTGGTTAATTACCACCACATAGGGATGATTACTCGGGGAGCAATAATTAATCAGAACTCAGATTTTAAAAAAATCGACACTGGTTATAATGATCTCCATAAATCAGTGTAAGGAAGCCGTTGCTTCTTCTATTTCAACCCCTTTATCTACAAGAATATTGACCATCCACTGACCAATAAGTTGTATGGTTATCAGCTTATAATTAAATTAACTGACCGTGCAAAAGAATTGGTCATTTGATCGTGCACCTAATTATATTACTACCTAGAGAAGGTGAAAAATTAAAGATTAGCTAATCAAAGGTAGCATATATGCTCACAAAGGGGTAATTTTAATTTCGAGCGCATATCGTTTTCGATGTAAAAATAAATATACCAACCCGCAAACATTTTAATTAAAAGTACACAATTTGACGAGCGTAATTTTCTAGGGATTCATTACAATTCTCTCGTTAGGATTGCACTCAGGATACGAACAATTAGATTCCAATACACGAACATGCACATTTATAGAACACATTGATAATAATTTTATGTAAACACTTACCCCCATTGAATTACTTAACGAGGAGGTACGTATTGAGCCACTTACCTGAAAAAAAAAGAAAAGAATTAAACTTCTATTAAAAGGCGTCGTGTTTTGTAGGTGGTGTCTTTTTTTCTAGTCAGAAAGTCTGAGGAAAAGGATGGGATATTAGATAAATAATGGCGCACACGTTAAAGGATCGCCATCAATTTTATCACTTCCGCCAAATTAAGAATTTAGCATTCCCACAACAGACATTTGCGGTTTAGCGCCTTTGGGAATAGGCTTCTTTCTCCGTAATTCTCGCAGAATACCCCGAAATGTAAGGGAGCATTGCAAACTCAAATTTTATACATTCGCACGTATAATATTCATATTATAGGGCGTTAGATAGTAATTATGTACATTGCCATGTTGTAATAGCCAAACTGTGATGTAAGGGTGTCATGTCAAGAAGTTTCTGAACAGACTTATGTTCTTGTAAATGAATAAACCAAAATATGTTCAGACGTGTTAGCTTTATTTTTAAGGGTGGTTTTTTAATTTGATATCTTCATCCTGCTTCAAAAGGTATAACGAGTCGCGTTGTTTGTACGAGTATTTTTATTCGTATTTTTATAAGAGTACCCTAACCATACGTATTTTAAATAAAGATTAAAGATAAGGCCATAAATCAATTTAAATATACTCACTAAAAATGTGATCGTCATTTAATGATCGACAGTTTATTAGTAAAAAATCGTAGTCATTGTCTATTTTTGTCAATCGTTCACGGATGGAGAAGTTTTCCTCTGAAAAAACCAAGACACGTAAGCTCCTGCAGGCCAACGATCTTCCTTCATTACAGCCTCAAAATTATATAAATCGAGAATTATTTTAAAACTTGAGTAATAGTGAGGGAATTTTGAGGGTATTTGCTAGCATTTTAGATTAGAGATTTAGATAGTTGACCAAATCGTTTGTTGTTTGCGGATTTAAACTGGACACGTAGATAAAATATTTCTTGGGCACCACCCGAAGGCAGTCGACCTTTGACTTCCTGCTGCTTTTACTTCTCTATGTTCTGGTTTCTTACGTACCACCTCTGTCCATGCAGTTGGTTGCATATTGTTTTCCGGTAGCAATGTTGTTTCCACTAGGGATTTGTTAATGGTCTCGGTGGTATTTTTTCCATCGTTTTCGTTAATTATTATTTTCACCGATGATGATTTTTTGGACAGCGTCGTTTTAGGTAGATCATTCGGACTTGAATTTGTCGATGGTGACGATTTGGCATCTGAAGAGGGATGTTGGTCATTTGTTGACGTTACAGATTTAGGATCTTGTCGACTGGCGTCAATAGCTGGTAGGCTGGCAGTCGCTTTGATACAACTGGTCATGGCAATTCTGGAGTTGACTCCAGAAATTAGACCAGAGCAATTTTTAATACAAAAAGTTTGTTTGTAATTTGTATGAAAAAGACAGAGTACATACGTGTATTTACAATCTGCAAGATAAAACCTTGAAACGCCTTGATGTGGATTAGAAAATTTCCCAAACTCTTATCTTCAAACAGGTTTTTGTGTGTGTTACATATTGATAAGCGGACTGCATTCCCGTACGTAACTAATTGATCGCAACGATTTTTGCCCTGTTTGTTAATTCTTGATTATGGACAAAATTAAATAGCCCAAAAACCATTCAAAGAACCAATCTATATACAAAAAACCCAAAAAAATCAGACTTAGAATTTGAAAACTTATTGGAAAAACACATACCTTTGATTCAAAGGATTATAATAAATGTCCGTGTTTCTTTATTGACTTGACTCCACGCTTAAATCCCAAAAATTTGGATATACAAAATGTAATTATATAAAATAATTAATCCATCTTCCAGGTAACCACAACTTCGAAGAGATATTAACAGCAATTATACGTTTATTATATGATTAATTATTCTTGCGAAGAAAATTTAAACTGCCAGCTTTAACGATTATTTTCGTAATGTAGGTACGTTACCAAAATTGCATTAGAGCGGACATAATCGTAAATGATCGTTCAAAACCGTAACGTTTGAACTAAATATGTAACAAATTCTCTTCTTGTTGTTGTTTTCTTCCATAAATGCCTGTCAATGTCGTGCTTGGCTCGCTTTATTGTGGTTAAATCTTCACTGTGGTCTACTCGTACCTTCCTTTTGTTGCATTTTTCGAATGGTTTGTAAAAGTGCTCTTTTGAGATGCGGAGATGTTTTCCTTGCATTGCAGGATAGACAATTTGCCACGTAGTTGCACACATAGGTCCTCATCTTCGGCCAAAAACATCTTGTACTCACGCAGTTCCATGTTTTCTGTTCAACTGGATGCCCTCTCAGTGTTGAATTATGAAAACTGTACAACGCATCAGCCGTCTAAAAATAATCGTTATATTCGCCCTCGGTTTCCAATTTTTCCCGAACTTCTTTGCAGAAGTCGTCCTCCTTGTGTAGTTTTAATAACTGTTTTCTGTCCCGTATTGGTTCTATACTAATTTCTAAAATACTCGTATTTGCTTGCTCTTCGTGTTATTTTGATAGAACATAGGCCGTAACATTTAATGGTAAACCATTGGAAATAAGTGACTGGAAGGAAACGAGCAGAGTAGTACCGTATATGAAACGAGGTAGTAAATATCAAGTAGACACCTATGAATTAATAAACATGTATTCAATAGATAATAAATTTAAGTTGTATAAAAAGGATTTAGTTTAATAATTTGTTAAATGATATAAGTGCGAATTTTATTTCAAAAAGTCAGCCACCGTTTTAGCTAATCAGTTACAATATTTAACACAGGAGAATCAATCGCAATAGGGAATAATCAGCAATTTGTTCGGCACACGCCTAAAGTTGTGCAATGAGCCCAATGGGGAAATAGAAGTGTAAATTTTTGCAATAATAATAAATCGCAAGGTGGAAATCGTGCTCAGGAAGGCAAATTTTTCGTCCCTAAAGATGAATTAAATGTTGTTTTAAATATTAATGACTTAATTATATTACAGTTGAATATTTTGGCAAAAGATTAAAGTTTTTTCTCAATACTGGAGCATCTATTAGTTTAATACTCGCATTTCATAATGCTTTAAATGGAAATGAATGTGATAACAATAGAAATGTAACTATAAATGGCATAACGGGGTCAATGAAATCGAAGTGATTTATTAACATTTCATTTCAATTCCTAAATTTTCTAATTAATAACGATTTTCCTATATTTGATAGTTTTACAGAGGATTTTGATCGAGTACTTGGATCAGACTTTTTCGCAAAATATACTTAAGGCAATAATTGATTACGGAAATTTTACTATTTCTCTTAATGACCTTAAGGTAGCATACAAAGGATATGTGCCAGGTACGCTTTATTAGAAAACGATAAGGTCAGTGTCACTAATGTAATCCGACCGAGCATTAAACTAAAACAAGGTGCACGGCCCGTTTATATAAAGCCGTATAGGTTGCCGCAAGTTCAAAAGGCAGAAATAAATAAACAAATTGACAACAACAAATAATAACCAATAAAAAATGTCGTACTTATATGGTAATAGAATAAAAATATCGAAAATGATAAATTCGACCGGGAAAAAACAGTTTCTTATAGAATGTGGCCTGTAGAATCCATAATTTCAAATAGTTCCAAGATTGAGCTACTAGTTCAAAAGTTACAGCCTTTTGAATTTTCTTTCGAAATTGGTTTCTAGTCTATAACTTTTGATTGAGAGGTCTAATCGAAAAAGTACGAATTGTTTTGGATTCTATGCACCAAAATTAATACGAAAATGTGTTTTGCCGAGAAATTTTGGTGTAGTCGATTTTTGGTAAAAAAAGGAAGGTTATACACTGCCTTTTTTTGCCCCGAAAAAAAAATGGTCTCAGATAGGGAATGCAATCCCGCAGCAAAATGTCAATACCGGTATTTGCGGGATTTTTAGATGTTAATCCCGCGGGACCCCGGTATTTGCGGGATCCCGCAAAACTTTAAAATAAATTGCCAAATAAGCAATTCTGTTCGGTTAACTTCTGTATTAAAATAAATCGCTAATTATCACAATATTTAACAAAAAAGTACCTTCAGCCTAACTTAGAGCTCAAAAAAACCTCACCTGTAAAGCACAAAAAGGTAAACTTCTAAAGTGCCTCAAAAATCATAGTACATTTTAACGAAAATAGTTTAACAATTATTTAAAAAATAACTTCTCCGTTATGCGTTTCATTAACAAAGTAAGCAGATTCGTCCCTTTGGTCGACAAATTCCTCAGTCCCGCAAATCCCGCGGGATCCCGCGCCATTTATGTGCGGGATCAATCCCGCAAAAATGCTGCGGGATCCCGGTATTTCGGGATCCCGCGATCCCGGTATTGCATTCCCTAATCACAAGGTTATTATCAAGTCGGGTTAGAACCATCATGTAGAAAAATATACGGCATTTACGACGGGAAAAGGATCTTTACAAATGACTAGGTTGCCAATGGGGTTAAAGACACGTCCAAGTGTCTATAGCTTTATCAGGGTTGAATTACGAATCTTGTTTTATTTACCTTGACGATCTCATTGTCTTTGGTTGCAAACCCACACAATAAATTTAATGAAAGTGTTTAATAGGTTGCGGGAAGTTAATTTAAAGTTGAATCCATTGAAATGTGAATTTTTAAAGAAAGAAATTTTGTATCTGGGACATACCATTTGGGAAAAGGTCATTGAGTCCGGCCCAAATAAGATTAAGGTACTTCAAAATAATCCAGTTCCAAAAAACGTCGACGAAATCAAAAGATTTGTTGCTTTCGCAAGCTACTACAGAAAATTTATTCCACGTTTCGCCGAAATTACGCATCCTTTAAATAACCTAACAAAAAAAGGTAAAAAATGTTATTGGGATAAATCATGTCAAGAATCATTTGAAAAATTAAAACAAGCGTTAGTAAGTCCACCAATTTTAGAATTTACACATTTTTCTCCAGAAAACAAATTTATATTCATTGTTGAGTTATTGAAAACCCCCTTGGATTCAAATTGCAACTGGAAACAAATTCTTAGGTGGAATAATAGGAAATGAAGACAAAAAGAAAAAGTTTGTAAAAAATAAATGATCCTGTTGAGACTGTTAAAAATGCTTTTGAAATTACCTGTAAAAACTCAGAAAAGATCAGAACTTCTTTGAATGAACATACTCTTTTGAATATTCAAGATCACATCATCTGTGTTAAAAAAATAATGAATGAAGAATTGATAACAAAAACAAAATGAGATATTTGTATAACTACCTGAAAACAAAAGAAGAGTTTTGCATAGTGTATACGAAGGAAAGTCTTCAAAATGGTTAATTCAATTTTTTAATGATTCCCTCAATACTTTGTTTCACTTGGAAACCCATGCCAATATAGCAACCTAATGTTGGATAAAATGCCTTTGCTTGTTCATCCTTTATGTAAGGAAATTTAGTTCAGAATTTCATTAGATACCTATATTTCAAAAGAATTTGCTAATAGTTTTACATACACTACTTTGACCATCACCGTGCTCTCATTACTATTTGTTAACTAATTATCTTAAAAATCCATCATCCCGTTACAGTTATTTGCTTTGAAGACCACGGCCGAAGTCATTTAAACTACGGAGGATTAGCGTAACATATTGCTATTTATAATTACTTGCACAAAGTTGACATTTTACTTTAAGACTATCCAAGATTGTTCATGCGCCCCTTGTTTATATGAATTTGATGTTAATGGAAAAGGGATCCAATGCCACTGAATGTATTTCAGTGTGAACTTATGTACTTTCATATTCACTAACATGTATTTTCTTTCAGCTAGGTAATTAAACGAACACAAATATGGCCGTGAATGATCGAAACTATTTTTTGCATTCTAGCAATGGAAATATTGATACAGTTTTATTTTAAACATCATTTGAAGCCACTCCAACCGACCTTTTTTAATACTCGTAGAACTCGTATCTATAGTTTCGTTAATAAATTATTATTCATCGGAATCCTCGTTTTCAGCACAAGAAATTTATTTTCCCAAAGATTTAGTATTATATCCTTCGAATCACATAAAAATCGAAAAGGCATTATTTGTAAAAACAATGAATTATATCTTAGTAGATCGTATATTTCTTTTATGTAAAGACCTATAAAAACCATACATTTGGGAGTGACTCCTAGAAAAGGGTACACGCTAGTGCGAGTGACTAATCCGACAGTTAATTCCCAATAAAATATTGTCACTGAAAGTACGTTTATAAATCACTCAAACAACAGGTATTTTCGACTGTCTGTTTGATAACACGTCGGATCTTGTTCTAGATCAACATCGAAGTGTAGGTTGCAAGACAAGAGTCGACTTGTCAAATCAAAATTGCCTTTTTTGTCAATTGGTGGATGAGAAGCATCTATTTTGTGCAACTGGAAGTGTGTGCCGTTCCTGTACTTGCAACAAAAACGGCAATCAGGCGGAGAAGTAATTTATTCACGGATTTTAATTCATACCCAAATTTTATCTAAATAAATTTCACGTTTTGTTCATGTTACAAGTGTGTTATTTACGAATTTAAGGGTAAAATGTTTAATTCAGTGCTAGTGGCCACAACTTTAACCGAGATGGAGACTATTCGATCGCATTTTCATACCAAAAGTATAGAGGGACGTCTGTAATACCGGTAATACCTATGCTCCAAGTTTGTGTCTGTGAATTAAACCGTAAGATGAACAAAGTGTAGGAGAACTAACGAAATGAATATTCCGTTTGTAAAATGTAGAGATTTTTCCAATGTTTGCATCAGTTTATCGTGTTTCTTTTTTGTTATCTCACTTGACTCGTTTTCAAATCCCACTAGCAGTTGTTGGAGACGCAAGCGTCGCGTTACTAAAATGCAAGGTGCTAACGTAACATTTTACTCACGCCACCTAGTTTTCCACTTTTTATCGATCGTGTGCCTCAATTTCAGACTGAAGCTTATGTCTAGAGATTACACAGGTTCATGATATTGCTTTGGTTGTTCCTGCACAATCTTATCTACGGGTGGGTGGAACTACGCTATTTTTAGCACGAGGATAAGCAGAATTAGTTGTAGGTGGTAGCGAATCCAGGAAAAATTAACGTTTTGTTTGTGGTGAACGGTATGCTCGTTATTATTTTGATATTTTGGGCATTTCCACCCGTTAGCAGGTGTTCAGTAGGCATGAGTTGAGTATTGTAGGCGTCGTGGAACCACCCCTTGAGCTAGGTGCCTGCTGATTATTGAACGTTTAAAAAAGGAAAATCAGGCCACGCATAAAGGAATATTTCAATCAGATTCCTCCAGATTTCTTTAAAGGTTGTCTAAAGATCGCATTTAACATTTTAGGGAGGTTCACATCAAATTTCCGCACTCATCCTTATAAGACTATCTTAATATTCTCCCGAAATTTCCCCCAACCTTCCTTCTATCAAAATCTTCTTCTTTCTTGTCACATATTTCCCAAAAACTCAAGAAATTATGTACTAATAGCATCTCTAATCTACCAGGATTTTTTCCAAGAGACTTCCTACAATTACCTACTTCAAGGTTTAGCGAGAGACGCTAAGTAAAATGCTGTCGCGGAATATATTTACAATATCTACAAAATGGTAGCCGAAGTGCACGTGGCGAGTGCTGTCGTCGGAGTGAGCGCGGATGCTGGTCTTCTGGCTGATGGTTCTGCACTACTACCTAAATGTAATGCTATTTGGTATGGCTAGAAAGCATTTTTTCAGAGATTTTCCAAGGACGTATCACACTTGGGGGGGTCACTATTTAAGATTTAAAAGTTGGGGTGGCTGGGGCGCAGGGTGTTGGAGGGGGTGCGTCGCCAACTATGTCATTGTGACATTCTTCTTGCAATTAAGAATGAGAAAAATCTCAAAAAATACGTTTTTAATCAAATTGCACCAACATAGCCGGCCGCATTAAACGATTCGTTTAATTATTCATCTTCATTAAGCAATGGACATCAATTACGTACTGCCCGCTTATATAATCCAGATTTTGTTTTAATAGTCGCGACTCTGATGATGTTATCATCACCGGGATGAACTTCGATAACTCGTCCAATTTTCCAGTGCGCAGGAGGTGTATTATTTTTTTTAATTAACACGATAGTCCCTGGTTTGACATTATCTTGTGCTGTTTTCCATTTTGTACGAACTTGGAGATTTCCAAGGCAGTCCCTTGACCAGCGATTCCAAAACTGTTGTAGTTTTGATAAATACTGCCACCTGGATCATCTATTAGTGGGAATCGACCAATAAGGAAATGAGAAGGAGTTAGTACTTGATAGTCATTAGGGGAAGAAGAAAGCGGGTAAAGAGGGCGCGAGTTAAGTAAACATTCTATACTGTTAAATACTCTTCATATGTAAGTAATGCATCGCCTAAAATCCGTTTTAGATGATATTTAGTTGATTTTACGCCTGCTTCTGCTAGGCCGTTGAAATGTGGTGATGAAGCTGGGGAAAAATGCCACTTAATCCCTTCATCAATTAAAGACTTTTTAACTTGAACTGCATTTTTGTTAAGAAATTCAAATATAGTTTTTAATTCATTATTTGCTCCTATAAAATTACTACCATTGTCACTAAGGTTTTCCTCTTCTAGATGGAAATCTTCTAAATGCAGCTAAAAATGCGTTAGTAGAGAGATCAGACACTAATTCGAGATGACAGGCCTTAGTAGAAAAACATACAAATATACAAATATATGCTTTCGTTATTTTGCATCCTCGTCCTTGTCTATCTTTTAATTTAATTGGACCGGAATAATCAACCGCACAATCGGTAAATGGTGGTGACGGAGTGACTGTAAACTTTGGCAACTGTGCCATTATAGGAGCAAAAGAATTTGCTGTGTGTCTACGACAAATCACGCAATTTTTTATTACTGTTTTTGCAGTCATACGCGCAGACAATGGCCAAAATCCTTCTCTTACAATAGCAATGAGAGAATTAGGGCCGCAATGTAAATTCTTTATGTGTTCAAAGGTTTAGTAAAGTAATGTGATCGAGGCAGTACAATTGGATGTTTTTTCTCATATGCAAGTAAAGCTTTACTGAGTCCACCTGTAAGTTTTAGCAAGCCATCATTATCAAGAAAAGGCGTTAATGAATTTAATTTACTACGCTTAGGACATTCCTTTCCCGACAAAAAGGCTTGGTACTCATTGGGAAAACTTTCTTGTTGATTGACCTTTACGATTTTATTAAGTGCATTATTGCGTTCAATTAATGAAAGATGTCCAGTATTAATTTTAGAAGAATTCCGACTATTATTTATAAATCTTAAAACCAAACACATTACATGATACTAGTTTATTAAAATTCTAAAATGTTGAAATTCAATTACTTATTTGATTTTGAAATTGCACTATTGTTAATATTATAGGTTTTGGAGTTTTTAACTCAGGTAGGTAAATATTATTGTCATTGCATTCTGAAAAATACTCCATGGTACTACATAACCTTTCTGGGCCAAACCACCATAAACTATTAGATATTATTTCCTGTGGATATAAACAACGAGAAATTAAATCCGCAGGATTATGGTTTGTTGATACATACTTCCACGAATATGAATTAGTTAACTTCAATATTTGGTAATACGATTCGCAACAAATGTTTTAAATACGTTTAGCGGAGTACTTATCAATCTTAAAACAACAGTAGAATCGGTCCATAAAATGCAATATCAAATTGAATTCGAGACGATTTGAGTACTTTATTTACTAACTCTGAAAGTAATACTGCACCACAAAGCTCAACTTTGGGTATTGTTAATTCTTTAACTGGGGCAACTCTGGACTTTGCTGCAAGTAAATGAATTTGCACATTTCCAAATTTGTCTACTGATCTTATATAACAACAACCACCGTATGCTAAATGACTAGCATCGCAAAAACCATGCAACTAATTTATAATTTTTTAATAACGAGTTACTAATATACTTTGAATGATTTCGGAGCTATTAGATGCCCACTTACGTAACGGCATTTTTGCAGATTGTAATATGTTATAAATGTCCTTTGATGTTTGAATTAATTCTTGGGCAGAATCACATTCGGTTAATAAATCATCTACGTAGAAATCTTGAAGTATAGCTATCGAAGCTTTCGGAAAAATTGTTTGTGACTCTAATCCAAGTTGATGCAAACACCGTATTGCTAAAAAAGGTGCACTTGCTGTTCCATAAGTAATTGTATTTAGTTTATAAGTTTCAATATTATCTTTTGGATCTTCTCTCCAGAAAACTAATTGAAATTGCCTATCTTTATCATCAACAATCATCTGCCTGTACATTTTTTCTATGTCTGCACTTACAACAAATAAATTCTGGCGAAAACGAATCAAAATTTAAGATAGATCTGATTGTTGGTCCAACCATTTGTAAATCATTTAGTGACTTACCAGATGAAGTTTGTGCAGATGCGTTAAAAACGACACGTAGTTTTGTTGTTAAACTTGATTCACGAATTATTCCATAATGTGGCAAATAATTTGGAGTAAAAGGTTCCGACGTAAGTAGTGTCATATGACCTAATTGAATATTCTTGCATAAATTCATTATACTTCTTTTTTAGATTAAGATTTCTATTGAACCTTCTTTCTAAACATTGAAACATTTTTAATGCATAATTTTTAGAGTTTCCTAAATGTTGTGTTGTACAATCCTTAAAGGGAGTTCGTACAATAAGTTATCCTGAAGTATCACGTTTGTACGTAGATTTAAAATGATCTTCGCACAATCTTCTTTTGACCATACACAAATAGGCACCGATTCCAACTCCCAAAATTTTGCAAGTTGTTCTTGTAATATAAAGTTATCTGAAACCTTCACTACATTACACGCAATAGTATGATCATTTTCTTTTGAATTTATTGAGCCTGAAATAATCCATCCTAAAGAAGTAATCTGCAGGACCTATAGGTTTATTAAAACCTAAAGAAATTTGACTTTCACGCAATAAATGCCAAAAGAGAGATGGGCCGATTAATAAATCTACATCTTGCTTAATAATTTGGATCCGCTACCTCTACATGATTAGGTATTTTTAAAGAATTGTTTATTAATCTATCAGGTAATCTTCCTGTAATCTGTAATTAAACAAGAAATTGTTGTAATAAACGAAGTAATTCGCGATTTTATTATTAGTTCGCATTTATTTTGTATATTGCTCACTGATGAATTATTAATTCCTATCACAGATATTCTTGTTGGAATTTTTGTTAGACATAATTTATTAAACATAGGCGCCAAATGTTTCTTCTTGCAATTAAGAATGAGAAAAATCTTAAAAAATACGTTTTCAATTACAATTATAATTTTTAATCAAATTGCACCAACAGTGATTCCCCCTCCGAATTACTAAAACCAATGTTATATCTCGTTTATTTACTAAGACATGGGGGTGGTAAGTTTTCAAATTGCCACCCTGTATATACCAGCGTAGTCCTGGTGATGTTTTGTAGAGCACTGTATGTAATGTCTTCGTGTCCCTGTGCTCTTCCGGAGTGCTGACTTAAAATTATGCACCTTACTTATTCCGGGGTGGCGTGCTGGAGGATGTTGAGGTACGGAGTGGCTAGCAGTTCTTCTAGTTCTTCCATGGGTCATTTGTGTGCTTCGTCCGTTGGCTGATTGTTGGTGAATGTTTGTTGCAGGGTTGCCGCGAAGATTTCCGCTTTTTCGACCGGATCATATATCGCCTCCGGCTGCGTAATGAGGCGGTATTTATACCGGTGGTCTTCTTTTTGCTTTAAGAGCAGCTTGCTTGTTGTTGAGGCGCCGTTTTATTGCCGGGTCTCTTCTGATTTGCCATAGGCGGACGGTTTGGTACTATCTTCGTGCTAGAGTCCATCGCTGTGGGTGTGTTGGTGGCGGTGGTTGTCGCCTGCCTGGACCTCTCTTTTGTCTTTTGTTTCTTCTTGGTGACCCGTTCCTTGCCTTGAACGCTTCCACTTTCAGGCCGTGGCAGTACAACATGTTGGTGACTGTGTGTATATCTGGCTTGCACCAGGGAGATTTTTGAGGGTGACGAGGTATACGTTGCTGTCCTGTCGCCCTTTGGGTTGGATTTTCGTGACAAAGGTCGCGTGGAAGCCTTTCTCCTTAAACTCGGTTGCGATCTCCTCTGGTTAAAGTGAGGATGCTAGCCCTTTGATAGCTACCTACCTTGAGCTCGCATTCTGCTGGTAAAGTGAAGGTGTCGAATGGAATGTTTCCGATGGCAGTCTTGTACCATTCTGAATTGGTTTGGATCTTCCACCAGTATTCTTGCCTCTCTGCCTTGCGCACCGATGTTAAGTGGATTGGTAGGGATCGTCTCCAATTGGGGGGATTATATCCTTGCGGCCCTCGGTTGCGTAGTCTCTTTGGCGGAAGATGTTCTGGTGTTTGCGGTGGCTGTGTACGATCGTGTGTGGTGGATCACTCTCGGCGGAAGAACGAAATTTAGAATTTCTTACCATTTCCACTGCACTGTGTCTAATAATAAAATGATCCGATCCTACCTAATATCAAGACAGCTCCGGAAAGCAAATAGACAGTGACAGTAAATCCCCCTTTTACCTCTTCATAACAAAAAAGTTCGACGGTTAGTATATCAGAAAATGGCACCGGCCGCTCAACCTAAAACGGAATTTAAAACTCCAATTTCCATCATGAAGAGCAAAGAACAAGCATGGGCAAAATTAGAAAGAGCTCCATTCGTAAGTGTTTTTACGCAATCCTGCGCTTCTTTCATTATTCCTACACAAATTCGTCAAATCTCTCGCATTCACGTCTTCTTGCCTGTAGATCCTCTTTCATGCTCTTTACGCTTCCTTCCTCGAATTTTGTTCCTCCACTCTCTATCACATTACACCTGGGAGTCTTCTTAATACTTTCTCCATACCCGATTTTCTAACGCATTGTTTGCGCACACTTCTATCATGTATAATGTTATGTGAACTACGCCATGCGGACGCTTTTATGTCGTGATGAGTTCAGTTTCAATTTTTTAAGGTTAAATGTGGTCGCTAATTTAGATTGAACACAAATTCGATCAGATGATTATTTGAATGTGAAGTTGTTGATTTGTATTAGAATTTTTAGATGCTTAATTTTGTTTAAATAATAACCTGGTATGGGGTTCAGTTAGAGAAAAGCTAATTAATTTGAAGATAAACGTGTTAGTAGCAGAGCGGGGAGACATTTTTGAGTAGGTATTTGAGGCACGCTGAAAACTTGTCCAATACTACTATAAATACCCAAACACAGAATTCCAGACCTGGCTAAGGAGTAGCGGGGCTAAATCAACCCCTTTATTTTTAAAGATACACATTTTTATTTGTAAAAAAATGTTTTTGAGGCATTTCGAAATTTAATATTTAAAGAGCCAAAAAAATCAATAATCCAAATCATTTAGTGGGGTCTTAGACTGTGCCAGCCGCCTTCAAAGTTCGAAAAAATGTATACTGGCCGTATATACATGAACACCCAGTGTACTTTCGGAACAATTGTCTGTCCGCCTGTCCGTTAGTACGATATCTCGAAAACGAATGGAACGATTACGATGAAATTTTGCAGGTGGATCCTTTACCAAATTTATAGATCGCACTTTGTGAATTAGGCCAAAAAAATATTGCAAAAAAATTGCAATATAGGAAGTTAAGTCAACCAGCTTCCGATAGTTAATTTTCATCAGTAAAATCCACAACATGTTACATCCCAACCGAAGAAAGATAACTAAACTAATCTGCCAACGATTTACAGCCCATTGCAATGAAAACACGCCCGCTGTATCACCATCTCCTCAAGAAATGCCATCATCAAGCAATCATCAGTAAAAATTTAATTACATAAAATCAAAGGAATCAAGGAACTAGCGCGAACCTCCAGTGGGGTCAGTTTCTCCTTTGGAATGCCTTGCGGAAGACAATGCAGCATCCAGGATCAGCTCTGCAGCATCTGGATTACCACTTTGTACTGCTAGATATAGCAAAGTGTTTCCATTTCTTGTTTTTATCGTATAGTCCGCTCCTTTGTTCAGAAGATATTCGAAAACAGTATTCGCTGCGACAAAACCTGCCGTTTCCAGTAATGAATCCATTGTGGCTTTTGTAGGCTCACATCTTGCAAAAGTTGAGTTCAACAAATCGACGTCGTCATTCGTTGTTGCTAAATCTAGTAGGGTGTTGCACTCCTTAGAATGTATCGTAGCGTTATTTTCGAGTAGAATTTGAGCTATTTCCCTGTTATCCACACGTAGAGCTACCATAAGAGGCGTATATTGATCTTTGTTTTCCACATTAATATCTGCACCATAACGAATTAACATCCTCAGTCCGGGAACTTGATTGGACGACACCGCAACGTGTACCGGTGTATTCCCGAAATCGTTTTCTAAGTTGGCATCAGCACCGATATCTAAAAGCCTTTGCGTTACAACAATGTATCCTCTTCTTACTGATTCATGAAGCGCAGTATCTCCAATGTTTGGACTTTTTCGATCAAAATATTCTCCATTATCTGCAATTCGTAAATTTACTGCGTTTGTTGTATTTTGAAGAAACTCACCTAGCTCGCTGAGGAGGTTTACATGTATCTGAAGCGAAGGTAAGCAAATAAAAAGTAATGGTACCTTCATGGCAACGGCACACACTCTAATTTTAGAGATCTTCCCACAGTGACCTTTATGAGTTATCAGCAGATATATTTTTTTGATAGGGTTACAAAGATCATAATTTTAATGATTCAGAAACTTTAATTAATATAATCCAAATTGCTTTCAGTTTCAATAATGTTATTATTATCACTGGATGCTATTTTTATCACATTCTCTTTTTACAGCCGGCCCCAGACTTAACAAAGCTGAAGACAATGACATACTTCGATAATCCCATAAACTACGAATTCAAACAAGAATACGATCACTTCTTCGCGTTTACAAAAACGCTTCCACTGTTCGATCACAGGAAAAGAACTGATAATAGAGCTTATCCGGCGGATATCAGAGAGCACATCTTTCAACAGGTGAATTAATTCACAGCCATTTAGACAAACATGCCTTGTCTAGGGAATGCAATCCCGCAGCAAAATCTCAATCCCGGTATTTGCGGGATTGTTAAATGTCAATCCCGCGGGATCCCGCAAAACTTTAAATAAATTGGCAAATAAGCAATTCTGTGCGGTTAACTTCTGTATTAAAATAAATCGCTAATTATCACAATATTTAACAAAAAAGTACCTTCAGCTTAACTTAACTCAAAAAAACCTTACCTGTAAAGCACAAAAAGGTGAACTTCTAAAGTGCCTCAAAAATCATAGTACATTTTAACGAAAAAAGTTTAACAGTTATTTAAAAAATAACTTCTCCGTTATGCGTTTCATTAACAAAGTAAACAGAGTCGTCCCCTTGGTCGACAAATTCCTCAGTCCCGCAAATCCCGCGGGATCCCGCTCCATTTATGTGCGGGATTAATCCCGCAAAAATGCTGCGGGATCCCGGTATTTCGGGATCCCGCGATCCCGGTATTTCATTCCCTAGTCTCAGATCGACCGACTCAGATCTTATAGAATGTGGCATGTAGAATCCATAATTTCAAACAGTTCCAAGATTGGGCTACTAGTTCAAAAGTTACAGCCTTTTGAATTTTCTTTCGAAATTGGCTTGTAGTCTATAACTTTTGATTGAGAAGTCTAATCGAAAAGGTACGAATTGTTTTGGATTCTACGCACCAAAATTAATACGAAAAAGTGTTTTCCCGAGAAATTTTGGTGTAGTCGATTTTTGATAAAAAAAGGAAGGTTATAGGTACACTGCCTTTTTTTTGCCCCGAAAAAAAAATTGTCTCAGATAGGGAATGCAAACAAATCTCAATCCCGGTATTTTCGGGATTGTTAGATGTTAATCCCGCGGGATCCCGGTATTTGCGGGATCCCGCAAAACTTTAAATAAATTGCCAAATAAGCAATTCTGTGCGATTAACTTCTGTATTAAAATATATCGCTCATTATCACACTATTTAACAAAAAAGTACCTTCAGCCTAACTTAGAGCTCAAAAAAACCTCACCTGTAAAGCACAAAAAGGTGAACTTCTAAATTGCCTCAAAAATCATAGTTCATTTTAACGAAAAAAGTATAACAATTATTTAAAAAATAACTTCTCCGTTATGCGTTTCATTAACAAAGTAAACAGAGTCGTCCCCTTGGTCGACAAATTCAATCCATTTATGTGCGGGATTAATCCCGCCAAAATGCTGCGGGATCCCGGTATTTCGGGATCCCGCGATCCCGGTATTGCATTCCCTAATCATGACCACTATCGATCGGATCACGAACATACTACACCCACTGAACGATAGTAAATATTCTACAGCGCTAATCTTTTGGAAGTAGACATAGGAATTTCTATTGCTGGCACTATACCAATTCACAATATCAACTTCTTCTTCAGTTGAATACATCGCACGCGAAACGAAAATAAAAATTCAAGCAGTAATATTCCAATCAATTAATTTGATGGAAAAATCTTCGTTTGTTTTAAGAAGTTATTGCGGTTGCATAAAATTAGACGTAGACATAGGAAATCCCTATGTCTACTTCTAAATGAACATCACTGTATAAACGTGTGAATGTGCACATAAAATCGATGCGATTTTAAAAATTTCATGCAATATCAATTTATTGCCAACAATACCAACGTAACGCATTCGAACGCAATAAAATTTACATGCAAATAGAATTCTGTTTACGTTACGTGTTTGATGGGTTTTAAATAAATTGACAGACGTGTCCTTGCGGCACTGGATTAGCTACGTATACGGGGCCGTAAAAACTATATACATCTCATGTAATTGAACCTTATAAACGTAAGGGCGCCTTCGCAAATAAAGCGTATTGATGCGTAAATTTTTAACAAGACGTTATATTTTGTACACAAAATATACCGGTTATTAGATTACATCGATTGTGAGCTGATCTGCGTTAATTAACCGTGATGTGCCAATGATCCACCGTTACATGGAGGTTACTACTGTATTGTACCTTAGGTAGTGTTTCTAAACCACAGTTGCCCGTTTTCTCCTTTTACATCTAAAGCTAACCCACGTTTGCCTTTATTGGAGCTGGAAGAAAAAAATGTACTTGTTTTCCAAATTCTTTTACACGCCACAATATCTGTATTAGTAAATTAGCATTTTGTGCGGATGCTGTTCTCTATTTCATCCGAATATTGAATACCAGAGATATTAGGGAACGGTGTAAGATACAAACAGCGTGATATTGGAAAGCAAAATACGTTCAGCCTTTACTGGTTTACATTTTGTAATATTGTGTATTATTCCTCCAGTATCTAATTAAAAACATGCCCTCAAAAACAACAATTACAAACAATGACATTTTATTCGTTTCCTCTTGCGGGCGGACGGAAAACCGCAAAGCTTTACCTTTTCTTTGTGTCTGCAAGCTTCGGATTTTATAAGGATGAATTCGTAGGATTTGTTTCATTGAAAAAATTGACTTATTTGAATGACTCGGTTCGTTGCATTAAACTGATGAAGATAACGCAGAGCTCGAATTTTGACATGAAAGTGACTGTATAGTTCTGATTCTATAATTGGTGCCTAAAACAACAAACTGAACCAAATACGTATTTTATTTCGGTATTAATCTGAATTGCTTATAGTTTTTTCGAGAAAATTTTCGAGATCCTCGAGTCGAAATTGAATAAAAGAAAAATGAAAGCTTTCAGATAAGTAATGCGTACAGCATACGCTTTTAATACACTTAAAAAGCACAAATGAACAAAAGTGGGTCAAATTAAATGGAATATGGAACGTTTTTGGAACAAACAAAACCTAATGCGCTTGTAAAGCTTGTATCAGATGGCTGCATCCGTTATTTACGTATTGCTGCAAATAAAATGGAACAATATATTTGTTCCTAAGTTTGTAACTTTTCCTTTAAAATAGCTTTACTCGATTGTTGTAAACCACGAGGCATAAAGTTCATAAATAATATTCTACAAAAAACCATTGTCTAACTTTTCTCATCCCTACAGCACACAAAGATAACTTGAACGTTACTTGTGGCGAGTTTTTGAGGCGAACATTAATTAACCCATTACATAATGTGATGCAGAAGTAAATAGTGTGTTTATTTTTATTACAATTTTGTGAGCTTTGGCAGGATTTCAAGACGCATTTGACGTTAACTTGTCGAGCTTTAAAAATGAAGTAATAATTTTTTTGCATTTTGGTTGTTTTGTTCTGCCAGATGTTTAATGATGCGGATAAGATAGATTGATGGAATACTCATCGGAGCTTTTAAAAAACTCTCCCTAGTACTTGTAAATGTAATAAAGTACAATTTTCTTTGGTTTGCGCTACGCAAGTCATCAATTCTGTTTTTTGAGGAATTTTTAATGCCAACGTATTACCAAATAAAAAACACTATTTCAAACCACAATATATGTACGGTGGAATTACTTGTTTATGTTAGAATGATCAATGTGTTTCAGAAAACATAAACCAAACCAAAAATCTACTGAAATGGGGTTTTCGGTTACTTGTTAATCGAAATTGTAGTAATTTATGTTTGCATTTGGACACGTCAAATTTGATATCTGTTTGCTATATTAACCAATCAAAATTCATTAGTTTCATAACGAACAATTATAGAAGTATAACTTCCGTAAATATGACTGCGATATTCTGCGCCAAATGGATTGAATTACCCAAAAATGCCATCGGGTTTATCAAGAAAAAGTACAAATACATTTGTAACATTTTGTAAAAACTGTGTTAGGGATCTCACCTAGAAATACATATCCACGTTCTGATTCTGCAAATAAAGTTATTCTGACACTCACAGGAAAACATGTGCACTTCGACTGTATAAACTCATTTTCTTAGGGGGTTTTATTTGTTATAAAAATTTCAATTGTCGAATAAGAAATAACACTCCATATTATTCGTCAGGAAAATATGTTGTAGTTAGTGAAGGAGGTACTGTAAATAGGTCGACATTGCGTGCCTTTAAGCAATTTCGAGCTAATTTCTTATTGACTTGATTAAATGTCGGAGACTACCTATAAATAAGTAACACGTAAATCTGTGCGTATACAACAGGTACAACGGATAAAACCCTAATTTCCCCCCGGTAAGTGCACAAAATCCCCTGCGGACTTATATTAATAACGGCAGACTAAGGACCACGCTATCACAAACTGCGTTTGTTAGCTTCACGCAAGCGAACAAAAAAAGCAAAACTAATTGGTTACCTTCGTATGGGGTTTTTTGCGTGCGTAAAACGTAACATTAGAATTCGGTATGTTGGAGATAACGCAGACAAAAATTTACGTTTACTATCGGCCCATTTATCGCGGGATTAACTACCGTGTGTAACAGTTCCAATTATTCTCAAAAATGAGTGTAAGTTTAATTGGATAATTTGCACTTTTTTTAAAAATTAATACACAATTGATTTTACACCACCAAATTAAACTTAGAACACAATAAATGATGTATTTATTTAAAAAATATTTATCACCGAAATAAAATACATATAAGATTACGAACAAACAAGTATAAGTTAGTATAGGCTGTGTTATAAGGTAGTAGCATGCTATATTTATCGATCTTTACTTTCTTGGTACATGATTAATGGGGAGGGGGAGATTTACACATAAACATTTAAAGGTCGCATTCAAAATCAACGCTATTTTAATATTGCATTTTTTTGTAGGTACCTTCCTTCAATACTTTCGAGATATTCACAATTAAGTTTTTACAATGCCGATAGATGGCTCTCGTCTAGACGATCTTTCCGCCCTTTGAGAGTACCCTGCTGCGAGTCTCCGTTTTGCAGATATCTGCACTGAAAGCTTTGACTTCGCCGATAGATATGTCTCGTCCAGACGATCCAACAAACAGTTTTCGAGATATTCGCCCCTAAAATGTTGACATCATTTCCAGACGACCCCCTATAATCTGTTCTTGAGAATTACTTGCGATCACGGTAAGGGATCGTTGAGTACCATTATAAGGATAAAACCTTGATGAAGGGTCACAAATAAGGGCTGTAGTTGGTAGAAAATACACTTTAAGGTGGTTAATGACCACAAATATTCAAGGATATTTGGCCGCAAGCAGTAAATAATGACTATTTGAAGCAAGGAATATAGTTATATTTACGGACCCTTTGTGTTCCTTGTTTATCACAGTTGAACACTGTTGTCAAATTTTTCTTATATCGAAAAATAGCTTTATTTTATTTTATGCTTTTGCACCGTAGTCAATCCGTTTTATGGTAGCGATAGTAATTGGAAATTTGCATCAATTTTTTATTTAATTGGCTGTATATATTGTATACATATATACATAACATTGAAATGAGCTTCTCCTGGCAACGTTGGAATTTTAATGAGCTAAAGAATCCTGCAAAGTCGGTAATTAATTCCAAATTTGTGGTTCACTTTTCCCCACAACAGAGGGACGGCTGAATCCTGGGCAGTTTTCCTGATTTTATCAGTTAACACGGGCGTTATAACTAACTCCTTTAAAGTGCTTCTCAATGCTTTCACTTTTAATTAGAATACCATCGTCGCGCAGGAAAGTTATAGTTAACCAACAGTTTTACTTGGCACCACTAAAGGCATACATATGCAAAATCTGAGACCAATTGGTTGTCGGATGTAAAAGTGATGCACGTTTTACTTTTAAAAACAGCATTTCAGGGAGGGCCCCCTTTAAAACAATAAAATCTGATGCGTGTCTGGCACACCTTCATGCCTTAGATTACGAATTGCAAAAAATTCCAGGACTCTAGGACCATTCCCAGAAGTGAGTCTAGATGGACGGACAAAGCAAACATTTTTTATTTTTGTTAAAATCGAAAGATGATCAAAATTTCAATACAATAACCATTTTTTAAATCTGGGTTTACCATTTACCATCAAGGTGGTAAAAGGCGGAAGCGATATCATATTTTAAATTTCCGGGTGGAAAACCAAAGTTAAATTTTACTCAGTAAAAGGTGTCAAGATTAAGTTATTATTAGAGAGTTAGCCATGGATCAACTAAAGTTCTGCAAAACCGAGAATTTTTTGGATACGGTCGATACATCTAAGGGATGGTAAAACCTTCATTTGCAACACCCTCTGCAGATTGAAGATGTATAAAAAAAGCATGGTTTGTTTGGTCTTCTAGATGCCCACACTTAACCTTACTTTATATGCGCTTTTTAATTAATGCAAATGTAGCAGGGAAGCTTGAAAATAAATATGTAAAACTTTTTTTAAATTTTTTAGGAGAAAAGGAAGGCTGTACCCGCAACTACCTCGTTGGTATACGGCAGACCTTGCAGAGTTCAAATTGATTTTCCCATGATGCAGTACTTTAGACAAGCTGAAATTGCGTCGATGTATAGAAGGAGTGGAGTCATGCCACCAATTGAAAGGGAGTTGATATAAAATCAACAAATGAAATAGTTTGTGGATAAATAACAAATACAAATTTCGCTATACAATTTCGTATTACTTGAGAGGTCAGAACTGTACGTATATTAGTTGATGTTGACGTTATTGGAGCATAAATATATAAGCGTCATTCACAGGGTACTCTGTCTGCTGGAGGGTATTCCATACAACCAATTTCTAGAAGGAGTAATTGATTTTTGTCTTCGACAGTAGGGTAGAATTTGAATTTCACAGAGCAACTAGCGTTAATTACTATGTGATCAAAAAAGAGTTGCTGTCGAGTCACCTTTGGAATTTTTGTTTACATGAGAAATCATACGTAACATGAGCTTCCAAAGGCGATTCGACGTCGTTTTCCCGTCATAACAGTGTATAGTTAATTGCGTATATTTCATAAGAGGGTAGAGAATAATTTATATAATTAGTGAAGCAGCATTCGCTTTCCGACAGCGGGCACGTGACAATATTGTGATTTATACGTAAAAATTAGCTAGAATTGGACATTTTAGAAGCCGGTTGGACCTGTAGGTACGGGCTAGGTGAATTATATAAGTGGATGCAAGAAGGGAAGTTCTTAGGCGAAAAATAGCAACACTGTAATATATTTACTTAAGAGGACGTACTTCCGGAATAGCCATAACATAAAACCTTCCATTTCGTAAATTGACATTTGAAATAATCTTGCACTTTGTTTTGACAGCTTGCGCTATTGTTTACTGGACAGCTTTAGTTTGTCTTTCTTTGGTATGTATGTATGTATATTTTTAATTCACTTTTTGGAATTATTGCTGTTCTAAAAGGGTAAGTAAGAAGATTTCTGATGAATTGCATAAACTCTCCGAACATATTGGAGCATGCATTTCTAAATCAATATTTATCAAAATTTTGATTGCAAATTATTGACGATTAATGCGATATGAGTGAAAGCGGAAATGAACAAAATCCTTTCCTATTCTTAAACTATATTTTATCTGAGCCAGTTGAAAGTAAAAGTACAAAAAGGTAAGTTCCAAAAGTACTTCAACATAACAAGACGAAGAAATTTCAAGAAGACTTTACACCACGAACCTGATAAAATCTTCGTCCGTTTGTAAGATACCAGAATTACCGAACCCCCTTTAATTTGTTAGCGCCCGGTCCATACGCTTTGGACGCTTCACTGACGATATTGCGGATTTTTTTCAAATAGTTTAAAGCATGTACGATTTGTGCTAATGATAAATTGCGCAATATTTGTTTTACCACCGATTCATTTTTTAGACTTTTTCTGGTTCCTCTTTTCTTCTTCATTTTACTTCGTATGGACGGTTTAAACTATGACATATTTAAAACAGTTTTTAAAAGGCACTTGAATATGATAGTAACGGATCTTCCGTTACATACTTTAATTAATTATATCATTTTTTGATTTGTATGTTTAATTAATTAAGATCCACTTACTATTATTGCCGTCTAAACAATTCCGGAAAATCTCCCAACAATTTAAAGGTAATGATTGAAACGTCTGTAAAATCTAATGCGTGATTAACGATTTCACAATAAATTGCACCAGCCACATAATTTGTAACAAGCCAATAACACATCTAACAAATTTCGTTAATAAATAAATGACAAAGCCAAAGCCAATTTCGAAAACTAGTTAACATTATTGTTCTATTTATTTTGTATCGTTTAACATGGTAGATACCGTGTTTCTTGCCCATTAAAGTCCTGTAGGGATGTGCGACTACTTACGGTTTCCTTTAAAGGCTTCCAGCTGTGAAAAGGTGTAGTCTCCGATATTTTGTTGTATGGGAAGGTTTGAAATGAATCTGTCATCATTTTCGATCAGAATTTAATTGGCAATGGTTTCCAGATGTCTTGAGCGCCCTTGAGTTACAGATAAACTCTGCAATTGCAACGTAAGGAAGCATGTCGCGAGTGTCTTAAAAATCAACTGAAAAGTCTCCGCGGAGAATAAGTTATCTACACTGTAAAATTATTTCAAGCTATTTGGACGAACCCAACCGGCGGTCAACTAAGCATCTTTTACGTGAGACTCTAATTTTATACGCCAACTTATGTAACTTGTTCTGAGCATGATGCTCACATCTTTTTGCTTACCATATGACAAGGTAGTCAAGATCGAAAAGAATTTGCTTCGGAGAAGAGCAATCTCTCCAAATTCCCTGGAAACCTTCTCGAGAAAACCGGCGTCACCTACAAGTTGCAATACAAGCCCTTCCTAGACTTTCTTGGATGTCTTTTCTGGTATCTCCAGAACTTCGGTTCTGTATCTGCGAGTCCTCTCCTTGGCGGGCATATCCTTGAAGGTAATGTTCCGGTTTGGTCCCCGTACGTGTCACTGGATACTTGAGTGGGATGGTGCCGCACGCAAGCATCTCTTGGTTAGCCGTCGTATACAAGACCATATCCGGATCGTGCGGTGCTTTAAGTGTCAAAAATTCGGTCATAGCTCTTCCGACTGCCGATGTCGTCACAAAATCGCGAACACTAATTATGGACAGTGAGGAAACACTCAGACCTCTCAGGTTTGAATGTCCAAAATTCTCGAGTTGCGACCTTTGAGGCATTGAGGTTCCATTTTGACATTGACATCGACGTCTTATTGATGCAAGATCCCTATAAAATGATTTCGAGCACTGAATAATTCTTGTGTACCTTCTCCGCGGTGTCACGATCCTCCAGAGGTAGACGAAACTGCAGAGAGGCTGGCAGAGTTTGTCCATCATACGAGTCAAGTATCCCTTAAACGGAGGATCCCTACTGCTCGACCCGGTGTAACATCCTGGTGGTGTGAAAGACTGGACAGACTGAAAAAGGTAGTGCGCCTATTTAGTTTTCGATCGTGGTAGCGTTTTGTCGATCGCATGTCGGCTAACCCGTGGGGAGTAGTGTATTGCATATCCTTTCAAAAGCAAGCTCCCTTCGACCCTTGTTCTAATGTCCGCGACGGTGACGGATACACTGTTCCCGAACAGCAAACGATGGATACGGTTTTGAATATCCTCTTTCCTGACGACGATCCGTCAGAAGAGGAACCCCCCAATACCTAAGTGCGTTCCCGACAATTCAACTTGAACTCCAGACAAGACTGGGTGGTCACTAGGCATTAGCGCCAGGAAGCCCCAACGGACTGGACGAAATTCACGAAAACATACTAGGAACGTTGCTGGAGACCCTTCCTGACATTTTCGTCGAACTATTCAAGCCCTGTTAGTATTGGTCCTGTGTTGGAAAACTGGAAAACTTATAACTAATCTACAACCCCGTAGGAAGGATATCACCAACCCCCCTCGCACAAACCGAAAACCTTATTACCCGAAATTGGAAACCTATTCGAGAGAATTCCTCTCCGAAGAAATTCACCCTTAACGACTTTTCCATCCCAACCAATATGGCTTTATTCCCGGACGAAAGTCGACCGACTGTGTGCAAAGAACTAGTAAACAGGTCAGGACGAATGCTCATAGGTATTTGTTAGTGATTTTCGTCGACATTTCCGGAGCATTCAACAACGCACGGTGGTCGTCTGTAATGAATGCTCTCGCCGTCAAGAGAATCCTCTTGGCGTTACTCACGTCATTCGCTATTCTACGGATCGCTCGATCCGTCTTTCTTCCAGAGCCTCGAAGATGTCCATTTCTAAGTGTGAGTAAAGGTTGCCTCCAAGGTTCGGTCTTGGGGGCCTACGCTTTGGAACCTTGTTATAGACTTTCAGGCAAGGCCTACCGCACCCCAACGTAGACATTTTCGCCTATGCGGATTGCTATCACCGTGTCCGCTAACAACAGGCGCGACCTGGAGGCAAGAACCACCCTATGTCTCTAACGACTGATGGACCGGGCGGGCAGTGCTCCAAACTGTAAAGAAATCCGGTTAATCTGCAGAGTTTACGAATTTCAAAGACCTGATACTGTTATTAGACCACAAGCTCTTCTCCGTCGAGCATCGCTCTCATCCAGTCAAAAGAGGTAAAATCCTGCTTCATCCACTTTGCAGATTCACGCGCCTAAAATGGAATCTCCCAAAGATGTCACTAGAGTTCATTTTCTTATTTTCCGACAAGCGGGAGTACAGTGAGCCTGGGGAACTCCCTACGTCAATTCAATCTGTAGTTAAGTTTACGATTTGTTTCTACAATTTATATTGTTAATATTGAAAAGATTTTTCCTACATCATAACGTATAATTTAGAGGCACCCATTACCTACCCCCGTGCGCAATGAAAAAATTAGATACGTACGTTTGGAAGTGATAATTATCCACAAACGTCAAAACTGTGAACAGACGCCCTTTTGGGTTTCGCCTTATTTTTATTTCGAAATTCACGGGGGCCGTAGAATAAGTATGGTTCGTAATTTGCGTATTACAGGTTGGTAGAATTGGCGCAATCATCGCGCGCAATTTTTCTTCTCGCCTGTAATACGCGCTATTACAACCTTATAATTATAATAATAATAGTACTTCTTTTTGTTTGTTTTTAGTTTTTATTTTATTACATAATAATAATATTTTTTGTTTGTTTTTAGTTTTTATTTTATTTTATTCTATTTTATTTGTATTTTTTTTAAATTATAGAATTTAGAACTCGACTAGACGAACGACGTACAGACAAACACTAATCGCTTGATTTTAAACCGTGCGATTAGTTAACCAGGCTAGACCAGAGTTCTGACAAGAAACACTTGACCATAATAATAATAAATGACTTTTTCAGACAATTTCTACAGAGCCTGTCTAAATGGCGTAGTTCAGGCAGGGATATTATCCGTGTCTGCCGTTCTACTCAACCCTTAATTTATTTAATGTTAGTATATTTAATTAGACATACAAAAACTGAAATAAAAAAAATGGAGTAGTACATTTAAAACTCAAACAAGACAATAATGCATAAAGGTGCTATAATTAGTTGCACGCAATAGTTGCATTGCGAACAGCCTTCAGCAGCGTCACATTTCAAAATTGTGCCTAAACCTTTCGTTGCGTATCTACCTCTATTCGACGAACATGCCATGCAATTAAACCAATCCTGCAAATAAAACAGATGTAGAAACGCGTTCTAACCTTGTATTCACAATAAATTCGAAACTGTATTATGTTTCGTGCTGAAATTCGTTTTCAAAATCACGCAATCGGGATTTCTACAAAACACTCCGTCAAACGTCGCGAACATTAAATGTCTGCAACATCAAAAACTTGACGCATACATACTTCAAAGATACACAAAAGCATTATGTCGTATTCGAAATTGAAAACGAAAGCTGGAAAGACATGCACCATGCTGTAAAAGAAAAGGAAGAGCTTTAGAACACTCACCAAAGCTTGCGCTGCGGCTTGGTGCTGGAAACAACGAAGCAAACATTTAATCACACATAGCTTGAGGTTTGAAGTGTTCAAAAAGTACGCGTCCAAGTTGGAAAGCTTTTACGTCGCGTACATTGTGAACACCGGATATAAGACGAACAGTTAAAAAAATTGCTCGTTATTGCATAGTTTCCGTCAGTAGGGGCTTTAAGGACATGCTGTAACCAAACTACGCTTAAAATACGAGACGCCGTTTAAAGTACATATTTACATATAAAGTTGTGAGAAGCACAGCCAGGAATTTAATACATACAGGTGAGGTATTTTGGATACATTAACTCTTAGAGAACGTGATGTTAAGGTTTCAAAGTCGGTGAGTAACTACAAGCACAAAAAGATATCGCGATTGGTGTTGGTTCCATTAAATTACTTACAATGACCCCGACGCATTGTGCAGCAAAGATCTATCTGTAAATGAAGTAATGATAGTAAATGACAACACGATAGACAATAGTATTATAAAACGAATCTGCGGATTTCTCCTCTTCAATTATATAAAGCCGGAAGTGCTCGCATTGTTCTACTCAGCATTCACTTGTGCACTTTGAGGGAAATGTTCTGACGATAATTTTATATATATCTCAATTGAGCACTTAGGCCAATTAATTTTCGCACAGAGAAAAGGTACTGCTGTGTATTTTATTACCTACGTATATCATACTCTCTTTTATTCGGCCAATGCCAATTATAGTACATTAAAATGAAATGTAAATACTCCTAAAAAGATGTTCTAAAATCTCTAAAAAATGGTACCTGAGATCGCATAAATGGAACGTATAAATTAAGGACACAAATTTTTAATGTTCCATTAAAGATCTTTTAGTGTTTGAGTAGCTAAGCTACATTTTTTTGTATTTGATATCACCATTGAATATTATTCAATGATATCACTAAATATAAAAGACTCATGCGTTCTAGAACGAATGCAAGTCAGAAGATGACCGGATAATTTGGAAAGTACGATCTCGATTTTTTAACTGAATGTAATGATGTAATCTGTGGTGGTTACATTAATATTAATCTACTTGATGCACAAAATAGTAAAACTATATACTTCAGTGACAGTATTGAGTCCCTAAACTTAAAGCAAATTATAAACACTCCAACTAGATTAGGCAAAAACAGCGCTACCTTGCTGGATATCATTTTAGTTTGTCGCGATTATGCTGATAACTCATATTTATGTGGTACCAGAGACGTCTTTAATATATCTGACCACCTTTTAGTGTTCTGCAAATTTAGATTCAAGCAATTCCAACAGACGCATGCAAAAGTAAAGTTCAGAAACTTGAAACGGATAGATGCAAATCTCTTGGAACATTTTTTAACAATCACGCCCTTTTGCGATTTACTCTACATTCGTACCATTAACGATAAGGTAAATCTTCTAAAGCAATTGTTAATAAACATTTTTGATACCTTGTCTCCCCTTAAAGAAGTTATAATAAAAAAACAGAGACCTCCATGGATCACTGACTCCGTGAAATTGTTAATGGAATTACGTGACAAAACGTTCCAAAAGTTCAAAAGGACAAAATCAACTAGTCACTGGAATTATTATAAAACTCTACGAAATTACACCACGCAAGTAATAACTCATGAAAAAAATAAGTATCTTCAACTGAATATAAAAAATAATCTTGGCAATAGTAAAGTATTGTGGAATACACTTACAGCTTTAGGTGTACATAAAAAATCAAACTCAAACACTCTACCAGATGATCTCAATAAACCAGAGGAAATTAATAAGTGTCTCCTGCAATTCTCTACTTTCTCTTCACCTGATGCTAGTTTGTTAGATTTTTATAAATAAAACACCAAAATTCATTTTGAAACACTTTTTACTTTTTCAACCGTCAGTGAGGAAGTGATATACAAATGCTTATTGGAAATTAAGTCGAATGCAATTGGTGATGATGGAATTAGTATAGACATGATTCTATTATGTTGCCCATGTGTGCTACCATATATAGTACACCTAATGAATTCTTGTCTTCTTGAAGGGGTTTTCCCCGATGCGTGGAAGGTATCGAAAATTATTCCTTTTCCGAAAAAATCTAACATTACCACGTATAATGATATTAGACCATTTTGCCTGTACTATCTAAGGTACTGGAAAAAAATAATGTGTCACCAAATTAAACGGCACTTGAATGAGTACAACGTATTGCCTGATAATCAATCTGAATTTCGCCGTGGTTACAGTTGTGCTACAGCCATGCTTAACATAGTAGATGACATATTACGGGATACCGACGAAGAGAAAACAACCGTCCTAATCTTATTAGACTACTCTAAAGCGTTTGATACTGTAAATCACAGGTTATTGCTTGCTATTTTGCATTTTATCGGGTTTTCAAGATCAGCCGTGGATTTTATGGAAAGTTATCTATTAGATCGTTCTCAGTATGTAGAGACAAATATGGGCACATCTCCGTTGACAAAAGTCAATAGTGGAGTCCCGCAAAGCTCCGTTCTAGGTCCTTTGCTGTTTTGCGTATATACTTCTCATATTAATACTTGCTTAAAACATGGCAAGGGGTATTTATACGCCGATGATACTCAAATCAGGTACACGTTCTCTCCAGCTGATATAGGTATTATGAATGACCTAAATAACAAGGAACTAGAAATCTTAGAAGATATATCTCGTAAACATCAACTTAACCTTAATGCGTCGAAATCTACTTTTCTGGTTTTTGGAAAGTTGAAGGAGCAGGCAATGGACACATTAAAACTAAGTATAGGCAATAATACAATAACGTGTTCCGACGTAGCGCGGAGCCTAGGGTTAGAGCTAGACAACAACTTACGCTTTAAAGAGCATGTTACTAAATGTGCCCGATAATCTTATGCTGGATTAAAAATGCTTTTTCCTCATCGACATGTAATTTCACCTAACATAAAACTAATGCTAACTGATGCGCTAATTTTAAGTCGATTTAACTTTTGCGATGTTGTATATGGCCCTTGCTTGACCAAATGTGAAATGCGTCGTATTCAAAATGTGCAAAACTCATGCATACGTTATGTATATGGTATTAGAAAATATAATCGCATTTCGCACAAGGTTAAAGAAGCTCAATGGCTAACAATGAGTAATAGAAGGAAGCTTCACTCGGCTTCCCTTTATCATTCCATAATTTGTACAAAAATACCACAATACCTGCATCAAAAAATTAGATATCGTACTGATGTGCACAATCTAAATTTACGATTTAAAGGATTAATAACACCACCTCCGCACCGAATGCAGATTTTTCGATGGTCATTTACGTATTGTATATATGATATTTACAACAAATTACCATCATCACTTAAACTTCAATCGGCACAGCAATTTAAATATTCATACAAGAAACTTTTATTTATGAATCAGAATTAAACACTTTTCTTTCCTTTTTTTTTAGAGTAGACCTTTAATCATGATTTTTGTTTGTTTTATTTTCTTTCTTTTTTACATGTACACTATATATAACACATATTACAGAAGCGATAAGGGTTGGAACTTTGAACAGTGAAACTGCTTTCCAATCCGTTTTGTACTAGCTACCAATACAAGATATGTATATACTTTTATACAGTTATGTACAAATAAAGACTATTATTATTATTAAAAATATTGTGACAATAATTTAAGTGGTACAGTATTTCATCGTATAAGTTAATACCGTCCAAATACTGTTACTAAAGCATACGTGGAGATGCAAGGAAAAACTTAAAATTCTAAATATGCTTCCATCGTCTGAAATTATGACTTCAAATGCTGTGGCAGCACTCGTGGTTGGTTAAACTCTGAGGTCCATCATCAAAAACCCGTAATTATAATTTTGTGATCGAGGAACGAGGAAAATTATACTTTTATTTATGTTTCCAGTGCTTTTCGTACCTTAAATTGTTACAGCCACCTACATCTTGGATTAAGTTGCGTGCGATGTTTAAATTCCTTTTAATGGTAGAAACTTGACGTTGAGATTTACGTCACGAATAATTACAGAAATATATTTTCACCCGTTACCTGCGCTATTAAAGCAGAGCATGCACAAATTACTCTATATTCATAGGCCTCGACTTTTAAAGCCGAAGTTTAAAGACAAAATATACCCTCGAGGACTATAACGATGTTCGAGTTCGAGTTCAAAAGATCCAAGTTTGCAGTTTCCTCACGAGTCGTGCAGATAACTTTTTGTTTTAGGTTGGTATTTAAATCACGGAATTATGGGTAATTAATTGATTAATTCGTAGTACGTCAGCGACTTTTTAAGTAAAATTAATTAACTCACAAATCTCGACTATATTTGGAAAGTGAAATGGACACCACTTGTACCACATGTAAGTTAATTAAAAAAGGTAGAAACAAATTAATTGAGTCTTTGCGGTTTCTTAGCAACAAGAAAATCAGTAAAGGCGCAATCTTAATAAGCAGCACACGCTGAATTAAGGAAAGCAATATTGCGTGTTTAAATTGTGTGCGCTACTACTACAATTGTTTACACTAGTTCAGTATTTTTCAGCGCCCCCCCCCCCTAAAACCCCTCTAGTTTTCGAAAAAAAACACTACACTACGGGTCGCACATACCAGAATTTATTCTTTATTTATTCTTGTATTTTACTTGTTTATACTTACTTATAGGTATTTATATCGGTTACATAGTATTTTGATACATAATCCGCCATTATTATACGGGTCCTTTCTCTAATACGCATGACAAACAAATTAATACACTTACCTTTAATAAAAGAAATAGTAGATTTGGTATGTACCACGGAAGTCTTTTTTTTGTTAGAAAGATCCACGGTATTGGAACAGATATATTTCTTCTTGGGTGATTAAGCGTTATTTGTGACCAAACACCGTTGGGAGTATTCACTCCCTCTAGTGTAGCTTACATTCGCGTCACGCTAAAATATTATCGACGTGAAATGTAAAAGCATCTTTATAGCGTATTGCACATTCGAACTGGTCCAGATGCAACAGTGAGTTTTCGATAAGACTGTACTATCATGATACAGCGTAAACGTATAAAATGTTGAAATTTTTATTACTGTAAATAATAAATAAATGAAACGCTCCTAAATTGATTTCGACGTAAGAAACTGGGTCAGTGCCACTCTGAAAGGCTACATTCAGCGGTCTTACTCCAAAATATTGATCTAGGTTAATAAATAGTTAGAATGGAATTATAACATTGGCTAAATATATAATGTAGATAAATATACCAAAACGATAATGTAAATAATTGATTCCTGTAACTGTTTCGTTATTACAGGTTAGAGTATTCGTGTACAGTCTAATAGCACAACATTAATTTAATTTTTTTAGTTCCTTAATTTTTTACTAATGTACATATTAATTATTATAATAAACAGTACCCAAACAAAACATATAGTACCAAAGACCATGCTGCACAGTTTACACATTTAAGGATTACATAAAAGACTTCAGGAAAAAAGAAGTCAGAGAAGAAAGTATTAAAGATATTAAACTCTATTACAACGCAGTCTTATGGCGTTGATGGATTGAACTTAATGTTTATCCCATATTATGGAAAAAGTAACCCCATTACTTAAAATAACCAACCCTTCGACCGATTTCTATTTTATTAATGCATTTAATTTGCTTTCAGACCTGGATGTGGGTGTTGTACGGCTTGCGGTTACCTATGACATTGTTCAAACTCTTGATGGAGGCAAGGCTACCGATTTAATACTCTTGGACTATTCTAGGACTTTTGTCATGATTGACCATGGCAACTTATCGGGTATCCTGCATTATGTCGGACTCCTATCTTGTTTTCTATAAATTTCATGAACAACGCAGTGCAATGAATCAAGGATAGGTGTCACAATTCACCTCGGTCGTGTCACGGTCGCCAAAAATGTTAATTCCTAGAAAAACTCAATGATACAAAATACAACTGCCTTTATTTATCTGTCATAAAAGCTTATTTTACAAAGCACATTCACATTTAACGCAACACATAACACAGGGTACTAAATAAAGAGTGGAATTCATCAATTCTGTTTTTGGGAACTCTTGTACTGGCAACGTATTAAGAAAATTTAACAAAACATTTTTAAATCGGAATAAACGTTGGCCTGACGTGTTAATGTTAGAGTGGTATTTGACAAAATATTGATTCTTGAGGCAGAGTTGTGCGTTATTTAAAAAATAAAACCAAAAACAAAATTTTGTTGTTTTCAGATTACCTCTTAATCGAAATTGTGACAATTGCGACACGTCAAATTTGACAATTGCTTGCTACCGCTTTCATTATTTGATCGCATGTTGCTACATTAGCCGATAAAAAATTCGTTAGTTTCACAACGAACAATAATTGTAGAAGTATAACTTCCGTACGTCTCACTGCGGTATTCTAAGCCAAAAGTTGTATAACCCATAATGCCATCGGGTTTACCAAGAAAAAGTAAGCAACTTATCTGCTGTGTTACTAATCATGAAATGCACTAACGGTCAAATAAGACCTTTTTTGTGTTAAAAATGACTTTTCAAAATTTCAATCAAAGGTAGGTACCTTGATTTTGTTAAATGGAACTACTTTTCTTTATTGCATCAAATGTAGGATTTGATTACATTTCTAACGATATAAACATGTCGTACTTATTTTACATATTTTTTATAATTCAACGATTTCTAATAATTCCCAGTATTTTTCAAAGTCTATCAGTGATTAGTTTAATTAAATTAATTAATTAATTGAATTAATGTGTAAAGAGAATGCGTCAAACTAAAATTTGCTGTATTGGAATTACTTCTTTTCCTTCTTTGTACATATGTTATTGTATAAAACTTATCTTTGACAAAATTTCTCAATATCAAAAGCTCAGGGCCGTAGCCAGATTAGTTATAAAAGCGGGCAAATAAATCTACAGAGCGGGCAGGCGAAATATTAACAATTTGCTGTGTTCTGCTGAAGGAATTCGTTTTTAGCGCAATCCATGAAAGTGGAGCGCTTATGACTTCACATTTCCGTCCGTCTGCGTGTCGTTCCGTATTATAGCTCAGTCCCTAGACCTCGTATCGACTATCAAAAATTAACTTTGGCATTCATCACGTGTTATATAGCTCTAAATTGGTCAAAACTATTATTTATGCACCAATTTTGTTCGGAAAAAGATCAAAATAGATTACTCGATGACCAAGAAAACATGTTTTTATCCAAAGGATTTCAAAATCGTTATTTATGCATAGATTTTCTTGGGAAATTCAATTGCCCCTGCGTACTTTTGTTCACAAAAAAATGTCAAAATCGTTATTTATGTACCGATTTTCTGGGGAAGAAGAACTCTTATCGACTTCTGGTTTTCCCTATAAGAAACTTTATGGTTCCAGATGGTCAACTATCAAGAATTAATTTTAGTTTCCCTCATTTTATTGCCCAATAATATCGATCCAAATCTTTATTTATGCACCAATTTTTTTGGGAAAAAGACCACACTCGATGTATCGACTTAAGAAGTTGGAGGTCATTTGTAGATCTCTCCTCGGGTCTCTCTGTACTACGTATTGCAGGTGGTAAAAAAGATAATAAAATGGTAATAATACAGGGTGAGTTTTTTTTATTGTCACCATGGGGATCTCGTAAACCGTACGAGATGCAAAGTCGCTTAAATGGGTAAAGTTACGCACACTTTCATGCCGATTAATTTTCCCTTTCAAAGTTTCTTGCAGCTTTACAAATTAGCGAAATTCTGGCCAAAAAACCGAAAAATATCGTTTTCGAAGAAGCGCTGGAGATATTTAATAATAGAAAACTCTTAAATCCATCTTTCAACCTAAACCATCTTCTTAATTAATATCGCTACTTAAAATGGTTGAAGTTTTTATCTCTTGTTTTGTTAATATTTTAAGAAATTTTGATTATTTATGAGCATGCTACATTGTGTTCAGAGCTGGGCAGTATTCGATTTTGTAAATACTTTTTAGTATTCAAATCCTTTAAAGTATTCAAATACTTTGTAAATAAATACTTTTATGGAAGCAGTATTTGTATTTGTAACTCAAATACTTTCACAAATATTTAGTATTCGAATACTTCGCAAAGTATTTGGATACTTCGTAAAGTATTTTCGAATACTTCGCATAGTATTTGAATACTTATCCTTCCTTTTTTTTACCAAAAATCGACTACTCCAAAATTTCTCGGGAAAACACTTTTTCTTATTAATTTTGGTGCGTAGAATCTAGACGATTCGTACTTTTCCGATTAGACTTCTCAATCAAAAGTTATGGACTAGAAACCAATTTCGAAAGAAAATTTAAAAGGGCTGTAACTTTTGATCTAGGAGCCCAATCTTGGAATTGTTTGAAATTATGGATTCTACAGGCCACAATCTATAAGAAAATTTTTTTCCGGGTCGATCTGAGACAATTTTTTTTCGGGCGTAAAAAAAGGCAGTGTATAACCTTCCTTTTTTACCAAAAATCGACTACACCAAAATTTCTCGGGAAAACACTTTTTCTTATTAATTTTGGTGCGTAGAATCCAAACAATTCGTACTTTTTCGATCAGACTTCTCAATCAAAAGTTATAGACTAGAAACCAATTTCGAAAGAAAATTCAAAGGGCTGTAACTTTTGAAATAATACCCCAATCTTGAAACTGTTTGAAATTATGGATTCTACAGGCCAAATTCTATAAGAAACCAATTTCGAAAAAAAAATTCAAAGGGCTGTAACTTTTGATCTAGTAGCCCAATCTTGGAATTGTTTGAAATTATGGATTCTACAGGCCACATTCGATAAGAAAATTTTTATTCCGGGTCGATCTGAGACAATTTTTTCTGCGGGCCTCAAAAAAAGGCAGTGTATAACCTTCCTTTTTTCCCAAAAATCGACTACACCAAAATTTCTCGGGAAAACACTTTTTGTTATTAATTTTGGTGCATAAAATCCAAAACAATTCGTACTTCTTCGATTAGAATTCTTAATCAAAAATTATAGACTAGAAACAAATTTCGAAAAAAGTTCAAAGGGCTGTAACTTTTGATCTAGTAGCCCAATCTTCAAACTGTTTGAAATTATGGATTCTACGGGCCAAACTCTATAAGAAAATGTTTTTTCCCGGTCGATCTCAGACAATTTTTTTTCCGGCCTCAAAAAAAGGCGGTACTTTTAAGTTATTCAAATATTTGAGAACAATTTAGAAATGTTTAGGGAAAGTTTCCATTGTCACAAAATCAAATATAAAAATCCGATACATCTGAATACCGAGCTCGATAGTCTACGTAACTTAAAAACAATGGGGACCTTTCTTATATCCTTAAGACCATGTGTACCAATTTTCAAAGCGATCGCACGTTTCTAAACAAGTTATCATGCACACGGACAAACGGATGGTCAAAAATGGATCTGTTCCAAAATCGCTAGGATTAATTTCAGAAAGGCGTACGTATCATGTACACGACGTACGATCGCTTTGAAAACTGGTACACGTATTCTTAAGGATATAACTGGTATAAGAAAGGTCCTGGTAGGTACCTCCTATATAATAATAATAATACGCTTTTACTCCCCTTAAATTTGTATATAACAATAGAAATATAAAAAAGCTAACCCCATACAAAGTATAACTTGATTTTTTAAGTAGTATTAAGACTTTTATCTAGTATACTATTTTAAATTTTTAATGTATTTGAGTGACAAGTATTTGAATACTTTTTACTGTATTCGAATACTTTTCAAAGTATTCGAATACTTTTTATAGTATTCGAATACATTCTAAAGTATTTGAATACTTTTCAATGTATCTGTATCTAGTATTCGCTTGTGCTGGACGTAAAAGTATTTAGTATTCAAATACCTTTGATTTGTGTAAAGTATTTACTATTTAGTATTCAAATACTTTTTGAAAGTATTCTGCCCAGCTCTGATTGTGTTATTTACGCAAATTTTGAAAGCGAGAAAAGTGGGCCCCAAGAACGGCCCCCCTCTACCTACGCCCCTGCAATCGCTTATGGGATTGGTTCATTCCTTGTTTATAATGACAGTTCAAACATATCTTTTAGTTACCTATAGGTATATTGTGGAATTTGAGAATTGCAGCCATTTAAAAAAGCTGCTTCATTGGAAGTATACTACCTACTTAAAGTGGGTAAACTAAACTAACTGCTAATTATTTTTATTTTTTATTCAAATCAAGTTTATGGGCACTATCCAGACTATCCTTGTCTGGAGTGGAGTGTTCTCAATTTGCACTTAAATCATTAAATGAAGGTATTTTGAATCAAAATTGTTAATCCTTGCAAGTACTCTGTGATTTAAAATTGACAAACGAAATATTCCGAAGTGATTCCGTGTGAATAAGGGTTATTTGTGTTTTACATAATATGATGTTATCATACGGTTATCATTTCCAATGTCTCCGATGGTTGCAAGGATTGCGAAATCTGTGAATTTGTTTGTTGGAAAGACGAAAAAAAAAAGTTTCTATATAGTAACAATTTAGCAAAATTCTATATATGAAAAGTGACACATTTTTGCTATACTCGTATTTAACACGATATTTCATTTGATATTGCAATAAATTAAAAAAATGTGTTACTCTAGAAACATCGGAAATTTCATTGCGAAGAGATCCATGTATCATTTACCACTAAATAATTGAAACTGAAGTCTAGGGAATTTTTCAATTAAACCTCTACAAACGCTCATAAACGAACTGGGTGAGATCCCCCTTAAGACATGATACAAACCCAAAAAGTCTTCTTTAAAGCTTGAGAAACATATTTAATGATGCAAGATATTATGCAGTACGCACATTGACCTACACTAATCACTTTTTAAAAGATGGATGAGACAAAAGAGATAACCTTTAATCCTAAAAAACTAATTACTAATAACCCCGAACCAATATGCCAAAATTATCTCATTTTGCTTGGAAATACAACTGTAAAGATCCCCTTTTTTACTAGGCAATTGCCTCAGTTTCTTTATAAGGCTCGGTCGATATTTGAAACCATCAGTATATAAAATGACAGTGTTGAAAGTGACATTAATACTCTGGTTGTGTTGTTTAACTCGTCAAAGGGAGTTGGATGTGTTCGACTATTCCGACATCTTGTCCATTAGAAAGGTAGATACAGAGAAAGAACCTGTCCATATTTTGTATACAAACTTCTACCGCCGATTTCAAGATGACACGCATTCAACAAGTCAACAATTTCCCGGATATTTATTACAAGTTATAACTTCGCCACAATCAAAGACAACACCTTTGATAATTTTCCAGAACTAGTGGTGCTCAATTTAGATGACAACGGAATTGAATATCTACCCGAACAGGTATTTGCAAAAATACCTAAACTAAATTATCTTGGTTTAAAAGAGAACAAGTTAAAAACTGTGAACTTTGATGTAGGAAACGTCGAAATCCTGGATCTGGGCAAGAATCGTTTAGAGAATTTGTCCAACGACACATTTAGCAAAGCAACTAAACTTACCAATCTTGAGCTAGACGGCAACTCAATTGGATCATTCGAACCGCTGACCTTCCGAGGGCTGAGCAGCCTGGACGTTCTAAGCTTAAAGGAAAATAAGATCGAGAACATTCCCCGTGACCTTCTCAAATTCACCCCTGCTCTCACGCAGCTTTACCTAGACGACAACGTGCTTCAAATCGTTGATCCAGAGATATTTACGTACACGCCTCTCTTGCAAACTCTCTCCTTAAACCACAACAAAATCGCCACTCTACAGCCAACTTCCTTAAGCACTCTGCGTAATTTGAAGACACTCAATTTAGGTGGCAACAAACTGTCGACGTTACACGAAGAGACATTTAAAGGTTTAGACCAACTACTCGCACTTCATCTGGAAGAAAACGACCTGCAACATCTTCCAAGCGCCACTTTCCAAAACCTGCCTCATCTCTTAAACCTGCAATTGAATAACAACAAACTCACGGAGCTGCCAGTTGGGCTTTTCTCAAAGTTAAAGAGTTGCTATAACCTGGATTTGTCAAACAACAAGCTGGTCGAGCTTCAGGACGGGGTCTTTGCAGGTCTTCAGAGTTTGTACAAATTGAAGCTCGCCGGTAACGGCAACATGACAATATCCCAGCACGCTTTTGACGGTTTAAGTTCTGTTACTATCTTAACACTTCCGGCCTTAGAGAATGAAGACCTTAAGAAAATTGAGGCATTTCAGGGTTTACAGGAGGTGACAGTTCAGGGAATCAATTTGGAAAATGTGAAGATTGGGAATATGAGATTTAATATTAGGTACTTTGATGTGTGGAACGTTTTGAGGGTGTAATTGGCACGAATAAAGAAAATGTAATCATTTTTAAAAGATTTTTTATTCGTTTGAGACCAGTATGGTCTGAGGATGGCATTGATTTACGTAGTGTAACGAGAGCACTTTTATTTGAATTTTAGTTCGCGATTTTTTCCCGTCGAAATACGCGAAAGTGGAAATTGATAAGTTGTAAAAGTGTCAAGGTTCTGAGAACATACCCCCAAACAATTAATATTGTTCGTGGTAGCTTCAAGTTTTGTTTTGATGATTGGAATAAGTGTTATATACGTCATTTCTGAGTTTTTTTGTTCTGTTAATTACCTCTAATCTTGATTCGCGTCAGGGTCTGGTTTTGAATTACACTCTGTCAATTAACCTTCTCTGGTTAATACTGCAACTCAACTAATTGGGAATAAAGGTGTTTCACCAGCCCTAACAGCTTTTTACTAATCGTGGAAAGTTTGCCACCAATGAAAATGAATTAAATAATTTGTATAAAAAATTAGAGGTAAATTTGGAACTAATGTGAAGCAAATTTTAGCTCTGTTTGCCACCAATAACATGACCGTCTACAGTCCTTTTTCGTAGGTTCAAAGCAGCAATCGTACCGTACTATTTTCACGAAATAACAATAAAGCCAATTTATATGCTTACAATACATTACGGATCCTCTCCTTCTAAACTCTAAGGTTCAAGTAACTGTTCGAAATATACTCCCGTTTATATTCAATATTCTCACGCTATCCCCATCAGTCATCGAAAATAATTGCGGAAAATATTGTTTATTAAGGGCCGGTCTTTTATGTTGCAATTATAAACATGTCAAATACAACGGAATGCGCTTATTGAATTATGCAATAGTGATGCAACGTTTCTTTTCACACGCATTTCAAGGGACCCTAACAAGTATTGGTATGAGAATTCAACAAACATTAAATAATTGTTATTTAGTACACAAGACGCTAAACGAAACCATTGAGTAATTTAATTTTCACGACATGTTTAGTTTCGCGTATAAACCAAACTTTAATTTATAGCAGAAGTCATATAAATCATTGTAAAGCTTCTGCCAATTCTGATTTTTATTTAGACGCCACAAATAGTACGCTTAGGTTCTGCTGTCGCGGTCGTTTCCATACAAACAGCATTGTCATGTTCTGAACTTCATTACATATGGTGCTCCGCGTCCCATTTGGTATAATAATAAGCATAATCATGCAGTTCACTTGATCGAAAGTATGTGCTTTATCTATTCTTACGGTTACAGAGCGATTTAGCCTTCTCATTTCAACATAAAATACACAAAAAAGTAGGTAAATGACTTTTATTTTATATAAACTCTTAAAATTTGTGCCCAGGTGTAAATGAATGTTGCCATTAGTTGTCTTTAAAGTATTTCTCATGCTTTTCAGCGCCAGTTCCTAAATTTAATCTTCTTAACATCGCTAAAAAGTTTCCAACAGATTTGACCGGATTTTTTACGTCTTCAACCCTCCAATAGTAGGTATAATAAATTTGAAAAGCTTGCTAATTAGCGCAAAGAGCTTTTCATTTTTCAAATAAGTAAGCTTCATTTGTAGAGTGTGCATAACACGTGTTGAAATAAGCGACATATTTTTATTTCAATTAACAAGTACAGAGAAAGATCAATACGTCCTTGCGTCCTATTAATTACTAATTTGTCACACGGAAAGCAAAATACTTTCCTTTTGTTACAACTTGTATGCCACTGTCACGATTCTATTTTATTTTAGGCAATCAACCTTTAACGCTCAATATAGTTTTCATCGGTTTTTTGTCGGCTTATTCGTGCCGCATGAACTTTTCAAATTGGAAAGAAAAACGCCTACCATTTTAAAGATCAATGTCGCAAAAAGTAGTTTAACAGGGATTCATGTTAAAAACGGCATGATAGAATCTGTTTCACTGCACAACAAAGCGGCGAAATATAAAAATTCTTTCGGTGAAAGAAAAGAAAATACTTTTGTCGTATCGAAGCTATATACCTTGTAGCAAAGAGCGAAGGATTATCGATCCTGGCGACCCTTTCAGCTGTGACCTTATTTGGGTATGGAGCAAAAGATTCTATTCCAGTTTTCAGAGGTAATGTTTACCGCAATTACTGAATATGAAGGCTAATAAGAAAGTGAAAGAACCTAATTGGGCCAATGAACTGAGAGAGACATTAAACCTACATAAAAAAATCTGCCACTGTAAACCTATCCCAATTATAGTTTTATTTTTTTCTTTTATGGGCCGATGAATAAAAAATCCTACTTTATGGCGAGATTTTAGCCATCGTTAAATTTGAGAAAGCATAAGATTCAGAGAAAAATTCCATGGTCTTAGTAGAAATTATTAGTGGAGCTTTAAGACGACAGCGTCCTTCGTCTCGAGGAAATAAATGTATTAAACTTTCTTTGAAAAGCAAGCTTCTATGAAACCAAAAATGAGAGTTGTTTCAACTTTTAGCATTTTAGCAAATATTACAACGTTTCGGGTAATTAAACGAGATAGCCATTATCTGATAATAAGAGAGGACTCTGCGTTATAAATGTCACGTATTTTACAAGGTTCCCCACTTATGTTGCGAACATTTTTATCGCATTTAAAGATAATGGACCCAGGAGGCTGTCTTCTTACAATTAGAAATGTGAATTAGCGTACTCATTAGGGTATTTTCTTCTCATTTTCTCTTCAGTTTACTTGTCTTCTTTACCATCAAACTTGATTTTCGTTCTTTCCCTCCGATCCTACGCCAATGTTCTTTAGTTTTTTTCGCCTCTTCTCAGAATATTGTTTTCTAAGTTTTCCGTTTCTCTTCAGTCTTCCTTCCTCATCACGTGTCCTTTTTTTATTCACTTCTAGAAAGCAGAAACGAATCTCGTTACCTTTCTTGTTCTCGTTAACTCTTTTTCTATTTCAATTTTTCATCTTTCGCATAATTTATTGGCAATAGCAATTTGCTATCTTGCGTTTGGATTTCCAGAATTCCACTTTCTGCACTTTTCTTAGTAAATCATGTATACTCATAAGAAATCGACTTGCATTGGATCGATCGAAAAATGAGTATTTTTTAAAGATTACAGCCTCAAGAGCTTGCAATTATTATTATTATTATTATTATACAGTGGACTTGTCTTAGATCGACTGAAAAATGTATATTTCTGATGAGGAATATCGAAAAACAAAAAACTTATGAAAGCGTGGAGTAGGTGTATTAATTCACCTTATTTAGCGCCGGTCATTTTCGCAGAGCGCGTCGTGCAATTTTAAGCCAATCCGTTCACTGGGTGGACCTCGACGAAAGAAATGAGCCAAGACTCTCAGATCGACCGGGAAAAAACATTTTCTTATAGAATGTGGCCTGTAGAATCCATAATTTTAAACAGTTTCAAGATTGGGCTACTGGTTCAAAAGTTACAGTCTTTTGAATTTTCTTTCGAAATTGGTTTCTAGTCTATAACTTTTGATTGAGAAGTCTAATCGAAAAAGTACGAATTGTTTTGGATTCTACGCACCAAAATTAATACGAAAAAGTGTTTTCCCGAGAAATTTTGGTGTAGTCGATTTTTGGTAAAAAAGGAAGGTTATACACTGCCTTTTTTTGAGCCCCGAAAAAAAAATTGTCTCAGATCGACCCGGAAAAAAAATTTTCTTATAGAATGTGGCCTGTAGAATCCATAATTTCAAACAGTTCCAAGATTGGGCTACTAGTTCAAAAGTTACAGCCCTTTGAATTTTCTTTCGAAATTGGTTTCTAGTCTATAACTTTTGATTGAGAAGTCTAATCGAAAAAGTACGAATTGTTTTGGATTCTATGCACTAAAATTAATACGAAAAAGTGTTTTGCCGCGAAATTTTGGTGTACTCGATTTTTGGTAAAAAAGGAAGGTTATACACTGCCTTTTTTTTGCCCCGAAAAAAAATTGTCTCAGATAGGGAATGCAATCCCGCAGCAAAATCTCAATCCCGGTATTTGCGGGATTGTTAGATGTTAATACCGCGGGATCCCGGTATTTGCGCGATCCCCCAAAACTTTAAATAAACTGCCAAATAAGCAATTCTGTGCGGTTAACTTCTGTATTAAAATAAATCGCTAATTATCACAATATTTAACAAAAAAGTACCTTCAGCCTAACTTAGAGCTCAAAAAAACCTCACCTGTAAAGCACAAAAAGGTGAACTTCTAAAGTGCCTCAAAAATCATAGTGCATTTTAACGAAAAAAGTTTAACAATTATTTAAAAAATAACTTCTCCGTTATGCGTTTCATTAACAAAGTAAACAGAGTCGTCCCCTTGGTCGACAAATTCCTCAGTCCCGCAAATCCCGCGGGATCCCGCTCCATTTATGTGCGGGATTAATCCTGCAAAAATGCTGTGGGATCCCGGTATTTCGGGATCCCGCGATCCCGGTATTGCATTCCCTAGCCAAGAGCGATCATCACCATGAAGCCACCTTGCGGCTGCGGACGAAGATTTTCGCAGCATTTCCGAGAAGAAAGCAAGAAACGGTGTAACTATGATTCTGTAGCCGGTCCGTGCAAAGTTCAAGTATTTACTATCAATGCAAAGTTTGTTTACCATATATGTATTGTAAAAAAATATGAACAGTTTCCAGAAGAGGATTACTGACTGCCAGCTAGCCAGAGCATATTTATATACAGTGTGACACGTTTTTGTCTTACAATTTTAATACACTCTCATTTAAATTCTTACACCATCTAGGTAATTTACTTTGTAAACCCGTTTAGTTTAAAGTCCCTATATAAGGCAGTGGCGACAATTGAGCTTCAACTACACCCACTTGCCATGTTGCGGAAAATTCAACCTTCTGAGCCCTTCTGAGCTCACGAGGTTGTTATAACCAGAGTTCAGAGGTATTTTTTTTTATTTTCGACGAATGTTATATAACTGCCAGTCCAACATTTTAGAACCCTAAATTGTAATTTGAATTTCCCCTCTATCAAATATATGTAGATCCAGGTATGCGCACAAGGTGATATGATACCGTCACGTTGTTTACTTCAATGTGAACAATTTTATAGTGCACATTGTTCATTAAATAAAAATAATTGAAATGTAAATTTCTATCATTGACAGGTTATGAGCCGCAATGTTTTCACTGCTACTTAATTAAATACTGAAAACAATGTCTACGAATATGAGCAATCAATTATTAATAACCGAGAAGTTGGAGGGCTCCTCAAACTATAATAATTGGAGTTTTTCCATGAAATTACTTCTTATTCATGAAGGATTGTGGGAACACGTCACCAAAGAAGATGTGAAACCTGATGAGAGGGCAGCAAATGAACGTGCCATGGCAAAGATTGGGCTACTTGTTAAATCTTCTCTGTACCCATATATCCAACCTTGCAATAATGCCAAGGAAGCTTGGGATGTCCTGGCTACCACGTTTGGTAGTACCGGCCTCATCTCACGTCTCAGTGTGTTGCGTCAGCTATTTCGTATAACACTGGAGGGTCGCACTCTTGATGAGTATGTAGCACTAGTTCTATCGCTCACGCTACAGCTATCTGCAATGGGCAAACCACTTGACGATGAATTCGTAGCAGTCATTCTACTAAATGGTTTAACTGAAGAATTTGATCCAATGGTAATGGCTCTCGAAAGTTCTTCTGCAAAAATCACTACCGACATAGTGAAGAACAAGCTACTACAAGAAGCGTCTCGCCGCAGTGCATCTAATATTGAAAGCCCGGATGGTACGGCATTTTCCACGCGATATGACCAACGCCGCTGTGATATCTGCCACCGTACGAGCCACAGCACTCAGCAACACCGAGGCAAGCGAAAAGGGAAGAAGAATACAGCACAAGCCACGTCAGGGACGTCGTCTGTGCCAGCCAGTTCCTCTCCGCGGTATAATCACCCCAACCAGACCAACCAGTCCAATCAGAAGAAGAAGTCGGCCAACAAAGTCGGCAATAGTAACACGCACGTGAGCTTCTTTACTGTTATGGCTGCTAATGTTACTACTACTGATTTTATCTTTGATACTGGCGCTAACATTCATGTTGTATCTAAAAAACATTTATTTACAAATTTTGAATCTCGTACTATGCTAAACATTACTTTGCCTAATAATGAAATAGTCAAATGTCCTGGTAAGGGTGATGTCACTATTCCCATGGGTCCTAATTCTAGTATCACGGTCCATGATGCATATTTTGCTCCTAGTTTCTCAGCTAATCTCATTTCGGTTAGCCAACTTGTAGCAAAAGGACACACTGCCACGTTCACAAGTGATGGCTGCCAGATTCATTCACCAGAAGGTATTGTAGTCGCCACCGCCACTCTTAGAGATGGAATCTACGTACTGGATCGTCCTTCTACTAAGCACATGATACGTCAGGCTACAAATGAGCAGCAATCACAACCTACTGAGACTATACATGCTATTTCAAAGCCTCAGCAGTCAAATGCTCGTGCCAATGCTGTCCAACATTCTCATGATATTTGGCATTCACGCCTAGTTCACCTCAATCATCGTAGTATGAGATTGCTACGCAACGGTCTCGCTACAGGAGTTAACTACCCTAATACTCCACACGACCCTTGTATTCCTTGTATTGAGGGAAAGCAAAAGAGAGTACCTATACATCGCGAGAAAGGTACTAGGGCAACAGAATTACTCGAACTTGTACACACTGATATTGCTATTGTGAATGTGAGTTCACTCAACGGCGCGACGAGCGCAATCCTGTTTGTCGATGATTATAGCCGAAAAACCTTCATTTATTTTATGAAGAAGAAGTCAGAAGCTTTTGCTAAATTCTGCGAATTTCAGGCATTCGTCGAGAACCAAACCGGAAAGCGGATCAAAACTCTTCGCTCCGACAATGGGGCTGAGTACTTCGCCCATGACTTCCAGGATTATCTGAAACAGCATGGAATCAAGCATCAATCCAGTGTGAAGTATCATCCAGAACAGAATGGAGTCGCCGAGGCATGTTGTCGTTTAATTTTTACAAAGGCACGCTGCATGTTGCTTCATGCAAATCTACCAAATGCCTATTGGGCGGAAGCCGCCAGCACGGCTGTGTATATTAAGAACCGCAGTCCGTCGGGAGCTGTTCCGAACAATACACCAGATGGCGTATGGTCTGATACTGTTGTAGATTTATCTCATCTCCGTGTATTCGGATGCCTTGCTTATGAGAGGAAGGATATTAATCGGAAGAAGCTAGAATCCCGATCACAGAAATTGATTTTCGTCGGATATTCTGAGACACAGAAGGGAGGTTATCGCTTAATTGACCCCATCGTCCTAAATCGTTAACTGTAGGCAGAAATGTCGTATTTCTGGAAGACCACTTCTTTCACGCCATTCCAGAGACCGCACCAGTCAACGAAGATCGCAAGAGTCTCGTGTGTGTTCCTCTGACGTCGCCGCCTACCGTTCAGACGCGAAAGGGGGGACATCAAGCTCAGCCCACGCAGACACAGCTGCAGTCACCTGAGCATCGCCCGAGCAACAGTCGAGCAGTTACGCTGCCTGTACGTTCAGAAGCGTCATCAGAATTCGAGGACAACACCGAGGACGAGCAAGAATCGCCCGTCACAATTGCCCTAAGGAAAGCACGTTCTTCAGATAGTCCACTAATCGACTCAAGTGAGTACCTGCCATCTGATGAAGATTCAGAAGACTCAGATGTAGCTGACAAAGATTCTCCTTACAAAACCAGAGGCAACGTCAACCTAGTGACTGAAAGCATCGTGATGGCCTCTATGCTGAATGAGAATGAACCAACCACAGTGAGGAACGCACTCAACCGCCGAGATAGACATCAATGGTATGAATCCATGAAAGCAGAAATCAACGCAATGAATGAAAATGAAGTGTGGAGTCTTGTGGAAAAGCCCAAGGATCAGCAAGTTCTTGGATGTAGATGGGTGTTTAAAATAAAAAGACACTCAGATGGTACCATTGAGAGGTACAAATCACGGCTAGTAGCGCAAGGCTATAATCAGGATACGACATCAATGGAAACCTACTCCCCCGTGATGCGATATAGTACACTCAAACTATTATTCGCTTTGGCCATTGAAAATAATCTGAGCCTGAGTCACTGGGATGTCACCTGTGCTTTCCTACACGGGGAACTGGAATCGCCTGTCTACATGCGGCAACCCGAAACTTTCGAATACGGAACCGATCGAGTGCTTAAATTGCACAAAGCTCTCTACGGTTTGAAGAACGCAGGGCGTCGGTGGTACCAGAAACTTACAGATTTTCTCCTATCAGTAGATTTTAAATCCTCTGATATTGACCCCTGTGTGTTTACTCTTAAGAAAGGAAATAGCTTAGTAGTAATTGGAATTTGGGTTGATGACCTTGTTGTATTAAGTAATGACCAACTTCTTGAAAAATTTGTTAGAATTGAAATAACTAATAAGTTCAAGACAAAGGATCTTGGAAGTGTCAGTCACATTTTAGGTCTAAACGTACAACGGGAAATCAATCAACTTAAAGTAGACCAAGCTCACTACATCCATTCCCTACTTGTAAAATTTCAAATGCAAGACTGCAAGAACATCGCTACACCAATGGAATGTGGCATCAAATTTGAAGAAACCACACCTGATAAGGTTGCTAATGTACCTTACAGACAACTCATTGGATCGCTCATCTGGCTCGCGACATGTACTCGACCAGATATTTCGTTCGCAGTCAACAAGCTTGCAGCCTATAGCAGCAAACCATCCGAAACCCACTGGAAACACGCCAAACGCATCCTGAGATACCTCAAATCTACTATTAACTTGGGACTTATCTTCAGCAAGTCTAAAGACGGCATAATTACAGGCTACGTTGATAGTGACTGGGGTGGTGACTGCTCAGACCGCAAGTCAACTACAGGATTCGTCTTGATGCTCGCCAACACTTCCATTGCTTGGGAATCAAGAAAACAGAAGACTGTGGCATTGTCATCATGTGAAGCCGAATATATGGCAATGGCAGAGATGTCAAAGGAGTGCAAATTTCTTGCCTCTCTCTATGCTTCAATCGTAGGCCAAGTCCCCGTAGTTAAAGTATTCACAGACAGTCAGTCTGCCCTAAAGCTGTCTACCAATCCTATTGTTACCAATCGTTCCAAGCACATTGACATAAAGCTTCATTTTGTGAGAGATTGTATACTGAGTGACTTGTACAAATTGGATTATGTACCCTCAGACCAAAATATTGCTGATATTCTTACCAAATCTCTTTCCTCACCCGCACATCTTAAATTGTCATCTGGTTTAGGCTTACACAAATGTATTGTGGTGAATGATGATATGATCAGCTTGGATTCGATCTAGATCTGACCACTGTTGAACACGTTAAGATTTTGTGCATTTTTATTATTATTATTTTTTTGCTTAACTGATCGGTGATTAAAATTACAGAACCCTAAATTGTAATTTGAATTTCCCCTCTATCAAATATATGTAGATCCAGGTATGCGCACAAGGTGATATGATACCGTCACGTTGTTTACTTCAATGTGAACAATTTTATAGTGCACATTGTTCATTAAATAAAAATAATTGAAATGTAAATTTCTATCATTGACAGGTTAGAATGGGGAACGCCTGTAGTTTCAATTCTAAAAAATATGGATCAATTACACTTTGTGGTGACTATAAAGTCACGCTGAACCCATCATTGCAAGAGAAACCTTATCCTATACCACGGATAGAAGAACTGTCTGCTAAGTTGTGTAATGGTAAAGGATTTTCAAAAGTTGATCTTTCGCAGGCCTACTCTCAAATCGAGTTAGATTCAGAATCCCAAGCGTTAATCCTACAGTGCTTGGTACTTTTTGGGACACAAGTGGTTGCTGCGGGCTCATGCCTCGCAGGGGTTATATATGACTCTATATGGTTAAGTGGAAGAGCAGACTGAGGCATTGCTACAGTAATGAACTTCGCCCTTAATTTGAATGTTTTGAAATGAATCTTTCTTTTTTTGAATAATAATTATAATATTATATATATTTTTATATGTAAAAATAAGAATTAATATTACTATAAAAGTTTTTACAAAAAATCTTACATTTTTGCTCTGAATTTTAAGATTCTGGTATGGGGACATATATTTTTGGGGTCAAGGAACACAATGGAATGGAAAAAAAATAGATCGGGTTAGGGTAGAAACGTGATTTCTCATATTTGAGCCGAAATGGTGCAAAATATTTCAATTGTTCTACCTTTTCTTGGGTCAAGGAGCACAATGAAAGGGTCAAAATTGTTATCCGCCGTGGAAAACCACGATTTTTCATATTTAAGCCGAAATATCACCAACATTTGGCAATGTTACCACTTTTCTCACAATGCTCTATGATTTCGGACCCTCTTTGGGCGACTTCAGAGCGGTATCGCAAGGCAATGTCCGAATTCTTAGGCTCTAATACTGCCAAAATTCTCACTATAGCTTGAGTATAAGTAGCGTCATTAGATTTTTGCCTTCCTCT